>NC_030821.1:49183933-49490829 GCF_001704415.2 Capra hircus
TATGATTAACTCAGAGGACACAATAAACATAAATAAATGTTCTCCAGGGTTCTGGTTAGTCTTTTTATTCTAAGCCTACTTGTACTCTGAGAGAGACGGATTCCTTGATTTTATAAATATGACATAAATATACAATTGCAGATTTTCACCTTTGGTTCAATCTTTCTCCTCTACTTTATATCTAATATTCTATTAGCTCTATTCTTTATAATAAAGAACTTTTCTGGATTGATAACCGTTAGGAACCAAAACTCTTGTCATTTAAGCCTTTTCTAGGTGACAAAAGAAAAATGTGATGAGAAATAATTTGTTTTAAACTTTAAATGAAAGGCATCTTTCTCTTCTTTGCTTCATTAGTGGAGAACAAAATAAAAAACAACCCACAATTTTGGTCTTGTTTTCCAACTTTCATTAGAAAAAATGTAATCCTAATTTCAAATAATAAATAAATCTTAGCATAATTATATTGTGCTATGACAATAAATTATAGAGCCTGTCAGTCAGTTCAGTCAGTCAGTCATGTCCGACTCTTTGCAGCCTCATGGACTGCAGCATGCCAGACCTCCCTGTCCATCACCAACTCCCAGAGTTTACTCAAACTAATGTCCATTGAGTGAGTGATGCCATCTAACCATCTCATCCTCTATCATCTCCTTCTCCTCCTGCCCTCAATCATTCCCAGAATCAGGGTCTTTTCCAGTGAGTCAGTTCTTCGCATCAGGCGGCCAAAGTATTGGAGTTTCAGCTTCAGCATCAGTGCTTCCAATGAATAGTCAGGAATGACTTCCTTTAGGATGGACTGGTTGGATCTCCTTGCTGTTCAAGGGACTCTTAAGAGTCTTTTCCAACACCACACTTCAAAAGCATCAATTTTTAGGTGTTCAGTTTTCTTTATAGTCCTATTCTCACATCCACACATGACTACTAGAAAAACCATAGCTTTGACTAGATGGACTTTGTTGGCAAAGTAATGTCTCTGTTTTTTAATAAGCTGTCTACGTTGGTCATAACTTTTCTTCCAAGGAGTAAGTGTCTTTTAATTTCAGTGCTGCAATCACCATCTGCAGTTATTTGGGAGCCCCTCAAAATAAAGTTTGTCACTGTTTCCACTGTCTCCCCATCTATTTGCCATGAAGTGATGGGACCAGATGTCATGATCTTAGTTTTCTGAATGTTGAGTTTTCAGCCAACTTTTTCACTCTACTCTTTCACTTTCATCAAGAGGCTCTTCAGTTCTTCTTCACTTTCGGCCATACGGGTGGTTTCATCTGCATATCTGAGGTTATTGACATTTATCCCAGCAATCTTGATTCCAGCTTGTGCTTCATCCAGTCCAGCATTTCTCAGGATGTACTCTGCATATAAATTAAATACGCAGGGTGACAATATACAGCCTTGATGTACTCCTTTCCCAATTTGGAACGAGTCTGTTGTTCCATGTCCAGTTCTGACTATTGCTTCTTGACCCTGCATACAGATTTCTCAAGAAGTAGGTCAGGTGGTCTGGTATTCCCATCTCTTGAAGAATTTCCCACAGTTTGTTGTTATCCACACAGTCAAAGACTTTGGCATAGTCTATAAACCAGACATAGATGTTCTTCTGGAATTCTCTTGCTTTTTTGATGATCAAGTGGGTGTCGGCAATTTGATCTGTGGTTCCTCTGCCTTTTCTAAATCCAGCTTGAACATCTGGAAGTTCATGGTTCATGTACTCTTTAAGCCTGGCTTGGAGAATTTTGAGCATTACTTTACTAGAGTGAGATGAGTGTAATTGTGCGGTAGTTTGAGCATTCTTTGGCATTGCCTTTCTTTGGGATTGGAATGAAAACTGACCTTTTTCAGTCCTGTGGCCACTGCTGAGTTTTCCAAATTTGCTGGCATATTGAGTGCAGCACTTTCACAGCATCATCCTTCAGGATTTGAAATAGCTCAACTGGAATGCCATCACCTCCACTAGCTTTGTTCGCAGTGATGCTTTCTAAGGCCCAGTTGACTTTGCATTCCCGTATGTCTGGCTCTAGGTGAGTTATCATACCGTCATGATTATCTGGGTCATGAAGAATTTTTTGTATACTTCTGTGTATTCTTGCCACCTCTTCTTAATATCTTCTGCATCTATTAGGTCCATACAATTTCTGTCCTTTATGAAGCCCATCTTTGTATGAAAAGTTCCCCTGGTAGCTCTAATTTTCTTGAAGATATCTCTAGTATTTCCCATTATGTTCTTTTCCTCTATTTCTTTGCATTGATCACTGAGGAAGGCTTTCTTATCTCTCCATGCTATTCTTTAGAACACTGCATTCAAATAGGTATATCTCTTCTTTTCTCCTTTAGCTTCTCTTTTCTTAGCAGTTTGTAAGGCCTCCTCAGACAACCATTTAACCTTTTGCATTTCTTTTTCTTGGGGATGGTCCTGAGCCCTGCCTCTTGTGCAATGTAATGAACCTCAGGCCATATTTCTTCAGGCACTCTGTCTATCAGATCTAATCTCCTGAAACTATTTGCCACTTCTACTGTATAATCATAAGGGATTTGATTTAGGTCATATCTGAATGGTCTAGTGGTTTTCCCTACTTTTTTCAATTTAAGTCTGAATTTTGCAATAAGGAGTTCATGATCTTAGCCACAGTCAGCTCCCAGTCTTGTGTAAAACTAATATGGAGAAAACTCCCAAAAAACAAAGAATCTGTTTTAGATACTTTTTTCCTATCTAATAATTATGCCAGAAATACTAAACCTTACTAACTAAGGTAAGTGATAGCTACCTATGTTCAGTTCAGTTCAGTCGCTCAGTCATGTCTGACTCCTCGCGACCCCTGAATTACAGCACGCCAGGCCTCCCCATCCATCACCAACTCCCGGAGTTCACTCAAACTCATGTCCATCGAATTGGTGATGCCATCCAGCCATCTCATCCTCTGTCGTCCCCTTCTCCTCCTGCCCTCAATCCCTCCCAACATCAGGGTCTTTTTCAATGAGTCAACTCTTCGCATGAGGTAGCTAAAGCATTGGAGTTTCAGCTTTAACATCAGTCCTTCCAAAAAACACCCAGGACGGATCTCCTTTAGAATGGACTCGTTGGATCTCCTTGCAGTCCAAGGGACTCTCAAGAGTCTCTCCAACACCACAGTTCAAAAGCATCAATTCTTCGGCACTCAGCCTTCTTCACAGTCCAACTCTCATGTCCATACATGACCACAGGAAAAACCATAGCCTTGACTAGACAGACCTTTGTTGGCAAAGTAATGACTCTGCTTTTGAATATGCTATCTAGGTTGGTCATAACTTTTCTTCCAAAGAGTAGGTGTCTTTCAATTTCATACCTTCAATCACCATCTGCAGTGATTTTGGAGCCCCCCAAAATAAAGTCTGACACTGTTTCCATTGTCTCCCCATCAATTTCCCATGAAGTGATGGGACAAGATGCCATGATCTTTGTTTTCTGAATGTTGAGTTTTAAGCCAACTTTTTCACTCTCCTCTTTCACTTTCATCAAGAGGCTTTTTAGTTCCTCTTCGCTTTCTGCCATAAGGGTGGTGTCATCTGCATATCTGAGGTTATTGATATTTCTCCCAGCAATCTTGATTCCAGCTTGTGCTTCTTCTAGCACAGCGTTTTTCGTGATGTACTCTGCATATAAGTTAAATAAGCAGGTGACATTATCCAGCCTTGTCATACTCCTTTTCCTATTTGGAACCAGTCTGTTGTTCCATGTCCAGTTCTAACAGTTGTTTCCTGACCTGCATATAGGTTTCTCAAGAGGTAGGTCAGGTGGTCTGGTATTCCCATCTCTTTCAGAATTTTCCACAGTTTCTTTTGATCCACACAGTCAAAGGCTTTGGCATAGTCAATAAAGCAGAAATAGATATTTTTTTGGAACTCTCTTGCTTTTTCAGTGATCCAGTGGATGTTGGCAATTTGATCTCTGGTTCCTCTGCCTTTTGTAAAACTAGCTTGAACATCTGGGAGTTCACGATTCATGTATTGCTGGAGCCTGGCTTGGAGAATTTTGAGCATTACTTTACTAGCGTGTGAGATGAGAGTAATTGTGTGGTAGTTTGAGCATTCTTTGGCATTGCCTTTCTTTGGGATTGGAATGAAAACTGACCTTTTCCAGTCCTATGGCCACTGCTGAGTTTTCCACATTTGCTGGCATATTGAGTGCAACACTTTCACAGCATCATCTTCCAGGATTTGAAATAGCTCAATTGGAATGCCATCACCTCCACTAGCTTTGTTTGTAGTGATGCTTTCTAAGACCCACTTGACTTCACATTCCAGGATGTCTGGCTCTAGGTGAGTGATCACACCATGATGATTTTCTTGGTCTTGAATATATTTTTTGTACAGTTCTTCTGTGTATTCTTGCCACTTCTTCTTAATATCTTCTGCTTCTGTTAGGTCCAACCATTTCTGTCCGGTCCAACCATTTCTGTCCTTTATCGAGCCCATCTTTGCATGAAATGTTCCCTTGGTTCTCTAATTTTCTTGAAGAGATCTCTAGTCTTTCCCATTCTGTTGTTTTCCTCTATTTCTTTGCATTGATCACTGAAGAAGGCTTTCTTATCTCTCCTTGTTATTCTTTGGAACTCTGCATTCAGATGCTCATATCTCTCCTTTTCTCCTTGCCTTTTCGCTTCTCTTCTTTTCACAGCTATTTGTAAGGCCTCCTCAGAGAGCTATTTTGCTTTTTTGCATTTCTTTTCCATGGGGATGGTCTTGATCCCTGTCTCCTGTACAATGTCATGAACTTCCATCCATATTTCATCAGGCACTCTATCAGATCTAGTCCCTTAAATCTATTTCTCACTTCCACTGTATAATCATAAGGGATTTGATTTAGGTCATATCTAAATGGTCTAGTGGTTTTCTCTACTTTCTTCAACTTAAGTCTGAATTTGGAAATAAAGGGTTCATGATCTGAGCCACAGTCAGCTCCTGGTCTTGCTTTTGCTGACTGTATAGAGCTTCTCCATCTTTGGCTGCAAAGAACATAATCAATCTGATTTCGGTGCTGCCCATCTGGTGATGTCCATGTGTAGAGTCTTGTCTTGTGTTGTTGGAAACAGATGTTTGCTATGACCAGTGCATTCTCTTGGCAAAACTCTATTAGCCTTTGCCCTGCTTCATTCCATATTCCAAGGCCAAGTTTGCCTGTTACTCCAGGTTTCTTGACTTCCTACTTTTTCCTTCCAGTCCCCTATAATGAAAAGGACATCTTTTTTGAGTGTTAGTTCTAAAAGGTCTTGTAGTTCTTCATAGAACCATTCAATTTCAGCTTCTTTAGGGTTACTGGTTGGGGCATAGACTTGGATTACTGTGATATTGAATGGTTTGCCTTGGAAACGAACAGAGAGCATTCTGTCATTTTTGAGACTGCATCCAAGCCAAGTACTGCATTTCGGACCCTTTTGTTGACTGTGATAGCTACTCCATTTCTTCTAAGTGATTCTTGCCCACAATAATAGATATAATGGTCATCTGAGTTAAGTTAACCCATTCCAGTCCATTTTAGTTTGCTGATTCCTAGAATGTTGACGTTCACTCTTGCCATCTCCTGTTTGACCACTTCCGTAAGTTTAATATTTAATTCATTCGACTAACAAATTTCGAGAACCAATATTTGGGCTTCCCTGGTGGCTCAGTCAATAAAGTGAAAGTAAAAGTTGCTCAGTCTAGTCCGACTCTTTGTGACCCCATGGACTGTACAGTCCATGGAATTCTCCAGACCAGAATACTGGAGTGGGCAGCTGATCTCTTCTCCAGGGTATCTTCCCAACCCAGGGATCAAAATAGGTCTCTTACATTGCAGGCAGATTCTTTACCAGCTGAGCCACCAGGGAAGCCCAGTAAAGAACCCGATGCAATGCAGGAGATCTCTTGCAATACAGTAGACCTGGGTTTGATCCCTGGGTTGGGAAGATCCCCTGGAGGAGGAAATGGTGACCCACTCCAGTATTTTTGCCTGGGAATTTCCATGGACAGAGGAGTCTGGTGGACTACACTCCATGGGGTTGCAAGAGTCAAACAATACTTAGTGACTAAACCACCACCACCAAGGGACAATTTGTTGAATGAATAATTCAGTAAGCAAGTACTTAAAGTAAGATGATAAGATACAGAGAGGAAGAAATAGCATGTTTACGGAAAAGCAAGGTTGTAGAGTCCCACAGTTACTGTTTTATTCTTGACGTGAGCTTGAATCCCACACTTTCCTTTGCTCTGGGCTTCTCATTCCTATTTGCTCCCTGGAAATAGAGAATCAATGTGAGGAATTTGAAACCTTAGGAGAGCACAGAACCAGAGCAAATGCCTGGTTCCCCAAAGTGGACTGATGTAAAGTCTACTGATGGATCTGCATTGGACTGTGAGGAAAATGAGAGCAAAACTTGCATCACATTAACCCCCTGAGACAGTGGGTGAGCTAGAAACTGTTTCAAACCTATCTTGGCTAATAAAACTACCTCAAAGGATTGAGAGTAAGAGTAAATAAAGACAATATTTAATGTACCTGCATAGACGCTCATGTACTGTAAATACTGTACCTCAAATTTCCCTTTCCTTTGATATATAGAGACAATGAAAAGTTGCGGATGGACCTTAAGTCTATCATATGAGTGAAGTCAGTCAGAAAGAGAATACAGTATATTAACACATATACATGGAATCTAGAAAAATGGAACTGATGAACCTATTTTGAGGGCAGGAATAGAGAAGCAGACATAGAGAATGGACTTGTGAACACAGTGCGGGAAAGAGAGGGTGGGGTAAATTGAGAGAATAGCAGTGATATATATCAACTATCATGTGTAAAATAGATAGTTAGTGGGAAGTCACTAAATAACACCGGGAGCTCAGTTCAGTGCTCTGTGATGACCTAGGGTGGGTGAGATTGGGGAGTGGGAAGGAGGGAAGCTCAAGAGGAAGGGGATATATATTTACATATAATTGATTAACTTTGTTATACAGCCAAAAATTAACACAACATTGTAAAACAATTAGACTCCAATAAAAATATAAATACAAACACAAAAAATGAAATAAGATGTTGCAAAAATTAAAAAAAAAAAGATTAGTGGTTGCCAAGAGCAGAATTGCAGGCAAAAATGAAAAATGAATAGAGGTGGTCTTGGGGGCAGTGAAAAAACTCCGCATCATATTATAAAGATGGAAATATATCATTATATGTTTGTTCAAGACCTGGGTCCAGAAGATCCCCTGGAGAAGGAAATGACAACCCATTCCAGCATTCTTACCTGGAGAATTCTGTGGACAGAGGAGCCTGGTGGGCTCGAGCCCATGGTGTCAAAAGAGTCAGACATGACTGAGGAACTAACACAAAAAAGCAAACATAGAATGTTTAATACCATGAGTGAACTTTAAGGCGAACTATTGACTTAGGTTGATTATGATGTGTCAATATAGGTTCATCCTTGGTCACAAATTACTGTTCTGGTGAGTGATGTTGACAATGGGGGAGGCTGTGTGGAGCAGTGGGCATATGAGCAATCAATCCTGTTCTCAAATTTTTTGTGAACTAAGACTGCTTTAAAAATGATCTTTAAAAGAAAAAAAATTTTAATTAAGAGGGAATAAAACTGGAAGATTCTTTGGTTTAAACTTGAAACTATATTTCACTTGATGAATTTTTCCTGTTTCTAACAGGAGTAAAACTACATTTTAAGGGTTACCAAGTGATGTTGAAATGCTCCTGGCAACCGGGAGAAAGCAAGTAAAATTTTAAAAATAATGCAAAAGAGAAATTCTTCATGAGATTAGATAGGAGTTGGAAATAATTCTTTATGTTATACTACGGTCTTAATATATATAATCAGTTATGTGTATAAAAGTCACATGTTTAAGAAAAGCTTATTGATGACTAACAAAAGAAATATTTTATGGCAAGTTGTGTGTCTTACTCATTTTTATATCTATAAAGTGTAGCGGAGTAGCAGCTATAACAGATAGATACTTGGTAATGTTTGTTGAGAAAATGAGTCAGTGAACTGAGTGAAAGTATAAATTGTAGGACTATTTCTACACTAATGGAGCTTCTAGAAATTTGCATGAGACATTTCTTTTCCTTTTTTTAATAGTAAAACCACAGTTTCTTCTCAAATTAAAGGGAAAATGCAAGCCTATTCTTTATTGTTATCTGTTAAAACTATGGTCTTTTCAGGTATTTATTTACATAAGATCACCTTCCAGATGTGCTGTTTGGTGTCACATGGGAAACATTTATCTTCACATGCTTCTAAATCTCCCTTATATGATTCATACTGAATTTCAGTCCAACCACTTTAAAAAAAATAAAAAACAAACATTCATTCCCCAAGGTGCTCAAGTTCATGCAGTCTCAATACACCCTATAAAGGGCCATAAACCATGTGTGGCAGGACTCTAGAATAAATAGCCCCTTTAAAAAACGGAGCTGCCAACAACATTGAGATTCCATTTTTAAATGATTTTCTGCAAAGTAAACATTTTTCAGGCTTGATCTCTGTGTAATTTTTCACTGGCATTTTTCAAGCTAGAAAAGACCTGCACATGTTCTTTTTGTAAAGAAGGGTTTAATACTCCACTGTGTCACTGAGTCCCAGGGAGCTAATTTGTTCTAAAGACAACATTACTACATCAATACAACGCAGCTTAACCTCCAACTAACCTTATTCTGTTTGCTTTCCACATCCCCACTGAGGTTCTCAGCCAAAACGGCCCCTCAATTCTGGATTCGTTCCTCCCTAGGTGGAAAGTATGTGCATATACGCTATGCTGCTTTTGTAAATCAGAGAAAGGCAATATTCACACAATCCAACAATCACACACACACACACACACACCCTCCTTGTCCCTATCTTACAAAATACGGAATCACTTCAGGGAGGCAAAATACTTAACACAGAGATCTACCTTAAAGCAAAGTCCCCAAAGAGAAATTGTAGAAAAGAAACAGAACAAACCCAAATCCACTGTTTAGTGTCTTGGCTTGTCTCTTCATTTTTTCTTTTCTAAGGCCTTTTGCTCTAACAGCTTTTCCCACATGAGCAGATGATGACAGTTCTTGGTGGAACAAGTTCTTACCCAAATTTTATCTGTTATTTCTCCCTTAGCTCTTCTTCTCTCCCAGAGCCAGGATAAAATAGAAGCATTTCCAGTGTTTCTTCATTTATGGAATTCTCAGATTTAATTGATTTGTCTACATTTGAACATGTTAGAACTAGGTCCTCCTCTGTGCTGGTAAGGTGATGTTATTTTCCGATTTTCCCCTGAAAACTCATGAAACATTGGTATGCTGAAACAGTTCTGAAAAACTTTGTTCAGACTTACGCTAGTTAGGCCAGTTGACACGTTCTCAATTTCTTTTACAAAAAGTAAAAAGTCTAATCAGAAATAGCAGCATGAAAAAAAGAATGTTCTCTGTTACTTTAAAAGGATCAGTTTAGACTCTTAGGTGGTTTGCTGAATATTGAGATCAAATCAGACTCTTTTAGATGACCATATATGCCCAAGGAGTTGCTACTAAGCTGTCAAAAATAAAAAAAGAGAGAGAGAGAGAAAATAAAGAGAATATAAACCTAAATGAGCTTGATAACAGAAGAATCAAAATGAATATCTGTTACCCTCAGAATGACAGATTTTTCTACAAAATTTGTTTCAAGCCTGGACAAGAATTCATAGACATTTTTTATTAGGGAAAGTCTTGATATTTTTAATATAAGATGACATTGTTCCCTCACTATCATCTTAGTTTTAAAATGTCTGTAAGCCAGTGCCTTCTTAAAATTTAGAGTGTTATCAAGCCCTCATGGATGTTTGGGAAACAGAGAAGTCATTGTAAAATGTCTTAAATGTAAGTTTATCTGGCCAGAATAGTCAATGGATGAACTACAGAATCTAATTTCTAAAGTTTTTAAGACTATAAATAAGATTTATGTTAGGTTCAAGGTAATTTACATTACTTATATTTTATTGAATTCAATTCCGTGAGAATTGATCATGCAGATATTACTAATGACAACGGATTTTTAGAGAAACAAACAGACATTGGCTGTTGCCAGTGGAATTGTATCCTCTAAAAATTCATATTGAAATCCTAATCTTCAGTAGCTCAGAATATGACCTTATTTACAGATAGAGATTTTACGGGATTAATTAATTGAAATGAGATCATTGAGAGGGGCCGTAATCCAATATAGCTGGTGTTGTTAGAAAAAGAAGAAATTTGGACAAAGAAGGAGAACTCCATGAGAAGAGAAAGGCAGCATCTACAGGCCAAGGAATGCCAAAAGCTGCCAACAAATCTCCAAAAGCTAAGAGAGAGGCACGGGACAAATTACCCCTCACCAGCCTCAGAAGGAACCAGTCAGGCTGACACTGTGCTTTTGGACTTCTAGCCTCCAGAACTGTGTCCGACGCAGGATACAGCATGCTTGGGGCTGGTGCACGGTGATGACTCAGAGAGATGTTATTGGGAGGGAGGTGGGAGGGGGGTTCATGTTTGGGAACGCATGTACACCCATGGTGGATTCAAGTCAATGTATGGCAAAACCAATACAGTATTGTAAAGTAAAATAAAGTAAAAACAAACAAACAAATAAATAAATAAATAAAAGAAGTCTCTGCTGTCTAAATTGTAGTACTTTATCATGGCAGTCTTAGCAAACTTACATGTCTGATAAAGATTGTCTCTTTTGCTGATACTTTCCTGACTCTCAACGTCTAAGTTTACATATTTAATTCAGTGACTTTATATACTTATTTTTCTCAAAGTTACCCTTGGACTGAAGTTTACATATTTAATTCAGTGATTTTATATACTTGTTTTACTCAAAGTTACCCGTGAAGGTTTTTTCTAAACACAAATGTTTAGGCAAAACCTCAAAACCTACTGACTCAGAATCACTGATGTGGAGGTTAGAAATCAATATTCATAAAAAGTTCCAAAAGGACATTTCTGCATATCTTGTTTTGAGAATTACTGATCTGAAACAGGAGTGGATCTCACAGTTTTGAGGGGGTATGGTTCATTCCTTATTTTGGAAGAGGGTACTCTGGTTTTGTCAGTCTTGGGAGCTTCGAGGCAGTAACTTCAACCTTGGCTACACATTAGATTCATCTGGGGAAGCTTTTAAAAACCACAATTGCAGGGTGTACCCAGATCAAATAAAAAAGAATCTCTGGGGTGAGATCCAGACATGGGTATTTTTTTTTTTTTAATTCCATGTGGTTACAGTGTGTACTCAGTACTGAGAACCTCAAGCTTAAGGTTAAGAAGTAAAGATTGTGGGCAATGATGAATCAGTTAATTAATATTGCAGAAGATCAGTTAACTCTCTGAAACCCAAATAAATCAACTAACACTCACCTCAAAATGTACTGAGCTGGTTCTTTCCTCCTTTGTTCTCCATTTCTCCCTTTGTCTGTATCCTCTTTTGATTTCTTTCTCTTCATTAGCTTTTGTTTTTTGGGGTCACTTGATTCTTTTCCTTTCCTTCTTATTCCATCTCGTCTCTTTTCCAACACTAACTTGAAAAACACATGAAACTGAAGATGAACACATGTATCATATTTTTGGTCAAGTTTTATTATCCTTGATCTTCTTTTGGAAAGTGTTTGAGCTGAAATATTTTCTGTTTCTTTAAGAAATAAGGGCTTACCAGGTGACTCAGTGGTAAAGAATCTGCCTGCCAACGCAGGAGATGTAAGAGACCCAAGTTTGATCCCTGGGTCCCAACAATCTCCTGGAGAAGGAAATGGCAACTGACTCCATCCAGCACTACTATTGCTTGGGAGATCCCATGGACAGAGAAGCCTGGTGGGTTACAATCCATGGGGTCACATGTGATTAGTCAGAGCTAATCACAGATGTGCATAGCCATGCATACACACATGCTCTAGAGCCTGGGAACTGCAACTACTAAGCCCGTGTGTCACAACAATTGAAGGCCAAGTGTGCTAGAGCCCATTCTCAAGAGAAGCCACTGCAATGAGAATCCACACACCCTAACTAGAAAGTGGCCCCACTCACGCTACTAGAGAAAAGCCTTTCAGCCAAAAGTAAATGAATAGATAATTTTAAAATAGGAAAAGAAATAGCATATTTCAATCCACATGTTTCATGTTTTCTTAAATATACACACTCTTCACTCCCCACCCTCATTCCCTCCTGCCCTTGAATGAGTGATTGTGGATACTCCATCGCCATAGGATGTTTCAGAACATTGTTGGGTTACACATCAGGCTCTGGCATTAAAGAGCTTGGGAACATTTAGGGGGTGATCATGTTTTTCCCATTCCCACTTATACTTCCCTGGTGCAGCCCTGAAGAACTTGGAAGGCTTTCTAAGGAGCATGGCAGTCGCTGCTAGATAGAAGACGGCAGGGAAGTACGGTATGTTGCACTCAGAAGAAGGTGTTGGGAGGGTAACAATGAGTTGTGTCACCACTGATGAAACTTCGAATGGTGCCAAGTGTTAAGAACTGCCAACAGAACTTAAGACTGAACAGCAGACAAACTTATTGGGGGTTGAGTTTAACTTCTTGGCATTCTTTTCTAGGAAAACTCAAGTCTTCAATTCCTCTGGACTGATGGCTTCATGCTCTTTTTTCTTGTATGAATACTATCATTTTGTAAAGGAAGAAGCTCTGTTTTGCTTAGGTCTAGGTGGCTCACAGAAGTAATTCCTCAGTCAAAGGAGAGTGTACTGCAGTCTTTGTAAGACATCAAATCTACTCCCCAAACAGCAAGCCAGTATTCATGGTATATGAGTCCAAGCAGAGAAAATTTATCTGTTTGCCACCCATTCTAAACTATTTTAGTTTTTCCTTTTGGAGTGGGGAAGCTCTTTCTCACTTTCTCCTCTTTGTCTTTCTTTATCTTAACAATTGTAGTAAGGAGAATAGCTTTTAAAAATGTCTCCTGTTCCATGGATCTGCATGCACACACAAAATCAAATTTCATTATAGTGTTTTTCAAAAGTTGGCCAGTTAGAAATATTCAGTAGAATATGCAACTGGAAAATAGAAAATACCCACATAATTACTTGATCACATTTTTTAAAAGTTCACCAAGTAACCCGGTTTTCGTCCAAATTGACCAGTTGTTTTGGTGGGTTCTTTGTAACAGTCATTATTTATTTTGCAGGAAACATGCTCATTTGCTTAGTTAAGGTTTGGGATTTTTTTCCTTCCTGCTTCATGATAAGTGCTGTAATTCTCTATTCTTAAGATTTGTGGTTAAAAGGGAAACACAAAACTGCCATTTGGAAAATAAAAAAGTCAATAACTCAGTCAACTGTGACAACAGGATTTTTTATAAAAAGGGTCATGTTAAAACAATGAACCACCCTCTTTCTACCTCCCTCCCTCCAGCATACAGATAGATAGGCAGACAGCAATCTTATTAAGCTCAATAAGTATACTAGTATCTCAGGTTGGCTGTAACAAAGGTCTATAAGTTAGGTGGCTTCAAACAATGGAAACATGATCTCACAGGTTGGGGGTGGCGGGTAGAAATCTGAAATTAAGGCATCAACAGGTTGGTCCCTTCTGAGGCTGGAAGGAGGAATCTGTTCTATGTCTCTTGATGAATCTGTTCCTTGCCTCTCCTGGCACCTGATATTCCTTGGCTTGTGGAAACATCACTCCAATCTCTGCCTCTTTCTTCATGTGATATCCTGCCTGTTTCCCTGTATCCAAATTTCCCCTTCTTATTAGAGCACCAACAGTTTTGGATTACAGCCCAACCTAATTGCCTGATGGTCATCTGAATACATTTTCAAAGACTTTTTCCAAATATGGCCACATTTATAGGAACCAGGAAAGGACTTTATCATGTTTCTGAGGGACACAGTTCAACTCACCACTGTGGTTTATAGGAAAATTTTGCATATGTCCTAATACAACAGCTGAATTTCAATGTTAGCAAAACAAACTTTGGGGTAAAGAAAGCTGTAAGTATGCATCCAGCATAAGGTGTGCATGCAAAATATTCCTGCCTATTTAAAAACTACTCTGTTTAAAAGTGAAAGTGTTAATCACTCAGTTGTGTCTGACTCTTTGAAACCTAATGGACTGCCAGGCTCCTCTGTCCATGGAATTCTACAGGAAAGAATACTGGAGTAAGTTGCTATTTCCTTCTCCAGGGGATCTTCCTGACCCAGGGATTGAACCTGGGTAGTGGATTCTTTGCCATATGAGCCACCAGAAAAGCTCACTACTACTTTAGG
This sequence comes from Capra hircus, assembly GCF_001704415.2. NCBI lineage: Eukaryota > Metazoa > Chordata > Mammalia > Artiodactyla > Bovidae > Capra > Capra hircus. Next base: position 49,198,162 of record NC_030821.1, read on the forward strand.
ACTTCTCTGATGGCTTAGCGGGGTAAAGAATCCGCCCATAATGTAGGAGACACAGGTTCAATCCCTGGGTTGTGAAGATACCTTGGAGGAGGAAATGCAACCCATTTCAGTATGCTTGCCTGAAAAATCCCATGGACAAAGAAGCCTGGTAAGCTATAGTCCAAAAGATCGCAGAGCTGGACATGACTGAATGATACACACACACAGCATTATTTTGGTCCTAATTCTAGTTCTCACTCTCCATGAATTCTAGCTTTGTTATCTACTTATTTTTATATTGGTGAAATTCATGTGTTAGTTTTTATTTTTGTTTTAGCTTTTAACCTTTTATTTTGGAATATCTTAACATATACAAAAGTAGAGAAAATAATGTAATGAATGTACATGCTTCTATCCTCCAACTTAACTTTAACATATGTCTAATCCTAAGAGGTGTTACTTTCACACCTCTTACCCACTTTCCACATCCTTCTATATTATTTTGAAGCGGAGCCTAGACATAATGAACTGACATATTTTAAACATAATATTCCAAAATGTGTCTCTGAACATTAAATACAGCCACAATGCCCTTACCTTTTCTACAAATCTGACAATTCATTAATATTATTAAATATTCAATACCCAAATTTTCTTACACCTTTTCATTAGAGTTTATTTTTTTAAAATCAGCCTTTAAACTACACTTAATGACAATGTATTATAATTAGTTGATATTTCTATAAAATCTTTTTTTAATATTCATTTGTCTGGCTGCCTTGGGTCTTGGTTGCAGCATCCAGGTCTTTGCGGCATCATGCGGGCTCTTTTGCTGCAGTGCACATACTCTCTAGTTGTGGTGAGCAGGCTCTGGAGCACATGGGCTCAGTAGCTGTGGTGCATGAGGTTAGTTACTCCACAGCATCAGGGATCAAACCCTGGTCCTCTGCATTGGAAAGCAAATTCTTAACCACTGGACCACCAGGGAAGTCCCTGAAATCTCTTTTAATCTTTTTCATTTCCTCTATTTAACACAAATTTCAAAAGGTCATACGTGATGTAGTGCTGTGGTAGTCAATGTACTGGTCTGCATAAGATAAGGAGATTGCTCCAGAATGACAATTAAACACAGCTTCCATCAGCTGAACTACAGAGTGTGCTTAGTGTGTAATTGACTTACATTCTGACACAAGCTCCTTATCTCATCATGGACAAGTAACAAACAGTTCCCAAACCTTTTGGGCTTCTGGGTACCACACTTTGAGAAGCACCATTGTCTGGGTGCTGTTCACTGCATCCCCAGGAGGTCAGTTAAGATGCTCTTTTGTTTCCGGTCTCTATATATTTTTTCTATAGACTGATAGTCCATTTAGTTTCTTGATCAGATTCAGAATTAATATTTTGCAAGACAGCTTCTTAGATAATGTTGTATATTTTCACAAGCAGGCTTGAATGTCTTGCTATCTCATCTTTTATGGTGTTAGCTGCCATTTAGTAATTATTCCTTAGATTTATTAGTTCATAGGTGATGGAAAAAGAAAATAGTCTAATTCTCTCATTCTTCCTTCATTTATTAGCTGGGAAGTTCCTATATTGAGAAGTTTCTTTTTATCCACCCCTGGGTTACTTTGAGATACAGTTTACATAGAAAAGGCAAGATAAATCTTTCTTTCATTACCAGTTTTCAAAATACTGAGGTGGTTTATTCACTATCTTCTGAAGGGAATCAGTGAAGGTAATGATGGATATGTATGTGTGTGTGTGTGTGCGATATGTCACGATTTTAAACATATTATTTAACTTCTATGCAGAGTACATCATGAGAAACGCTGGGCTGGAAGAAGCACAAGCTAGAATCAAGATTGCCAGGACAAAGATCAATAACCTCAGATATGCAGATGACACCACCCTTATAGCAGAAAGTGAAGAGGAACTAAAAAGCCTCTTGATGAAAGTGAAAGTGAAGAGTGAAAAAGTTGGCTTAAAGCTCAACATTCAGAAAATGAAGATCATGGCATCCGGTCCCATCACTTCATGGGAAATAGATGGGGAAACAGTGTTAGATTTTATTTTGGGGGGCTCCAAAATCACTGCAGATGGTGACTTCAGCCATGAAATTAAAAGACACTTACTCCTTGGAAGAAAAGTTATGATCAATCTAGATAGCATATTCAAAAGCAGAGACATTACTTGGCCAACAAAGGTCCATCTAGTCAAGGCTATGGTTTTTCCAGTGGTCATGTATGGATATGAGAGTTGGTCTGTGAAGAAAGCTGAGCGCTGAAGAATTGATGCTTTTGAACTGTGGTGCTGGAGAAGACTCTTGAGAGTCCCTTGGACCGCAAGGAGATCCAACCAGTCTATTCTGAAGAAGATCAGCCCTGGGATTTCTTTGGAAGGAATGATGCTAAAGCTGAAACTCCAGTACTTTGGGCACCTCATGCGAAGAGTTGACTCATTGGAAAAGACTCTGATGCTGGGAGGGATTTGGGGCAGGAGGAGAGGGGACGACCGAGGATGAGATGGCTGGATGGCATCACTGACTTGATGGACATGAGTCTGAGTGAACTCCAGGAGTTGGTGATGGACAGGGAGGCCTGGTGTGCTGTGATTCATGGGCTCGCAAAGAGTCGGACACGACTGAGTGACTGAACTGAACTGAAGTATTTCAATACACGGTACTTCCCATTATGAATGCTTAAATAATCCCATCTTTGACCAGTGGGAGTCTTTTCAACTTGATTCCTGAGCCCTTTTGATATATGCTTCATTAACTTTAATAGATTTCTTGATATCTGGTGCAACTCAATGCCCCAGGTTCACCTGTGTATCCCTGTGCCTGACCTGAAATCAGTCAAGTCTCTAAGAAGCCCTGAACCTTTTATGGCCTCTGTTTATTGACTGCGTTTTTATAGTACTGTTCTGGGATCCAACTGCCCATTAGATAGTATTTTTAGCTTCTTCCTATATTTTATAAAGGACACTGTTTTTTCTGAAATAGAGATTATCATAGATGCAACAGAGCCCTTATGGTCTTTGAGTTGCTCAGATAAAACCCAGATGGTTGGTCATAATAACCACAATAAAATTTAATTTTAAAATTTAATAAAGGGAACTTAACGATGAAGTTGCTAAGGTCCCTAAAGGTACATTTTGGATCTTCATCTTCCAATACATACTATTAAAGGTACAGCTGAGTACCTGTGAGATTCAGTTCTATTTAGCTATGACAGTAGGTCCAACTGTAAACTCCCCTATAGAGATTTAGCCAACAATCTTTCAACAAACTAGTGCAGGCCAATTTTGAGGGGTTTTGTTTTGCTTTTAAATCACAATGTGGAGGAACTCTTAAGACAGGCTTGGTTTGAAATGATGTTAATTCCAGATTCATCTATCTGTTTATTCTTTTGGCATATTTATTGCACACTCCTTAAGTGTATAGGGGGCTGGAGATTCAGAAGTAAAAAAGATAAGTAATTTGCCATCAAATTACTGATACTACATGGGAAAATTAAGTTTCAAACAGTATCTAAGATTTACACAACACGATCTAAGCAGCTTAAGGCAAAATTAAACATTTATTTTTTAAATCTTTAGTTTAAAAAGGTAATTCAAATATACAATATGTTACAATTTTATTATTTTTTGTTGTTAAGATAGATTATGGAAAAAGAAAAAAGTCAGATTAATAAAAAGAAGTATATAGTTTAACGAAAACAATGGGACTTTGAGTTAAAGAAAAAAAATGGATCTTTATCTGTTAAAACTGTGAAGCCTTTAAACGTGAAGTGCCAGACATCTGGTTACTACAGCCTCAGGGCCACAGCAATAAGCAGGCAAGAAAAAAAGGAGTATGTCATTCTTTCAAATCCTGACCTCAGACTTGACATGAAGCCAAAGTGTTTTAGTACTTGGCCATGTTATTTTATTGACACATGTCAAATAATTCTAATTTATGGCCATATAATCCTACATCTTGAGGTTCAGCTTTGCAACACACAATGGAATTCAATACAATGATAATGTTAATATTAGAGCCAAGTAAAATGAGAACTCAGGTTTTATGTTGAGCTTCAGGAGTAACAAGGAGAATCATAAAGCATTTAATTGTTTTCATTGTTTTACTAATTCTGCAGCCTGTGAATGTAGTTAGAGCTTTACTAGACATAGGATTTTTTTACATTAAATAACCAAGGACACAATTTGATTTAATAGCTTATGAATATAAAATATGTCATAGACAAAAGTTTGATGTTTGCATGAAATAAATAATATTCAATGGAAAGCTTTCTCAGTAAGGGTTCATTTTGATGAAAGAATTTACACATTATTTTTGATAGATGAATATCTTATTTTTGAATTAATCTAGGAAAAATATTCTCAATTCACTCTGCCATGTATGCCAGTATTAAATATCAGTGTTATTGGCCATTTTCTCATTTATTTTCACATATTAGGTAATTTTCCATTTAAACCAATAAGATCCTATTAGTTGGTGTTAAATTGGATTAAAAGTGCGCAAAACGAACAACTATATGCTAATATTATGAACAGCAAAGCAAAAATTATAAGAAAAAAATTAGCAAACAGAATCCAACTGTGTATTTTTAAAAGAGATGCTGTATGGTTCAATATTAGGAAATTCACTAGTTTGATCACCACATTAATAGTTCTATGAAGAAAAATCACACATCAAACATTTAAATAGTGAGAAAGCATTCAATAATATTCCTTCATTGGCTTTATAAACATGTATTTCCACCCCCAAGCTAGCATTTTACATAAATGGGAAACACTAGACCCATTCCTACTAAAAACAGGGATTAAAAAAAAGAATTCCTAAGTTACATTGGTGATATTAAACTATGTAGTCAGAAAGGTGGCATTTAAAATAGTACTCATAAAAATATACTTTTTGAGATACAATTTTGAATATCATCTTCTTTTCTATTATAACCTTAATTAACTCTGTATATGTGTTTCAGTTCAGTTCACTTCAGTTCAGTTGCTCAGTCGTGTCTGACCCTTTGCGAGCCCATGAATCGCAGCACGCCAGGCCTCCCTGTCCATCACCAACTGCTGGAGTTCACTCAGACCCACGTCCATCAAGTCAGTGATGCCATCCAGCCATCTCATCCTCGGTCGTCCCCTCTCCTCCTGCCTCCAATCCCTCCCAGCATCAGAGTCTTTTCCAATGAGTCAACTCTTCGCATGAGGTGGCCAAAGTACTGGAGTTTCAGCTTTAGCATCATTCCTTCCAAAGAAATCCCAGGGCTGATCTTCTTCAGAATGGACTGGTTGGATCTCCTTGCAGTCCAAGGGACTCTCAAGAGTCTTCTCCAGCACCACAGTTCAAAAGCATCAATTCTTCAGCACTCTGCTTTCTTCACAGACCAACTCTCACATCCATACATGACCACTGGAAAAACCATAGCCTTGACTAGATGGACCTTAGTTGGCACAGTAATGTCTCTGCTTTTGAATATGCTATCTAGGTTGGTCATAACTTTTCTTCCAAGGAGTAAGCTTCTTTTAATTTCATGGCTGAAATCACCATCTGCAGTGATTTTGGAGCCCCAAAAAATAAAGTCTGACACTGTTTCCACTGTTTCCCCATCTATTTCCCATGAAGTGATGGGACCAGATGCCATGATCTTCGTTTTCTGAATGTTGAGCTTTAAGCCAACTTTTTCACTCTTCACTTTCACTTTCATCAAGAGGCTTTTTAGTTCCTCTTCACTTTCTGCCATAAGGGTGGTGTCATCTGCATATCTGAGGTTATTGATGTTTCTCCCAGCAGTCTTGATTCCAGCTTGTGTTTCTTCCAGTCCAGCATGTCTCATGATGTACTCTGCATATAAGTTAAATAAGCAGGGTGACAATATACAGCCTTCATGTACTCCTTTTTCTATTTGGAGCCAGTCTGTTGTTCCATGTTCACTTCTAACTGTTGCTTCCTGACCTGCATACAGATTTCTCAAGAAGCAGGTCAGGTGGTCTGGTATGCCCATCTCTTTCAGAATTTTCCACAGTTTCTTGTGATCCACACAGTCAAAGGCTTTGGCATAGTCAATAAAGCAGAAATAGATGTTTTTCTGGAACTCTCTTGCTTTTTCCATGATCCAGCGGATGTTGGCAGTTTGATCTCTGGTTCCTCTGCCTTTCCTAAAACCAGCTTGAATATCTGGGAGTTCACCGTTCACGTATTGCTGAAGTCTGGCTTGGAGAATTTTGAGCATTACTTTACTAGCATGTGAGATGAGTGCAACTGTGTGGTAGTTTGAGCATTCTTTGGCATTGCCTTTCTTTGCGATTGGAATGAAAACTGACCTTTTCCAGTCCTGTGGCCACTGCTGAGTTTTCCACATTTGCTGGCATAATGAGTGCAGCACTTTCACAGCATCATCATTTAGGATTTGAAACAGCTCAACTGGAATGCCATCACCTCCACTAGCTTTGTTCATAGTGATGCTTTCTAAGGCCCACTTGACTTTCTTTCCAAGATGTCTGGCTCTAGATGAGTGATCACAACATCGTGATTATCTGGGTCGTGAAGATCTTTTTTGTACAGTTCTTCTGTGTATTCTTGCCACCTCTTCTTAATATCTTCTGCTTTTGTTAGGTCCATACCATTTCTGTCCTTTATCGAGCCCATCTTTGCATGAAATGTTCCCTTGGTATCTCTAATTTTCTTGAAGAGATCTCTAGTCTTTCCCATTCTGTTGTTTTCCTCTATTTCTTTGCATTGATCGCTGAAGAAGCCTTTCTTATCTCTTCTTGCTATTCTTTGGAACTCTGCATTCAGGTGCTTATATCTTTTATTTTCTCCTTTGCTTTTCGCCTCTCTTCTTTTCACAGCTATTTGTAAGGCCTCCTCAGACAGCCATTTTGCTTTTTTGCATTTCTTTTCCGTGAGGATGGTCTTGATCCCTGTCTCCTGTATAATATCACGAACCTCATTCCATAGTTCATCCAGCAATCTATCTATCAGATCTAGTCTGTCAAATCTATTTCTCACTTCCACTGTATAATCATGAGGGATTTGATTTAGGTCATACCTGAATTGTCTAGTTATTTTCCCTACTTTCTTCAATTTAAGTCTGAATTTGGTAATTAGGAGTTCATGATCTGAGCCACAGTCAGCTCCTGGTCTTGTTTTTGTTGACTGTATAGAGCTTCTCCATCTTTGGCTGCAAAGAATATAATCAATCTGATTTCGGTGGGCCAAAATCAGGAGGGCTTAGAGGAGCTATCCCACGTTGTAGGTCAAGAAGGGTAGCGGTGAGGAGATACCCCTCGCCCAAGGTAAGGAGCAGAGGCTGCGCTTTGCTGGAGCAGCCATAAAGAGATACCCCATGCCTAAGGTAAGAGAAACCCAAGTAAGATGGTAGGTGTTGCAACCTACCATCAGAGAGCAGGGCATCAGAGAGCAGACACACTGAAACCATAATCACAGAAAACTAATTAATCTAATCAAACTAGGACCATAGCCTAGTCTAACTCAATGAAACTAAGCCATGCCCACGGGGCAACCCAAGACGGGCGGGTCATGGTGGAAAGGTCTGACGGAATGTGGTCCACTGGAGAAGGGAATGGCAAACCACTTTAGTATTCTTGCCTTGAGAACCCCATGAACAGTATGAAAAGGCAAAATGATAGGATACTGAAAGAGTAACTCCCCAGGACAGTAGGTGCCCAATATGCTACTGGAGATCAGTGGAGAAATAACTTCAGAAAGAATGAAGGGATGGAGCCAAAGCAAAAACAATACCCAGCTGTGGATATGACCGGTGATAGAAGCAAGGTCTGATGCTGTAAAGAGCAATATTGCATAGGAACCTGGAATGTCAGGTCCATGAATCAAGGCAAATTAGAAGTGGTCAGAAAGGAGATGGCAACAGTGAACGTTGACATTCTAGGAATCAGCAAACTAAAATGGACTGGAATTTAACTCAGATGACCATTACATCTACTACTGTGGGCAGGAATCCCTCAGAAGAAATGGAGTAGCCATCATGGTCAACAAAAGAGTCCGAAATGCAGTACTTGGGTACAATCTCAAAAACAACAGAATGATCTCTGTTCCTTTCCAAAGCAAACCATTCAATATCACAGTAATCCAAGTCTATGCCCCAACCAGTAACACTGAAGAAGCTGAAGTTGAATGGTATGTGTGTTTATGTACATGTAAATGGATGAAAGGATATGTAGACAATAGCTTAGGAAGAATGCTCATCAACCAACACATTAATGGTGATTATTTATGGTATATGAGGGGATATTTTGGAAAGCTCAGATATTTTAAGCTCAGACAGTAAAGAATCTGCCTGCAATGCAGGAGCCCTGGGTTTGATCCCTGGATTGGGAAGATATCCTGGAGAAGGAAAAGGCTACCCACTCCAGCATTCTGGCCTGGAGAATTCCGTGGACAGAGGAGCCTGGTGCGCTGGTCACAAAGAGGTGGACACAAATGAGTAACATTTTCACTTCAAGAAATAGAAAGAGCCTTTTGATGAAAGTAAAAAAGGAGAGGGAAAAAGTTGGCTTAAAACTCAACATTCAGAAAACTAAGATCTTGGCATCCAGTCCCATCACTTCATGGTAAATAGATGAAGGAACAGTGGGAACAGTGTCAGACTTTATTTTTGGGGCTCCAAAATCACTGCAGATGGTGACTGCAGCCATGAAATTAAAAGACGCTTGCTCCTTGGAAGAAAAGCTATGACCAACCTAGAGAGCATATTAAAAAGCAGAGACATTACTTTGCCAACAAAAGTCCATCTAGTCAAGGCTATGATTTTTCCAGTAGTCATATATGGATGTGAGAGTTGAACTCTAAAGAAAACTGAGCACCAAAGAATTGATGCTTTTGGTTTTTTTTTAATATAAATTTATTTATTTTAATTGGAGGTTAATTACTTTACAATATTATATTGGTTTTGCCATACATCAACATGAATCCACCACAGGTATACACGTGTTCCCCATCCTGAGCCCCCCTCCCTCCTCCCTCCCCGTACCATCCCTCTGGGTCATCTCAGTGCACCAGCCCCAAGCATCCAGTATCATGCATTGAACCTGGACTGGTGATTCGTTTCATATATGATATTATACATGTTTCAATGCCATTCTCCCAAATCATCCCACCCTCTCCCTCTCCCACAGAGTCCAAAAGACTGTTCTATACATCTGTGTCTCTTTTGCTGTCTCGCATACAGGATTATCGTTACCATCTTTCTAAATTCCATATATATGCGTTAGTATACTGCATTGGTGTTTTTCTTTCTGGCTTCCTTCACTCTGTATAATAGGCTCCAGTTTCATCCACCTCTTTAGAACTGATTCAAATGTATTCTTTTTAATGGCTGAGTAATATTCCATTGTGTATATGCTTTTGAAGTGTGGTGTTGGAGAAGACTCTTGAGAGACCCTTGGACTGCAAGGAGATCCAACCAATCCATCCTAAAGGAAATCCAGTCCAGAACATTCACTGGAAGGACTGATGCTGAAGGTGAAAATCCAATGCTTTGGCCACCTGATGCAAAGGACTCATTTGAAAAGACCCTGATGCTGGGAAAGATTGAGGGTGGGAGAAGAAGAGGACGACAGAGGATGAGATGGTTTGATGACATCATCGACTCGATGGACATGAGTTTGAGTAAGCTCCAGGTGTTGGTGATGGACAGGGAAGCCTGGTGTGCTGCAGTCCATGGGGTTGCAAAGAGTCGGACATGAGTGAGTGACTGAACTGAACTGAACTGAATTGTAGCCCACAGGCTCCTCTGTCCATAGAATTTACCAGGCAAGAATATTGGAATGGATTGCCATTTCCTTTTTCAGGAAATCTTCCTGACACAGGGATCAAACCCATGTCCTCTGCATTGCAGGCAGATTCTTTGCAGTAATCCACTTGGGAAGACCAGAATAGGCCATATCCTTGGTGTAAAATGCTATACCTGGGTAAAATATTATGCTGGGTTCAGGCACCTGAATTTCACTACTATGTTCATTAAGTAGGTTATGATTCAGTGATTTAGCAAGACATTTGTTTCCCACCTGCTTCTACCCTTCAAAAATCTATTTTTCTTGGCAGAGTCATATCCAGAGATTTGGCTCTATATGAAGTTTGCATTTCCATTAATTCTGAAAAAAATATAGTCAAGGTTTAATGCATACTTAAATTTTAGTTCAGTTTGCTCTTTTTATAGGCCCCAAGCACAGGTGTATCCAGCTTACACTGGTAATTATGTTATGATATTATGTTATTTTAAGCAGCAATATTGCTTTTGCTGAGAAATAGATTAAATGTGTATAGAAATGACTTTGTATAGGGCTTTGTTGCTGAAATTATTCAGGTGTTACTATAATCAAGTCACCTATATTTTAATAAAACAATAATTCATGAGATATTTATGACATCATCTATTCTGTCCCTGAGAGCATTTTAATTTGTAACATTTCTGTAATGTAAACAAAATATGAGTGGATAGACAAACAGAATCTGGTAGAGCCAGCTACAAGGTGTAGACTCTAAAAGTTATTACTTTATAGAAAGACTTTGACTCTTTAATAATTTAGCAAATTATTATTTAGCTGACATATTGTGCAAGGATCACATTACATATGTAAAAATGTAGTAAATGTCTATCCTAATAAATTGAAGTATTAGACATTATGGAGACTATGATGAAATTAAATAAAAATTCCACTGTCTATGAATGAGACATATATTTAGAGATATGACAGACATCAGAGATTTCTAGAGAGGAGGATTTAGAGGATCTCTTGCTTCCCTGGTGGCTCAGAGGGTAAAGTGTCTGCCCGCAATGCAGGAGACCTGGGTTCAATCCTTGGTCAGGAAGATTCCCTGGAGAAGAACATGGAACCCCACTCCAGTCTTCCTGCCTGAAGAATCCCATGGATGGAGGAGCCTGGTGGGCTACAGTCCATGGGGTCGCAAAGAGTGGGACACAACTGAGTGACTTCACTTTCTTTCTTTCATTTTATCCAAACTCTTCATTTCACAGTTGAGGAAACACAGGTCCCAAGGGGAGAAGTAACTGGCCTAAAATAGCTGTGGAGCCTCCAAAGGAAGAGATACAAGGCACAAACAGTCACACTTAAGGCAAATGAAAAATCAACAGGTTGATATTAAAAAATACATAGAACATATAAAAGAATGAATTAATGCCATTTGCAGCAACATGGATGAAAATAAAAATTATCATACTGAATGAAGTAAGTCAGAAAAAGACAAATATTGTATAATATCTCATAAATTGACTCTAAAAATTATGCAAATGAACTTATATTACAAAATAGAGATAGAGTCACAGATGTAGAAAACAAACGTATGATTAGCAAAGGGAAAAGGGGGAAAGAGATAAATTAGGAGATTGGGATTGACATATACACACTACTATGTTTAAAATAGATAACCAGTAAGAAACTATGGGATAGCACAGGGAACCCTACTCAATATTCTGTAGTGACCTATATGGGAAAAGAATGTAAAGAAGAATTAATATATGTACATATATAACTGATTCACTTTGCTGTACAACTGAAACTAACCCAACATTGTAAATCGACTATATTCCAATAAAAATTTTTAAAAATACATTGAAATTACTAAATCAAATGAAAATATGGGACAATATTTGCAACATATGGGGAAGATGTAGCCTCATAGCCCGGACATCAACTGTGCCATGACTGACTGTCCTTATCTCACAACCATGCCTCACACCCTTGAACCTCCTGTTCCAGTTCCTGAGAGAAACGAAATCCATTCACCGGTGTCCATAGAATCCAGCCAGTATGATGTCAATACATGGGCTCAGGAGCGTCACTACAGGTCTGAATGGTGGTACATTAGGAGCCAGGGCTCAGAGTTCATGCTGACTGACATCCCTCTGGCTCTATTCTCATCTCTTTCTTCTTTCTATCTTTCCCCCTGTTTTCTCCCAGGATACAAACAAAAGATAGCAGTCCTTACCTTTGAGAAGTGGAATTTTAGAAACAGAAAAAATAACTTCCTATAGTTTTAAAATTTTATCCTGTTTCTATTATTTTATAATAAAAAATCAAAACAGTAAGCCTTCATACTTAAAAAAAAAAAAGCAATTAGTTTGATGCAGTCCCTTTAATGGACCATAACCTAATGGTGTTCAGTGTTTTAAAATCACATGATACATGCAATTGACCTTTGATAAAAAAAATTAAGATCAAAGGATGGAACACTTTATTGGTAAGAAGACCTCTAATTACCAACTCATACAATTGTTTTATTTTCTAATTATTTGTTTTTATTGTTATGATATCTTCCTTCTTTATGCTTTGACAAGAGAAAATAGTACTGGGAGATAAACAATATACCATTAAATATAAGTTGGCATATATTTTAAAATATTGTTTTTTAGATGTTTTCCACACATAACTCATTTTAAACAAACAAAATCTGTTATTAAACTCAAGGCTATCTTCAGTTTACCTATTGATAAACTGAGCTGAGCTAGAGAAAATTGAGTGCCTTACTTCATTTCAAGGTATGACCAAACACAATATTTTGACATGGGGATAAAGTAACATTCTTGTGTTAGGCAATAAGAAGTGTGCTTACGCTGCCTCTTCCATCCATATGGGTGACCTAGTAGGAACTCTGACCTCTCTAGAAGCATGCATCACAGTCACCAAAAGTGGCCTGTCATCCCTTCTGTCTTTCTTGTAGTCTGGAGTTGACCCAGTAGAACAAATCTGGTTTTATGAAATTTATATTGTGGTTTATTAATGGGTCATGAAATGAGTTTAGTAGACTGCCATCAGAATTTTTTTTCAAAGAAGAGAAATACAGTGATACAGTAATAAAGAGAAATACAGTGTTTCTAGATGTGTCAAGTGAGCTTGAAGGAGCAAACATGAAGATCTTTTACCTCTGTTTACCTGTATTAGCAGAGGCTACCGTAACAAAATATCACACACTGGATTGCTTAAACAGCAGAAATTTATTTTTTCACTGTTCTGGAGATCAGAGTCTAAGACAAATTTCCTGTTAGAGTTGGTTTCTCCCAAGGCCTCTGTCTTTGGTATGCAGACAGCAGCCTTCTCACTGTGTCCCCATTGGCCTTCAGTCTACACATATTCATCCTTCATGTCTCTTCTTTTTATACACCAGTCTATTGGATTAGGGCCTTAACGACCTCTTTGAGACTTCATTACCTCTTTAAAGGCCTTATCGCCGCTAGTCACATGGGGGTTGGGCCTTCAATATGTGAATGTTGCCGAAGACGCAATTTAGTCCATAACACCATCCTCTTTACTCTTTCCCTAAACCCCCACCACAGCTTTTATGTAAATGCTAACATTGGCGATATCCTCTGCTATAGAGCAGAAAAATATTTGACTCAAGGTTAATGTAGAAACAAAGTAAACAAAAACTTCAAGGGGAATTAAAGCCAGTGAAAATGTGACCATGCAGGTTAAATGCATTTTAAGATAATTAAGCAGCAAGGTTTCCTTTGATTATTTTGAACTCACTGTTCTTCCCTTCAATAGTATACCTGCAGAGGTGTTCATTAAATTTAAATTTAAAAATTGCATTTTAGAGAGGTAGCTAGTTTCAGATTTGCTAGATTATAAAGTAAAGATTACTTTGTTGTTGTTGTTTTTTTCAATCTTTTGGCCCCATGGCATGTGTGATCTTAGTTTCCCAATCAGGGATTTAACCTGCACCCCCTGTTTTGGCAGCAGAGTCTTAACAATTGGACAGCAGGGAAGTCTCTTACTTTGTATTTTAAAAACAAAATCTAAACATATTTGGCACCTGATTATCGTAATCTTTTCCCAGAAAAAAGAATCATAAAGCTTTACTTTTTTTTTTTTCTATAGAAAGCTTTCAGATATCTCTATGGTGCAGTACTGTGGTATAACCATGATAGTAAACCAACACATCCATGAAATACAAAGAACATTCTTAGATATTAAATGAATTGTATGAAAATAAACAAAAGATATTCAAACAGCCAAGTAATGAATTGCTCTAAAAATAGAAAGGAAAAATTGGTTAACCATATAAAGAACATGTACATACAAATGAATCCAGGTGAATGTTAAAACTGAACATAAATGAGAAAAACATGAATGGATATGTAATTGACTTTTGGAGTATAGAAAGACTTCTAAATATGAGAACATATAAAAGAACTGTCAAGGAAAAGGTTTTAAAATACCACTTTGTAAAAGATGAATTATTTCTTTTTCCAAAGCCAACGTTAAGTTGTTATGAATGAGAGAGTGAACTGAAACTTCTCCTGTTTCTTTCCAATATCCACTCAAATGACATAAATTGCTAAAGGAACAGGAGTAGTAAATTCACAAGGTCAAAGAGAAGTGAAGATGATGCAACAGGACTTGGAAGCTAAGAAGGAAAAGGACAACTGATGACTGGCTTAGCAAACAAAGAAGGTAGAATTCTAAGTCAGCAGCAAGGAAAGCTGAGAAACAGCTTGGTGTGTACTGCAGACCCCAAAAGTTCTGGAGTTAGCGGTAACAGACACCTCTTGAAGTGGAAGGGAGGCTTGAGCTGAAACCTGTCAACCAAACAAAAATGCACAACCTAAGGACTTCCCTGGTAGTTGAGTGGTTAAGACTGTTCTTCCAATGCAGGGGGAGAAAGTTCAACCCTTGGTTGGGAAACTAAGATCCCACATGCTGCATGGTGTAGCCAAAAATTTTTTTAATAAAAAAGTAAAGATATTAAGAAATGCACAACTTAAAAGTTGAGAACTATGTTTTATTTGGAGGGCATACTGAAGTCTTAAGTGCAGGAGATAGATCGTTCTGAGGGACTGCTCCAAAGAGGTAAGGGAGACCAAGATATAAGATATATAGGAGTTTTGGCAAGAACTGTAAGGTAAGTGGAACATCAAAAGACTATTGTCTATTAAAGAACTAGACATCTTAATGTATTTAACACTTTCCTTTGTATGGGAAGACACCAGAGTCTGACTGAAATCATTCCTTTGATATGCACTTTAACTACCTAGGGCCAATATTCCGTGTTCTCCATTCCAAATTCCTGAAGGTGTGCAACAGAGGCAGTGATAGCAGTGGCTGATGACTTGATGGCCTGGCCTGGCCACAGAATCCTTTTTTTACTGAAGTGGTGAGTGACATTCTTTGTTCACAGAAGCTAGGAAAGAGGAGAAGTTCTGTTTAAAAAGCAGTTGTGTGCTATGCTTAGTCACTCAGTTGTGTCTCACTCTTTGCAATCCCATGGACTGTAGCCTGCCAGGCTCCTCTGTCCATGGTATTCTCCAGGCAAGAATACTGGAGTGGATAGCCATTCCCTTCTCCAGGGGATCTTGCCGACCCAGGGATCAGATCCAGGTCTCCTGCATTGTAGGTGGATTCTTTCCCACCCACTAATCCCTGCACTGATGAAAAGCAGATGGGAGACTTCCCTTTTTTTTAACCTGGCAGAAAGTGAGAGGCATATTCTCTGATAGAGCAAAAGAGATGTTTTCTAGGTTGGAGGACACCAGGTATAATTGTAGGCAGAATCATTATGCTGAAAATAGGGAGATTAGGGAATTATACAATTGAATGCTAAGAAATATCTCCCTTTGCTCCTCATTTGGACTCAGCTCACAGAATTTTGGTGGCCAGATCTAACCTTGTGGGTGGGAAAAGTGGAGGATTTTTTGGGGTGGAATATTGAACAGCCCAATAGAAATAAAAAATTGCTTATGTAATACATCCCACCCCCCAATGAAATAACATTAACAGCAACAAAGACTGCCCGGGGCATCATTACCCTACAGTGAAGCCCACAATTGGCAGCTGTATGCCCAGAAAGACTGTATCAGTGATTTAGTTTCTCTTGCACATTAGCGCACACCCAAAGAAAATTAGACATCTAGAGAAAACTCCAATATGAAATATATTTTTTTAAAAAACTACTTATAAACAATAGAGAAGATTCAAGGATATAGAAGCTTTAAAGAAAATGATAACACTCTCAGAGGGATAAAAGACTGACGCAGCACCTGAGAAGCATCAATGGGATAGAATTCTAAAATTTTACTTTAAGAAGAGGATCAACCTCCCAAAAGGAAATTATAAATGCAATAGCAACTTTTGCGAATGATGAGTTAATCTTTCAGAATGTAGAGGGAAAAGATTTTAAAACGGAAAATAAAAGGGGAAACATAAGAAAATCAGAATATTTGCTACTTAAATAATAAATATTAAAGAGAGAATAGAGGAAAATAGAGGGGGAAAAAGCAAGCAAAATATTTCAAGAACATTTTTCCTAACTAAAGGACATGTCTCTGTAATGAAAGAGTACATTGAGTTCTTATTACAAATGGATAAGATGGAAACACACCAAGATATAACAACATGAAATTTCAGATATGCTGAGACTAAGAGAAAAAGCCTAAAATCTTCCAGAAAGAAAAAAAAATCAGATTATATTCAGAGGATAAAAAAACTGGAATGAAGCAGACTCTCAACAATAACCTTTGTAGCTAGAAGAAAATGGAACAATGTTTTCCAAATTCTGAGGACAATTCCAACTAGAATGTGTCAGCTTCAGAATTATTATCTGGGAAGTTTCTTCCATTTTGTCAGGAAATCCATGATGACAACATCTTCAGTTTTCCTTTGGGGCTGGTCAAGATGTCACAGAGTAAAATTTTCTAAACTCTGGATGGAAGGGTGTAAGCTGGTAGCCAGAATTCTATGAGCTGAGTCCAGGAAATGAGTTGTGTGTCAACATCTGGACTATAAGAATTCTTCATGCAGCCAGCTGATCAATAAAGTGTGTGGAGAATAAAGATACTCTCAGATATGCACCAGTTCAAGTGGTTTTCAGTCAAAGCAAGGGATTAAGCAAAGAAAGCATAAAGCACAGAGTCCCAAGAAGAAGGGTCTAAAGTATGAATGAGGTGAGAAGCAGATCTGTGAGGATCCTATCTGCACAGCACACCCAGGGAACAGTGTGTCAGGCTGCAGCTGCTCAGAGGCTCTGAGCTAATAACTTCCAGTAGATTAAATTGATAGGATTCGTGATGTGTACATGCTCAATCATGTCTGACTCTTTGGGGCACATGTGAATCTTCCCAACCCAGGAACTGAACCCTCATCTTCTGCACTAGCAGGCAGATTCTTTACCATTTCTATCACCTAGGAAGCCCCCAATTGATAGAATATTTATTAAAAAAAAAAACTATTAGGAAGAAATGTATGCCATTTAAAGAGTGTTTGGGGAAGAATTAGACTGTTCATCTTTCATAATAAAGAGTCAAAAGGTAGTGACTGATGCTTAAAAATTCAAGAAATGGAAGTAGAGATATCAATACCACTGCCAAAAGAAAGAGTGAAAGCAAATTTTAATCCCTCTTAAAATAAAGGCATTCATAGTGGGAGACTGAACTATAGACAGACATTTATGATAGGGATATAGATAGTTGGATAAATAGTTGATAGGAAAACAGATGAGATGATAGAATGATTAAGCTGTCTAGAACTACTTACCCCTAAATTATTTGCATGTAACAGAAATTTAAAGTAAACTAAAAACATGTAGAAATTGAAAGGCAATAGTCAGCAGTAGATTCTACTTGTAACAAATATTACTTTAAGCTAATATTCATAAATTGCAAACTTTTAAAATAAAAAAAAGTAACAATCCAGTAAGAAAAAAAGTGACCGGAGGAGAGATAAAATGCAAGTAAGAAATGCCAAAAAGTACACTCTTTTTAAGTAAAAAACAATTGAAACAATAATGAGTTTTTTTACCCCATAAAATTGAAAAATATAATGAAGCTACAGTCTTCTACACTGAAACAGATGGTCTTGCATGGACTCCTTTATTGGATCTATGAAATGATTTTATCTTTCCCAACAGGCATTTACCAATAAGTATAGAGAACTTTAAAAATTCTCCTTTTATTTAACCAATAATTCAATTTCTAGGAATCTTTCCAAAGGAAATAAAATCAGAATTGTAAATAAAGTTTTATGTGTGGGGAAATTGGAAGCAACTTAAACATTCAAAATTATGCTGTTTCTGTGTGTTTCTCAGTCTGGCTGCTGTATATACTAGTGTTTTCACTTTGTGAACATTTGTCAAACTGTAGAATAATGATTTGTTCACTCTTCTGTGTCTGTGTATATATAATGCAATAAATGCAACAGTAAAAAGAAAATGGTTAAACACTTAAAAACCATATATTTAAAAAAATCAATAAAGTGAAATGTTCACGTTATAAATGAAAAAGCAGAAGTATAGATAGTATTGCATAGTTTTTTGAAGTAACAGCATAAAAAGTAAACGCACAATGTGCTATAGAATTCTGTTATAGGAACATATTCTTATTTTATAATGACATCTAAAGTAATAATATTGAAAAAATTACATTTGTGTAACAAGTTTTGGCAAAATTTCTGTAATTTGTGATACATTTCCTCTTTTCTTTATCAAAGACTTCTGTTATCCAAGTCATTGTGTAATGAGTGCGATACATTTTCTCTCCTTTGGTGTTTATTTTCTGACAGTCTTAATTGCTCTCCTGAACATACAGATTTTTACAATGAGAATATACAAGAGAGTTTAGCAATGTTACTGGATAACTAGAGAAAAATCATGAACATTTATTTACAACAAAAATTCACAGTAGGAAACAAGATGCAAGGCACAGGAGCAAGAAACTAAAATTTAAAAGAACAATGACCAAAAGTGTCTATGGATAAACCTAAGTTATTCATAAGATCTCTACTGTAAAATTTAAAAATCTCTAATAAAGGATTTCCTGAATTATTCAGTTCAGTTCAGTTCAGTCGCTCAGTCGTGTCCGACTCTTTGCGACCCCATGAATCTCAGCACGCCAGGCCTCCGTGTCCATCACCAACTCCCGGAGTATTAGCAGGATTTGTATGTTTGTTTTTAAAACTTAAAATCAATTCTAAGACGCATATGAACAATGAACCAAGAAAATTTTTAGGAAAAAGAACACCAGAAAGGAAACTTCCCTATTAGATATTGACATCCTATAAAACTATCAAACTTAAAAAGAACAGTGGTTTTGGCAATTGTCAAACAGGCCCACTGAACAAAACAGAAAGCTCAGATTCAGGCTTTTTACATATGACAGCTTGATAAAGATGGTGTTATGTAAGTTTCAGAAATGAGAAATAATTCAGTAAATGATAAGGAATAATTAGTTCACAGCACGGGACCAAGATAAAGTCTGATTCCTGTCTTCCACATCATATATTACTCCAAATGAATCCTTGGGCTAAATGTGAAATAAAGGAATAGAGGAAGTTACATGTATAATAACTGCTTGACCATAAGTAAACATAATGCAAATAATAAGAAATTTAACAATATCACAAGTATAGACTCTATTCAAAAAAGAATAGCAACACCAGTATTAACAGATAGGTGACAGAATAAGATATTCACAATCCCTAAAATTGGCCATAATTTAAAAGCTAGTATATATAACCATTCCTTGTAAAACAGCAAGAAAAAAAAATACCCCAAATACTGAACAAAGAACATGAAAAAATATTCTGCCTCACTCATAATCAGATAAATATACTTCAACTAATAAGATAACTTCTTAACTCTACTACAATGGCAAAAGAAAAAAAAATATTTTTAAACCCTTACTATAGGGAGATATAGGAGAAGGCAATGGCACCCTACTCCAGTACTCTTGCCTAGAAAATCTCATAGATGGAGGAGCCTGGTAGGCTGCAGCCCATGGGGTCGCTAAGAGTCAGGCACGACTGAGCGACTTCACTTTCACACATTGGAGAAGGAAATGACAACCCACTCCAGTATTCTTGCCTGGAGAATCCCAGGGACAGAGGAGCCTAGTGGGCTGCCGTCTATGGGGTCACACAGAGTCGGACACGACTGAAGCCACTTAGCAGCAGCAGCAGCATAGGGAGATATATAGGGAAACAAAAGCCTTCAAGCGTTTCTGATGAAAGGTTTAATCAGAGCAAGGTTTCTGGAGACAAATCTGATAGCACTTAATGAAATTAAGTATGTGTTAACCCAATAATACAGCAATTCCATTCCTGGATATGTAGCCCTGAGAAATTTTCACACAGCTCCCTAAGAGGATGAAGGATGTGTTGACATGAAGTTGGAGGCCATCCAGATCTCCATCCCAGGGGAATTGATGAGCAAATTGTGATTCGAAATAGGACAGAACTCTCTTCAGCAGTCACTAAGTAAACGTGACTACTGGAGTAAAGAGAACGAGAAGGAGATTGATAGTACTCCATATATGAAAACCCCAATAAAACACACACACAACAACGATGCATATTTTTCAAGGAAATGTGTATACTTAAGGACCACACAGGAGGTAGATTAGCAGGATGATATTAACTATATGAGAGTCATGATGCTTGTACAGCTTGGGAATTTGAAAGAAAATGGAAGAAAGAGGAAGAATCAATATAAAACAAAAGAGGAGCCAATGATGCATGCCAGCAGTTGGGGATTATGATTAACTCAATTCTGTGACCTTGAATCTTTATTATATAAATAAATATACATTTAAAATTCTAATCTGTATTTTTCAACCAGCACAGCAGGTGATTCTTAAACAAGAGGGCTATGGGCAACACTTGGATAAGCACTGATGAAGTCTGAAATGCTAGGGCCCCACAATAATGAGCCTTGTGATTTCACCTTACAAACAGGCCATGCTACTTCTCCATGGTACCCAGAACTCTTAACTCCCCATCCCCACCCTAATCCCTGGGCCTGGAAACACACTCACCTTCTCCCAGGTGTTTAATCAAACACTAATCTAGTTCCTGCTATGAAGGGATTTTGTGGTTGTAATTAAGGTCTCAAGTCTGTTGACCTCAAAATAGGGAGATTATCTAGTAAGTTTATTTAATCACAGGAGCCCTTTCAAAGTAAGGAATTTTCTCCAATAGATCACAAACCAAGAAGTGAGAGAGAGACACTTTCTAGCCTGGAAGAAAGCCACGTTTTGGCTGTGAAGTACCCTGTGGCAAGAAATTAAGGGTGGCTGCTAGTTGTTGAAACTGGTCTCCGGCCAGTAGCTGGAAGTAAATGGGGACCCCCGTCTTTCAGCTGCAAGGAGGTAAATTCTTCCAACAACCTGTGAACTCGGAAGAAGAACTCAAGTTTCAGACAGAACTATGAGCTTGACCAACACATTGATTTCAGCCCCTGAGCAAAGAGTCCAACCATCTGTGCCCAGACTTGCCACCTACAGAAACTGTTATGTAATTAATCTACGTCTTGTAAGGCCACTAGGCTTGTGGTAATTTCCTGAGGCAATAGAAAATGACCACAATCTCTGGGTCTTTGCCTGTGTTATTCTCTCTGTTCCTGCTGATATTCCAAGGCTTTTCCTCTGCTCACCTGGCTCTGTGATCCTTTATGCCTCAATTCAAGATTCCCCTCTTTTGAGATGTCCTTGATATCTATTCCTCTATAATATATGTATTTCTACCACTTCACTGCTAATGTATTCTTTTTAATAATATACTTACATGACTGTTTCTCCTGCAAGTAGAAATTTGTTGAGGACAGAAACTGTATGCCATTTATCTTTATGTCCTTAGTCCCAAGGACAAAGAATGGCATATTCTCAGCTGCAAGTAGATGCTTATTGAATGAATGAAACTCAAGAGAACAGAAGATAAAATCCAGGCTTCTGGGTGACTGAAAGGATGGTAATTCCATCAACTAAAGCTAGGTGTATGTGCATGCTAAGTCACTTCAGTTGTGTCCAACTCTTTGTGACCCCATGGACTGTAGCCCGCTAGGCTCCCCTATCCATGAAATTCTCCAGGCAAGAATATGGGAGTGGGTTGCCATTTCCTCTTCCAGGGCATCTTCCCAACCCAGGGATCAAACCTGCATCTCTTATGTCTCCTACATTGGCCGGAAGGTTCTTTACAACTAGCACCACCTGAGAAACCCAACTGGTACAGTGACTGTAATTTATTGTCCAATTGGGGCACTTACGAGTGAAAAGGTGTGCTACTAACAATTACTCAAGGATAACTAGGACTGTTCCTGGTTGAACTGTAATATACATTTTAGCTTCTCCTACGTATAGACTACACAAAACCTCAATGTTGTGTAAAAGTGTATCTCCTTTAACTTGGCAAGGCACCACATTTATAAACACTTGGTGTAGGGCTTCCCTGGTGGTCCAGTGCTTAAGACTTCACCTTCCAATGCAGGTGGTGCAGGTTCAATCACTAGGGAGCTAAGATCCCACATGCCTCATGGTCAAAAACACAGAATAGAAAACAGAAACAGTATTGTAGCAAAATCAATAAAGACTTTAAAAATAGTCCACATTAAAAAAATCTAAAAAATAAAGATTTGGTGTGCTTAAGTTGAGGATGTTTCATTTCTTTAGCGTAATTTCTTTGTCTCCCATATACCTACTCAGATCTGGGTTTCTCTTTGTTTTTTTGTTTCTTAGGACTGCCTAAGGAATGACTTCCTTCACTTGCTCACCGAATTAATTCCAGTACTGAATATTTACAAGATAGGACACAGCTTAGCGACCAAACAAACACAACAAGCATCTGTATGATTGATTATGAGATAAGCATACTTCTCAAAGTTTAAAATCGGGCAGTTGTAGCCTTGACCAACACCTTGATTTTAGTCCCTGAGCAAAGAATCCAAGCAGCTGTGCCCAGACTTGCCACCTACAGATACTGTGATGTTACTAATGCATGTTGTTTAAGGCCACAGTATATGCAGATGACAAGTCAAGGACCATAATTTTTATATAAACAAAGGAGCTATTTATAAGAATAACAACAAGCTCCTGACATGTCAGACATTTACTAAATAAGATGTATATACTAGATCTTTATGTATCTAAGTTGTGTGGTTTCCTGAACTCTTCTGCACATTGAAAATATCATATCATATAATGAAAGTGTGTTCAATTTTTAAAGAAAATTATGCATCAGATAGTTATAAAATAATGATGATGACTTGACCTTTCATTCTATAGAGATAAATAATCCTTGTGAACACACTGAAAAATGCCAGCTTTGTCACTTACTGATTATGCAACCTTGGGAAAGTTCTTTGGTCCCTTTTTATTTTGTTTTCCTATACTTAAAATGGACTTCCCAGGTGGCGCTAGTGGTAAAAAACCCACCTGGCAATGCAGGAGATATAAGATACATGGGTTCAACCCCTGGGCTAGGAAGATCCCCTGGAGGAGGGCATGGCAACCTACTCCAGTATTCTTGCCTGGAGAATCCCATGAAGAGAGGAGCCTGGTGGGTTATAGTCCATAGTCCAAGAAGTCCATAGTCCAGTCAGGCACGACTGAAGCAACTTAGCATGCATGAATGCCTAAAATAGGAATAATAAAAGAATTTTCTCATGGGACTGTCATTAGGATTAAATGCTGCTGCTAAGTTGCATCAATTGTGTCTGACTCTGTGCGACCCCATAGACTGTAGGCTCCCCCATCCCTGGGATTCTCCAGGCAAGAACACTGGAGCAGGTTTCCATTTTCTTCTCGAATCATGAAAGTGAAAAGTGAAAGGGAAGTCACTCAGTCATGTCTGACTCTTAGCGACCCCATGGACTGCAGCCTACCAGGCTCCTCCACCCATGGGATTTTTCAGGCAAGAGTACTGGAGTGGGGTGCCATTAAATAAATGAGTACAAATAATTTCAAAAAAATCTAGCACAGAGTAGTTGCTAAATAAGCAGTTTTCATTTTGCTATAACATCTCATGTTTTCAGAGTCTGCTAACATTTAAAGAGATTAAATAGAGCTAGTTGTTGAAGCCCTAAGATTCTTGATTTTAGTACAATGCACTGTGACTATTTCCTGATACAATGATATATTTATGGATGTTGTATTAGTAGCTAGTTGAAGTGGCAGACTGTATCTTCCAAAGATGGTCATGCAAATGACTTCTATCCCACCTCCTCTTTTGAAATGTGACTTTGCCATTCTCCTGAGGATGGAGTTTATTTCTCTACTCCCTTGAATCCTGGTGGGCTGTGTGTGACAGCTTTGCCTCATAGAATATGGCTGAAGTGACTCGTTGCCAGTTCTAGGTGTAGCCCTTAACAGCCTCACAGCTTCTCCTTTCTGTCTCTTGGCATGTTTCCTCTTGGTACCAACAGCCATGCTCTAAGCCCAAGTCTAATGAGAGACCGTGTGTAAGCGCCTTGGTGGTTTGCCAGCTGGGCACCAGGTCAAGAGCCCACATCCTGCCAACAACATAAATGCCCACTTTAGCCATTCTCACCCATCCAGCCTCCGGATAACGACAGCCCAACATAACATGACATCACGTGAAGCAGAAACCCCAGTAAACTCATAGAACTGTGAGAAATCATAAAAAGTTTGTCACTCTATTGGGGCGTGGCTTATTATATCACAATGGACAACTAATAGTTATGTGTCTACATTGTTTACATAGAATTTTGGAGCAGAACCAAGGTTTTATCACTATTTAAAGCATTATTTCTCTGGGAAAGGTTTAGTGGATTCTTAGCAGCTAGCATAGAAATCCGATTTAGATAATGTATTTGTAAGTCAGCACCACACGCATTAAAGCTCATCCAGACTCTCAACAATACTTGATTTTTTTGTGGTCAGAGCTCACCAGGAGAAAAGCTAAGAATATGAGCTAGACATGCTTTGTTACTGGAATTCAGTGTCATCCTATTTTGCTCCATGTTCACCCTCTTCCTCTCTTCCTTTCCTTGATCGATTGAATGTCTAGCTGCTACCTATGATTACCTATGACTCTCCAACTAGGAAAGATCTTGACTCCAGATTTTTCTTTCTCCCATCAGACAAATCAAAACCTATTTTCAGTGAACTTAAAATACTCTAATAAAAGATGAATGATGAAATGCTACTGAGACTAGCATCGTGTATATGTAACTCCCTTCAGAGATACCTGCATTTCAGTGAGAGTCACAAACTCAATTCAAAGTAATGAAAGCTTATTGGTGAAGGTAAATAAAATATTTTTTAGGCTTAATCATCATTCTTACCCAGGACATTTATGCAGACACTAGTTAAGATCTGCAAGACAAACCCAATGGTGGATATAATACAAATATATATATATATATGTATTTAAAGCAATTTCAGAGAAATAATTAATTCACATGATGATGTCAGTGTCAGTTGCAAACATTTTTTTTTTGAACTAGTAGACCTTAGTTCAGTCATTTATACACATCCATTAGGCATACACATTTGAATTTCTAAAAAGATATTCACATTTCACATGGTATATTTCTTGGCTGAAATCCAGCTTCACACGCTGATTTACATAATGCAATTTGAATTAAGACAGAGGCTCTGAAGCCAAACACCAACTTCCCTCTATAAAGAGACAATAAATAGTTTCCTGATGAATATGGGTTAGTGGCTGTCTTCTGTCTTCTTCTGGCCTTAATTGCTGGCTCTCTGATTTTCAGCTACTTTATAGATGTGGCTGTTCATGTCCTCAATAGAAAACAGCCATTCATTATGACATTCATTACTTAGCATTCTATTTGCAGCTCTATTGTGAAAATTGATCCTTCATTTACCTTAAATTAAACATTCTGCCTGTTTTGGAACTCGGTGTTCCTAAAAATACTAACTAAGGGAAGTTCCTGTGGGAGAATGAAAATATCTGAATTTTGCATACACTTGCAAAATTCCAGGACATTATCTCCAACGTAATGACTAACATAAACTAAGGAGCTTGCTGCCTAATGCTAAAAAATGATTTATAATGGACAAATGGTGAACATTACCCCAGTTAAAGTATTGGTTAAGAACAATTACTCTCATGGACAGTAATCTATGTTTAGAGTTTAAGTATTTGAATACATGATAGGCTCCTATTAAATATCATGAGTGCATCTCTAGATAATTAACCATCTAATAAGCTTTGATATAAGAAAGACAGATTGTTCCAAGTTAAGCCTTTATAATTTATATGTTTTGTTTGAGAATTCCAAAAACCTTCCATACGCCCAGTCTGGTGAGGTTAATTTATTCTCAGTATTTTCAATTGGTTAAAAAAATTAAAATGTACTTCTGCCAACTAATACTACTGATACTGTTCCTCCCTGGGTGAACATTTCTACAAGATTTACCTGAGTCACCTACTTTATAAATTTTTAAGACACTTAAAATGAAGATTAATCATTAAAAGATATGGTACCTCAAAAGTTATTTTTTAAAGCAAGAATTTAATATTAAATTTAAAGAAAAAATTTGCAGGTGCATTGGTTTTCAAGACATAAATGTGAACGTATCACTCACAGTGTAAATTGCCAATAATCTCAAAGCATGGTAAAAACTATAAAGATACTTTATAAAGTTTGCTATAAAATTATTTACAGCTCAAAAATATTGCATGGTCCCCTAGCAATCAAGTACTAGAGTGAAGTCGAAGGTTATCTGGGAATAGGTCAGCAGCTTCCCAAGAGAATGTGGGCCCCTAATCTAAAATTGTCCAAGCCAGGCTTCAGCAGTACGTGAATCGTGAACTTCCAGATGTTCATGATGGTTTTAGAAAAGTCAGAGGAACCAGAGATCAAATTGCCAACATCTGCTGGATCATGGAAAAAGCTAGAGAGTTCCAGAAAAACATCTATTTCTGCTTTATTGACTATGCCAAAGCCTTTGACTGTGTGGATCACAAGAAACTGTGGAAAATTCTGAAAGAGATGGGCATACCAGACCACCTGACCTGCCTCTTGAGAAACCTGTATGCAGGTCAGGAAGCAACAGTTAGAACTGGACATGGAACAACAGATTGGTTCCAAATAGGAAAAGGTGTACATCAAGGCTGTATATTGTCACCCTGCTTATTTAACTTGTATGCAGAGCACATCATGAGAAACGCTGGACTGGAAGAAGCACAAGCTGGAATCAAGATTGCCGGGAGAAGTATCCATAACCTCAGATATGCAGATGACACCACCCTTATGGCAGAAAGTGAAGAGGAACTAAAAAGCGTCTTGATGAAAGTGAAAGAGGAGAGTGAAAAAGTTGGCTTACAGCTCAACATTCAGAAAACGAAGATCATGGCATCTGGTCCCATCACTTCATGGGAAATAGTTAAGGCAACAGTGGAAACAGTGGCTGACTTTATTTTGGGGGGCTCCAAAATCACTGAAGATGGTGACTGCAGCCATGAAATTAAAAGACACTTACTCCTTGGAAGGAAAGTTATGACCAACCTAGACAGCATATTGAAAAGCAGAGACATTACCAACTAATGTCCATCTAGTCAAGGCTATGGTTTTTCCAGTGGTCATGTATGGCTATGACGGTTGGACTGTGAAGAAAGCTGAGTGCTGAAGAATTGATGCTTTTGAACTGTGGTGTTGGAGAAGACTCTTGAGAGTCCCTTGGACTGCAAGGAGATCCAACCAGTCCATTCTAAAGGAGATCAGTCCTGGGTGTTCTTTGGAAGGAATGATGCTAAAGCTGAAACTCCAGTACTTTGGCCACCTCATGCGAAGAGTTGACTCATTGGAAAAGACTCTGATGCTGGGAGGGATTGGGGGCAGGAGGAGAAGGGGACGACAGAGGATGAGATGGCTGGATGGCATCACTGACTTGATGGACGTGAGTCTGAGTGAACTCCGGGAGTTGGTGATGGACAGGGAGGCCTGCTGCTGCTGCTGCTGCTAATGCTTCAGTCGTGCCCGACTCTGTGGGACCCCAGAGACGGCAGCCCACCAGGCTACCCGGTCCCTGGGATTCTCCAGGCAAGAACACTGGAGTGGGTTGCCATTTCCTTCTCCAGTGCATGAAAGTGAAAAGTGAAAGTGAAGTTGCTCAGTCGCGTCCAACTCTTCGCGACCCCATGGACTGCAGCCTACCAGGCTCCTCCATCCATGGGATTTTCCAGGCAAGAGTACTGGAGTGGGGTGCCATTGCCTTCTCTGACAGGGAGGCCTGGTGTGCTGCAATTCATGGGGTCGCAAAGAGTTGGACATGACTGATCGACTGAAGTGAACTGAACTGAATCTCACTGAGTAACCTCATTCCTGGGAAATCTTCCTTTTTGTGGGTGATGCAAGCTCTGGGCACCCACAATCTTTTGAGGTTCCACTGACTCAACTAAATAGCTTTTAATTCAGCACAATATTTTACGAATTCATTACATTACTTCAATTAGAAGTATGGCAGGCTTTATTTGTTATGAGTTTTAAATATTACTTTTTTTTAGGTTTAAATGACAATCAATATTTGCTACAGATCATGTTCTCTGTCTTCTCCATTCCTCTAAGCTGATTTGTTTTTTCCATTGATTATTGCAATCTTTGAACACTTTAGAAAAAGAGTCTGTCAATTGTATATTTTTAGTGCTGACACATCTTAAAATATATTAAGAATATTTTAAATTTCTCATTATTTTTACCATCATCAGAATTTTGTTAATATCCTGTGCATTTTTCCCGATACAGATAAGCCTAAAGAAATTCCACAAGTAATGGGATGAAACCACTCCTTAATTTCTATGTCCTATATTCAACCAATCCTCCTGCCAATGCAGAAGATGAGGAGACAAGAGTTTGATCTCTGGGTGGGAAGATCCCCTGGAGTAGGGAATGGCAACCCACTCCAGTATTCTTGCCTGGGAAATCCCATGGAGAGAGGAGCCTGGCCGGCTACAGTGCATGAGGTCGCAAAGAGTCAGACATGACTGAGCGACTGAGCACATACATACTCAACCCAACGTACTGGCTTTGTCAGTACTGAGATCAGAGTCTTCTGAGCAAACTTTTAAAAAAGCCATTATCTTAGCTTATTTTGGGTCAGAATCTTCATCCTTAATTCATACTTTCATACTTTCTTAGAGAAAGCTTATAGAACTTCACATTTTAAATTTCAAATTTGCTTATAACCTATACAATATGTCATCTACTCAATATAACGTTTACCTAGATAATAAATTTTTCTATCAATTTTTTGGATGTTTATTCCAAAATATAGGAACAAGTTAAAACTCTTAATAGAAGATTGTTCAGTCTTCAAACCTAAGAAGTCATTTCTCTCTAACTTTACTAGTAACCATGAATATTTTAATATAATCTTTGCACCAATCTGATAGGCAAAAAAAGAGCAACAAAGCCCTTTGAAATATTTCAACAACCACATTTCCATGCACCGAAAAGGAAAACACAACATAAAAATTTCCAGTTAAAAGAAACTATGACAGCTCCAGGAAGGATTAGGTTATGCATTTAATAGGTCCCACTGGACTAGTCTATTGACCATTTGCACACCATGATCACTTAAGGATTTTTTAAAAGTAACCAAATCTATCACTGTTTTTCCTTCAAGGTTTTTAGCTTTGGATTTACACTTAGAAAGGTTTCTGAAGTTCTGAAAAAATTTTTTTCAAATAAAATAATAAAAGTGGTTTTATTTTGTTAAATGATGGTCGATGATAGGTTAAAATGGGATCATGTTTTAAATGCTGTAGATTCTTCTCAGTTCACAAGATTTTATTTTATGAGTCATATGTACTTCTGGAAATCAGATCTGAAATCCCTATAATCAACTACAAAAAGAGGAAGCTCCACTGAAAGAGATAGAAATGACAGAGTTGCAATTCAAGGTGGGACAGAATACATTTCCATAAACAAAATGTTGTGGTCAATCCTTTTATTTGACTTAAAAGTCCCTGACCTTTCAGAAAAATTCTTTCAGACACAAATATTCTATTCCACATGAAATAGAAAAGAGAGCTTTACAATGGAAAGAATTGGCTCTCTCTCCCTCTCTAACTCCAGTGAAATAAGGGAAAACTTCCTTTACATTGGTGGCAATTACATTGCAAATTTATCTCATTACTAAAATAGATTACAACAAACAAAAAGTTTTTATAAAATATACATTCAGCTTTTTTTATGCATTCAGTTCAGTTCAGTCGCTCAGTCGTGTCCGACTCTTTGTGACCCCATGACCCACAGCACACCAGGCTTCCTTGTACACCACCAACTCCCAGAGTCCACCCACACCCATATCCATTGAGTCAGTGATGCCATCCAACCATCTCATCTTCCATCGTCCCCTTTTCCTCCTGCCCTCAATCTTTCCCTCCTGCCCTCAACCTTTCCCAGCATCAAGGTCTTTTCAAAATGAGTTAGCTCTTTGCATCAGTTGGCCAAAGTATTGGAGTTTCAGCTTCAACATCAGTCCTTCCAATGAACACCCAGGACTGATCTCCTTTAGGATGGACTGGTTGGATCTCTTTACAGTCCAAGGGACTCTCAAGAGTCTTCTCCAACACAACAGTTCAAAAGCATCAATTCTTCAGTGCTCAGCTTTCTTTATAGTCCAACTCTCACATCCATACATAACCACTGGAAAAACCATAGCCTTGACTAGATGGACCTTTGTTGACAAAATAATGTCACTGCTTTTATGCATTAATTTAACCAAAATCTTGTCCTCTATCTTAATTGCTTTCTGTCCTCAGTTTAGAAAATTCCAAGTTCCTGTTCCATTATATCTCAAAGATGAGAGACCCAGTAATGATTTTCCTTTTTGTTGTCCTTGTTCAGTTGCTAAGTCTTGTTCATGGACCGCAGCATGCCAGAGTCTTCTATCCTCTGCTATCTCCTGGAGTTTACTCAAATTCGTGTCCGTTGTGCCACTGATGCTATCTAACCATGTCATGCTCTGCCAGTCCCTTCTCCTCCTCTTCTTCAATCTTTCCCAGCATCAGGGTCTTTTTCAATGAGTCTGCCCTTCACATCAGGTGGTCAGAGTATCAGCATCAGTCCTTCCAGTGAATATTCAGGGTTGATTTCCTTTCGAATTGACTGGTTTGATCTCCTTGCAGAGATTCTCAACAGGCTTTTCCTTTAGCTTTTTTAAATACTCCACTTCTAGAAAAATGCCAAGAAGACACAAGAAGTAGAAAGTTTCATTAGGATAGCAGAGTCTTATGAATATCATTTTAGAATATGGACACCCCAGACCAAAATTTTAATTGGTGTCTGTTTGTATGTCAATAAAAATGCAAAAAGTAAGAAACAAATCCCCTGGGCCTAAAAGAAGGAAAGAAATCATCAGGGAAATTCCACTTTGATCTGTCAGATCCATCTTGGAAAGATGGAGAAAGACTATGTTGATAATCCCAGTGCCTGTCAAGTTTATTATTTGGCCAACATTAAAAAAAGAAAAATCTGGTAATAGGCTATTTTCTCTTATTTGACTTTAAAAAAGTAGAAAATTATATCCTGAGAACACATGAATATATTCTAAAAGGATATGCGTGATTTTCTCATCCTTGGTGTATTATAATACTGTGGTGTTGATGTTTTTATATGACAGAATGGGTGGAAAAGAATCTCCCATCCAAAAATCACTGAGGACTTTATGTGCCCTATTTTGTAACTCTTTAAAATAACTACCTTATTCCTTTACCACAAA
Source organism: Capra hircus (assembly GCF_001704415.2). Classification (NCBI taxonomy): domain Eukaryota; kingdom Metazoa; phylum Chordata; class Mammalia; order Artiodactyla; family Bovidae; genus Capra; species Capra hircus. Next base: position 49,229,622 of record NC_030821.1, read on the forward strand.
ACATTCTTCTTTTTGACTTTTTTCCTTGGGAGCCCATTAAGATTTCTTCAGTATATTTGGTGAAAAGAGAAGCGTTTCAAAGTGTATGATTCAGTCCAGTGTTTGGAAACTTGGACGAAGAAGACGACACATTTTTATACCCTATAAAAGGAGTGTGACTGACTAAGAAGCTGCTATTCTCAGACAAGTCATGGGATGAGAATATCTGTTAGAGTCTTTTTTTATTCTTAAATGAGGTATAGTTGATTTACAATTTTTTTCAGGTGACTCAGTTTTATATATATATGTTACAGAATACTGAGTAGAGTTCCCTGTGCTATACAGCAGGTCCTCATTGACTATCTCTTTTATATACAATATTGTGTGTGTGCTCAGTTGTGTCCAACTCTTTGCAAACCCATGGACATCACCCTGTCAGGCTTTTCTGTCCATGGAATTTTCCAGGCAAGAGTACTGGAGTGGGTTACCCTTTTCTCCTCCAGGGAATCTTCCCAACCCAGGGGTCAAACCCTCATCTCCTGTATTGGCAGGCGGATCCTTTATCAATGGGCCACCTGGGAAACCCTAGATATATATGTAGAGAGAGAGAGTAGTGAAAGTGAAGTCACTCAGTCGTGTCTGACTCTTTGTGACCCCGTGGACTGTAGCCTACCAGGCTCCTCCATCCATGGGATTCACCAGGCAAGAATACTAAAGTGGGTTGCCATTTCCTTCTCCAGGGGAATCTTCCCGACCAGGAACCGAACTCTGGTCTCCCACATTGCAGGCAGACGCTTTACCCTCTGAGCCACCAGGGAAGTCTATATCTATATCTATATCTATATCTATATCTATATCTATATCTATATATATAGTAGTATGTATATGTTAATCCCAAACTCCTAATTTATCCCTCTTGGTAACCATAAGTTTGTTTTCTATATCTGTGAGTCTGTTTCTGGTTTGTAAATAAGTTCAACAGGATTCTGCATATAAATAATATCATATATGTTTGTCTTTTCTCCATCTGACTTCACTTAGTATGGAGAATATCTGTAAGCTTCTACAACTTCTGACAAAAAGATATCTTCTCATTTCTCTCCATACTTTGGATTATCCTTTATTGAAAAATTTTAAATAAGCATTTATTAGCTTCTATAGTATTTCTACAGAATGAATGTGTGTTGGTGTGAAGAGGAAGTATGTTTTGTTTTTATTTAGCCCAAGTTGTGGGGTTCTGTATTTAGAATCTTTCATTTAAGCTATTTAATATTGTGATTGCTTTCTGATTTCTTATGAAATAATTTGATAGTTTTCTGGACCTGTTTCCAACAGAGTAAGCATTAGTTCACTGTGACTTTTTTAAAATGAAGATTCTTGAAATCATTTGTTCATTTTGGGAGGTGCTGGGTCTTTGATGCTGCACGTAGGCTGTCTCTAGTTAGAGGGCAGAGGCCACTCTCGGGTTGGGTGAACAGGGGTCTCACTGCAGTGGCTCCTCTTGCAGAGCGTGGATTCTAGAGCGCATAGTAGTTGTAGTTGTAGGCTATAGTAGTTGTAGGCTTAGTTGCTCCGAGTCTTGTGGAATCTTCCTGGACCCTGCATTGGCAGGAGGATTCTTAACCACTAGACCACCAGGGAAGTCCCCAGTGTGACTCTTAAAGGCTTAAGAATTTTAATATCTAAATATAAGACCACTGCTTAGGAAAGAATAAAGGTCTTTGCCTATGAGCAACAGCCATGAAGTTACTCAAAATATCTATAGGATCTCTTCCTAGAGTTTTGTACTCTCTTGTTTGTGTTAAGTTCCAATGTGATGATCCACCTGAAAATGAACTCTTTGGAAGGGTAATGCCTAAACCCTAACTTGTGGTCTTTAGTTTTTGTTGTGGGTTCCTATCTTACTGTCATTTAGTGAGTCTTTGTTTTCTACAAAAACATCACAACAGAGCCACTGTCTAGGCCACACACACAAACATTCTAGACATTCTTTACATTGTTGATGGAAGCAGCCCAGGTAATGACTAAAAAGACTTGAATACTGAGAGCCTTTCATTTTAAGCCCTTTAACATTCCAACATTCCTGTGAATGAAATATAATTCATATTTATGAATGGAGCTAATAAGGAAAAATGGATCCCGTGAAAATATGGTATCATAAAACAAAAATAGAAATACTTTGAGTCCTACAACAAACGGCTTCTTTTGATACTTGTCCAAACTTGCTTCAGAAAATAGCAGGGTTTAGGAATTCTTCTAATGCCTCTTTTCCCAGATTAAGCCTTCAAAAAATCCGTACACATTTGTTAAATAGACTTAGAAATTTATTGTTATAGAAAGAAGAAAGAGAAGCAATTAAAATCACTAGTTATTGTACTGTGTAAAATTATAAAGCTCTTATATCACTTTTTCCAGTGATTGTTTTGTCTATTATTGCAATAGTATTGATTTTTTGGATTTAAAATCCAGAGCTTGGGCGCATTGGAAATAAATTCATAATGAAAAGAAATCGCTTGGCTTATAATGCTTATTATTATTTATTTTTTTTCTCCCCAGTACCTCTTAGAGACATTTCATGTATGGTTATTCATCCAAGCCTAATCTAGCGCCTTGTAGGCAGTTCAGTTCAGTTCACTTCAGTCAGTTCAGTTGCTCAGTCGTGTCTGACTCTTTGAGACCCCATGAATCGCAGCACGCCAGGCCTCCCTGTCCATCACCAACTCCCAGAGTTCACTCAAACTCACGTCCATCGAGTTGGTGATGCCATCCAGCCATCTCATCCTCTGTTGTCCCCTTCTCCTCCTGCCCCCAATCCCTCCCAGCATCAGAGTCTTTTCCAGTGAGTCAACTCTTCGCATGAGGTGGCCAAAGTACTGGAGTTCCAGCTTTAGCATCATTCCTTCCAAAGAACACCCAGGACTGATCTCCTTTAGAATGGACTGGTTGGATCTCCTTGCAGTCCAAGGGACTCTCAAAAGTCTTCTCCAACACCACAGTTCAAAAGCATCAGTTTAGCCAGACTCTAAATATTTATTTATTTTTGGCCATTTGTATATTTTCTTTGGAAGAAATATCTATTCAGTTTCTTTTCTTGTTTTTTAATTGGGTTATTTATTCTTTGCTATTGAATTGTGTTTCTTGCTTGTTTTGCATATTAAACTTTTACTGGATATGTGATTTCCAACTATTTTCTCCCATTCTAGAAGTTCCCTTGTCATTTTGTGGATGATTTCCTTTGCTATGCAAAAGTTTTTAAGTCTGATATATTTTCACTTTGTTTATTTTTTATTTTGTTGCCATTGCTTCTGTTATTAAATCAAATGAATTATTTCTAAGATTAATGCCAAGGAGCTTAACCCCTGTGTTTTCTTCTAGGAGTTTCATAGTTTCAGGTTTTATGTTCAAGTTGATTTTGAGTTGATTTTTGTGTATGGTGAACTATAATAATCCAGTTTTGCTCTTTTTCATGTTGAGTATCCAGTCTTTCCCACACAATTTATTAAAAATGTATTATATATTTTTGGCTTCTTTGTCATACTTTACATGTGTGGTTTTATTTCTGAGATCTCTATTCTGTTTCATTGATCTACATGTATGCTGCTGCTAAGTCAAGACTTCAGTTGTGTCTGACTCTGTCAGTACCATACAATTTTGATTAGTATTACTTTGTAATATATATAATCTGAAATTAGGAATTGTGTTACCTCCAGTTTTTTTCTTCTTCCTCAAGACTTCTTGGGCCATTCATAGTCTTTCGTCATTCCATCCAGATTTTAGGATTATTTACTCTGTTCTGTGAATAGTGCCATTGGAATTTTGATAGAGATTGCTTTGAATCTGCAGATGGTTTTGAGTAGTGTAGGCATTTTGACAACATTTATTCTTCCAATCAATGAACACAGAGTATTTTCTCATTTACTTGTGTTTTTTTCAGTTTCTTTCATCAATATCTTACACTTTTCAGTGTACAGATCTTTTGCCTCCTTGGTTAAGGAGGCATCTTCAGTGGAATCCATCTTGGCTAAAAGATGTGTATACACACATGCAAGGATGTTGAGATGTGGCAAATATGAACTCTGAAGCAGGCAAATAAAAATGACTGGCCAAAGGAAACCGAGAAGTGCCCTACAAAAGTAAATCAAACTGCCATGAGAGTGCAACTCAGCAGCTCTCCATCTGAGCCCACCCATGTGTCTACCCACACATGCGGTACTCTTTCCTCCTAATAAACAATTGCTTCACTACTTTCCACCTTAGTATAAATTCTTTTCCTGCAAAGCCAAAAGGCCAGAGTCTTGTCATTGACCACTGGTCTAGTGGCTGAAATTTGGTGCTTTCACTTGCCACAACCTGACCTCAATCTCCGGTTGGGAACTAAACCCCTGCTTCAAGCTGAGGCCACCTGAGATCAATATCATTTACTGAACAGGGACCTTGGGTTTGCAGACCCTCCATGACAGACAAGAAAAAGTAAAAGGTTAAGGTATCAATTAACGTTAGGTATCAATGAGTTTTTAAAAAGCACACTTGAAGATACTTTTGAGAAGTTTATCTCTTCAAAGAAATAGCTCTTAAATAAAACAGATCAAACACCAACTAGATAATTTCAGTTCTCTTCCAAAAATGGCAGGCCCAAATGCAAGGGTTTCAGCCAAATAGGAGTCACTTATATGTCATGACACTACTGTGGGAGTTAGTTTAGTGCTCTAATGGCTAACAATCACAGCACAACTACCAAATTGACAAATTTGACCTTTAAGGGAGCTGTATTTGAGTTGAATTCAAACCACCTTTAAATACAAAAAAGTATATTTTTAGATGTGGTAGAAATGTATCATAGAGTTGGCAAATAATATAGCCCATTTTCTGATTGAGTGATGTATTCCACTTCACTCAGTTCAGTTCAGTTCAGTTCCTCAGTCATGTCCGACTCTTTGTGACCCCATGCCAGGCCTCCCTGTCCACTGCTAACTCCCAGAGTTTATTCAAATGCATGTCCATTGAGTCAGTGATGCCATCCTGTGGTTTCAGCATCTCCTTCCACTAGCAGATGCTGAAACCACACACTCATTTTTTTAATTTGAGTAAATTTTCATCTTTCTGGAGTTTGATTTGGATTTATGGGGAAAAAAACGAGGAGATTCCATTCCATGTAGCTAAAGCAGTAAAGTTGAGATGGCAAAGAAAGCCATGGGAAGCCACGTTCTCTACCTAGTTCCCACCACAAAATCAGAAACGGACACTTCACACGAAGCCACTCACCGCACTGCAGCCACATTGGCTGACCTTATTCAAGTCCTTATTTCTTTCACTGGCATCCTTTTTCTTCTCTCATTCTAGTAAAATTGCATATAGAAAAATGGAAACTCGATACATAGACATTATTCCCCTTGTTTTAAACCTGTAATTGACAGATTGCAAGGAAAGCAAACTCAAAAATCAAGGAAAAGATAGGACGTGTTCTGTTTCAAGCCACTCTGTCTTAAACTAACTTTTTGATACAAAGTGTTCCGATATGAGATGTACTCATTATTTTAACCACATAAAATATTTCCTGTGAAGGCACAAGGCATTTCTATGAAGTCAGATTTGACAAATGAGGATCAGTCCTCATAAAACTATGATTATTTCCCCTTTCTCACTACATTTATACTTTTACTAGCTTCCCAAAGGCATTTAAAGGTCTACTGTCTTCACATGAAGCTACAGCAGATTTCTTGAGTCAGAGATAAGGCCCTTGCCCATCTGCAAAGGATAATCTCCAGGCAAGAATACTGGAATGGGTAACCATTTCTTCTCCAGAAGATCTTTCCGACCCAGGGATCAAACCAGGTCTCCTACATTGCAGGCAGATTCTTTAATGTCTGAACCAGAGGGAAGCCCTAATTTTACACATGTATTAGCTTAAAGAAGTTCCCCCTTTTCCACAAATAGGGGGTCAAGTGTTAATATTGGATTGTTTAATTTGAAAATATTGTATGAAATCACTTTGCTGGAGGTAAAGTTCAATTAAAACCTGAATGTAACTAGAAAGCTCTCTCTCTTTGGATATTTAGTAGTTCAGTTAAGTTGAGTCACTCAGTTGTGTCCAACTCTTTGCGACCCCATGAACTGCAGCATGCCAGGCCTCCCTGTCCATCACCAACTCCCGGAGCCTACCCAAACTCATGTCCATCGAGTCAGTGATGCCATCCAGCCATCTCATCCTCTGTCATCCCCTTCATCTCCTGCCCTCAATCTTTCCCAGCATCAGGGTCTTTTCAAATGAGTCAGCTCTTCACATCAGGTGGCCAAAGTATTGGAGTTTCAGCTTCAACATCAGTCCGTCCAATGAATACCCAGGACTGATCTCCTTTAGGATGGACTGGTTTGATCTCCTTGCAGTCCACGGGACTCTCCAGAGTCTTCAACACCACAGTTCAAAAGCATCAATTATTTGGCACTCAGCTTTCTTTATAGTCCAATTCTCACATCCATATATGCCTACTGGAGACATTTGTTGGCAAAGTAATGTCTCTGCTTTCGAATATGCTGTCTAGGTTGGTCATAGCTTTCCTTCCGAGGAGTAAACGTCTTTTAATTTCCTGGCTGCGATCATCATCTGCAGTGATTTTGGAGCCCCCCAAAATAAAGTCTGTCACTGTTTCCACTGTTTCCCCATCTATTTGCCATGAAGTGATGGGACTGGATGCTGTGATCTTAGTTTTCTGAATGTTGAGCTTTAAGCCGACTTTTTCACTCTCCTCTTTCACTCTTATCAAGAGGCTCTATAGTTCTTCACTTTCTGCCATAAGGGTGGTGTCATCTGCATATCTGAGGTTATTTGGTAGAAACCTTCATAAATGATACATACAGGAATGGTGACTTTTTTTCTATTAACTGCAAAAACTTAAAATTTTCATAATAAAATGCTATGAAATCATACCATAACATTTTCATTTTAATTTATAAAATGTATATTTACTCATCAATATTGTGATGCAGAAATAAAGATTTTCTTTGATGATGTCTTTCCTTACTAGATTTTGAGGTCTTCCTTATATAAACTATGCTTTTGTTATAATATCTATGGATTATAGATTTTGTTATAATATCTATGGATTATCTATGGAATTAACTTTTCAAAGTAGAGCTGCGATTTAAAGATGCATTCAAAGTAATCTGAATGCAAAATGATTCTAAATTTGTGCAACTTTTTTTTAATAATTGACTTTCTCTTACCTAATTCAATCACAATATTTTAAATGACTTTCCTTTATTAGTTAAAAAATTAACTTTTTATATAATCAATAGTTCCAAATTTTTTTTCTGATTTATCTTTCCCTTCACACCCATATTCACTAATGTGTTTTTTAATTGCATTATGTAATTACAACAACAAATTCAATTGACAAAACATAGATTTGGGGACAAGTACAACTGATTTTTCTTTCTTTTTTTTTTTTGTTTTGCTTAAAAGAGGGAGCACTTTGTAGAATTTGTAGTCTATTATTATTTGTCGGTTCACTTATATTATAAACTTTCCAAATGCTTCTTTACTATTTAATTGGGATCTAACACATCACATTTTAAAATAATTTTTCCCATTTTTGCCATTATATATAATAAAGCAAGGTCTTCTTTGGTGGCTTAGAAGTAAAGAATCCTCCTGTAATGCAAGAGACAAGGGTTCAATTCCTGGGTTGGGAAGATCCCCTGGAGGAGGGCATGGCAACCCAATCCAGTATTCTTGCCTGGGAAGTCCCATGGACAGAGAAGTCAAGTGGGTTACAGTCCATAGGGTCGCAAAAGAATTGGACACAACTTAGCGATTATACAACAACAAAAACATAATAAAACAAAAACAGTTTGATATCTCCTACCACATTTACAGGGTATTTTCAAAAAAGGCTGACTTAAAAATATAAATGCATGTAAATGAATATAAATGCAAAATTCACTTTGAGAGACCAGTGTGAGTATTTAAAGAAGGCATCAAAGTTTCTCCTGAGAAGCTACCAGTTATTATTTGTGTAATAATGTGGATCTGGTTTGAATGCCTCTGGGTATGTAGAAGCCAAGGTTTATGAGTTTATTTATGCTTACTAATTCTCTCAAGCTCTGCTGCCCAGAGTAGCTAGTTTGAGCTCCTGAAAGGGAGAGACCATGTCTTCTGTATCTTTGTATCTTCAGCAACCAGTGGTATGCATGTCAGGTAGAAGGAACTCAATAGTGTTTGTGGAATGAATATTTTCCAAATGTACTAGACCCATATAGCCTAGATCTCTCCAATTCTTTCTTACAGTCCTCACAAGACAGTCAAATTCTGCAGATTTTGTCTTCTTTATTTCCACCAAAGTGTAGACAACAGGGCAGAGACTCTGGGTATCTTCTTGATTTCTGTACCTTAAGCACCATTCAATGACTGACACATCATAGGCCCTCCATAAGTATTTGAGGGATGAAGTCAGCACACATGATTTAAATCCTTCCCCACTGCTACTGGCCAAGTTCAAGTTGTCGAGAGACAGTGTAGATTGAAGCTGAGAGCATTAAGTACCATCAACTGAGATCTTACTGAAAATAACACTGTTATACAGAGCAAGCTATATAATCTTAGTAAGTCTCTGCTTGCTAATCTTCAAAATGTGAGCAAACCAAACTATTGCTGGTTTAGAACATGTCAGGGTATCTTCTTTCTTTGCTTATGCTGAATTGTATGATTTCTTCTTTCCTGCCTGTGGATACATAATCATCTTTAAAGACTCTGCTCAAGCAGAGTTCTAGGAAGCTTTTCTTATCTCTAATCTGTTCTTGTTACCATTGATTTTCACCCCCAAACTCCCACCTCGTGTAAATCTGAACACAACTTCTTTCCCTGTTTACTATTCAGCCTCTCTATCACTGCAATGGAGCAAGTCATTGCTTTAATTTATTAGCACTTATGTCTTCCTCTACTGGAATGCAAGCTCCTGGTGGATAGGGTTGTGTCTTGTTGACATCAATTTTTAGTTAGAATGGGCAATCAATACATTTTGTGACAACTAAAATGGTTTGCACATTAAGGTTATTTTTCCATCACTGGGTCTCTTTAGATCCAATCATATGAGAAAAATAAATCCCAAATTCAAAATACTTAATCAAGTATTTTAATAAGACTTTTCAGCTGGATGCTGCAGAAATAATTGCAATAGTATATGAAAGGGAAATATTGTTGATACACAGTAAATAAAGTGATGGATGAAGATGAGTATGATAAATTTAACTCCAGTTTACCAGAGAAGATTTATAAATACTTACAAAAGTATATAAAGAATAATAATTATCTTTCATATTTGCACATACAAACTTGCATTTATATAAATGATCCGTTCAATTGCCTAGCAAAATACATAAGCTGTTTTTCTTTTTTTTAATAAAAATCATTGCTTTGGCTTTAAGTAATGAAAATAAGTGATCATTTTGACCTCATTCTGGAGTCAATAAAAAATAGCATGGAGAGGTTTGGACAATCAATTGGTTTGGCCTATAAAGAAACCAAACCTATCATTGTCCCTCATTACACAGTGAATTAATTTAAAATCCTTGCACCTAAGGAGACAAAGACCCCTTGCAACATGTCCTTATCCTTCCTGACATGCGTTGCAGGCATTAGTTACAGTGAAATAATTTCCATCCTGAAAAGCAGTGTATGTATTCATGACACTTTGTCTTTGCCTTAGAGTTTTCTCTGCTTTGAAATCTTACCCAGCTGTCAAAACTTGAATATCACTTTCTCCATGTGACCTTTGTAGATTTCCAAAACCAGAGGTAAACTCTATGTTCTTTGAGGTGCCACGGGACTTCAGTTATCCCTGTTGTTACCATCAACATTCTGTAATTCAGAATATGTTTCCCATCATAAGAACTTTGTGGAATACTTGATAACATACAGATGCAGAATGTTTGAAAACTTCAGGGGAGGCCTGTTGGACTCTTACTAGTACTCCCAGGTAAGTCATACTGTAGGGAATATTTGAAAAACACTGTTAATGTGTATTTTAGCCATTTGGGTAAGTCTTATCACTCTTTAAATTCATTTCAATGTCTTATTCAATTTTTTAATTTCAATCTTCCAATGTTTTATGCAATATTTTCTATGCATTATTAATTAAAATTAATCTACTTAAATGGAAAATTATCATATATGGAGTAGGTATTTTGCATGTGCCTAAAAATCTTTCCAGAAAAAGTAAGCATGAACAATAGAAACAAACAGATATTCGGGACAGTGAGGCAGAACAGTTCACTTGAGAAATAGCATAATGAATTTAGGGCTTCTCAGGTGGCTCAGTGGTAAATAATCCGCCTGCCAATGCAGGAGAAATGGGTTCAACCCCTGAGTTGGGAAGATCTCCCAGAGGAGGAAATGGCAACCCACTCCAGTATTCTTGCCTGGAGAATCCCATGGACAGAGAAGCCTACAGTCCCTAGGGTTACAAAGAGTTGGACATGACTGGATATGCAAGCAACAGCAACATAGTGAGTTTAAGGACATTGGGAATAAAGCATCTGGGTCTGGCTTCCAGATCTGTGGCTCATCAGTTTATAATCAACATTTTCATTTTAAGTCTGCTCATGTTTAAAATGAGGTTGATAACACTTATGCTTTCTACTTTGTCAAATGAGACAGGGTGTGAAATTGCTTTGTAATCATATAAATACTAGTTATTACTGTAGAAGCAACTGTGTTTTGGAAGTTTATGAATCCTAGGAGTTGCATGCTTAAATGGGCTTAGGTAGAGGACAAAGTTCTTAAAAAGTGAAATTAGAAAGGTAAAAGGGAGCTTATTACATGGTTTCACTTTATCCATTTTCCTGCAGGGCTCTTTCCAAATTAAAGGCCTCTGTGAGGGTAGTGATATTTACTGGTTGGTGATTGAAAGCTTAGACTTTTCTGTCAACTTATTGGGTTGCCAAAAAGTTTCTTCGCGTTTTTCCATACAATGTAACAGAAAAACCCAAATCAACTTTTTGGTCAAGCCAATGCTTTGCAAAATATTGGCTCAACATTTCTGAATCTCGAAATTTGTATCTTTCCAATGTTATATTTTAGTAATTTTATTCATGAAGTTCAAAACCCATGTCTTGCCTTTATATATGTCCTTTCTTCCATCTTTCTTACAAACCAGACTTTGAGCACAGACAGAGCTCTATGAATTGCAGTGATTGAATGTTTGGTAGCATTTTTAAGCTTGTTAAAATGAAGAATGGCAAGGATGGAATTTAACATTCTTAGCATAGATTAATTAAAGCCGAAGGCCAGAAACTCATAGAAGAGGATAAGTAATAAACGCTAGCCAAACAGGCTTTAAATAATACTAATGAGCATACTTAGTTTCAAAAATAATTAATGCTTCAGAGTAGAGCAGTAAGTCTATGCCCGAACTAGTAACACTGAAGAAACTGAAGTTGAAAGATTTTATGAAGATCTACAAGACCTTTTAGAACTAACACCCAAAAAAGATGTCCTTTTCATTATAGGGGACTGGAATGCAAAAGTAGGAAGTCAAGAAACACCTGGAGTAACAGGCAAATTTGGCCTTGGAATGCGGAATGAAGCAGGGCAAAGGATAATAGAGTTTTGCCAAGAAAATGCACTGGTCATAGAAAACACCCTCTTCCAACAAAACAAGAGAAGACTCGACACATGGACATCACCAGATGGTCAACACCGCAACCGGATTGATTATATTCTTTGCAGCCAAAGATGGAGAAGCTCTATACAGTCAACAAAAACAAGACCAGGAGCTGACTGTGTCTCAGTTCATGAACTCCTTATTACCAAATTCAGACTTAAATTGAAGAAAGTAGGGAAAACCACTAGACCATTCAGGTATGACCTAAATCAAATCCCTTATGATTATACAGTGGAAGAGAGAAATAGATTTAAGGGACTAGATCTGATAGATAGATTGCCTGATGAACTATGGAATGAGGTTCGTGACATTGTGCAGGAGACGGGGATCAAGACCATACCCATGGAAAAGAAATGCAAAAAAGCAAAATTGCTGTCTGGGGAGGCTTTACAAATAGCTGTGAAAGAAGAAAGGCGAAAAGCAAAGGAGAAAAGGAAAGATATAAGCATCTGAATGCAGAGTTTCAAAGAATAGCAAGAAGAGATAAGAAAGCCTTCTCCAGCAATCAATGCAAAGAAATAGAGGAAAAGAACAGAATGGGAAAGACTAGAGATCTCTTCAAGAAAATTAGAGGTACAAAGGGAATATTTCATGCAAAGATGGGCTCGATAAAGGACAGAAATGGTATGGGCCTAACAGATGCAGAAGATATTAAGAAGAGGTGGCAAGAATACATGGAAGAACTGTACAAAAAAGATCTTCACGACCCTGATAATCATGATCATGGGATCACTCATCTAGAGCCAAACATCTTGGAATGTGAAGTCAAGTGGGCCTTAGAAAGCATCACTATGAACAAAGCTAGTGGAGGTGATGGAACTTCAGTTGAGCTGTTTCAAACCCTGAAGATGATGCTGTGAAAGTGCTGCACTCAATATGCCAGCAAATTTGAAAACTCAGCAGTGGCCAGAGGATTGGAAAAACTCAGTTTTCATTCCAATCGCAAAGAAAGGCAATGCCAAAGAATGCTCAAACTATGGCACAGTTGCACTCATCTCACATGCTAGTAAAGTAATGCTCAAAATTCTCCAAGCCAGGCTTCAGCAATACGTGAACCGTGAACTCCCTGATGTTCAAGCTGGTTTTAGAAAAGGCAGAGGAACCAGAAATCAAGTTGCCAACATCTGCTGGATCGTCGAAAAGGCAAGAGAGTTCCAGAAAAACATTTACTTCTGCTTTATTGACTATGCCAAAGCCTTTGACTGTGTGGATCACAAGAAACTGTGGAAAATTCTGAAAGCGATGGGCATACCAGACCACCTGACCTGCCTCTTGAGAAACCTGTATGCAGGTCAGGAAGCAACAGTTAGGACTGGACATGGAACAACAGACTGGTTCCAAATAGGAAAGGGAGTACGTCAAGGCTGAATATTGTCACCCTGCTTATTTAACTTATATGCAGAGTACATCACGAGACACGCTAGACTGGAAGAAACACAAGCTGAAATCAAGATTGCCGGGAGAAATATCAATAACCTCAGATATGCAGATGACTTCACCCTTATGGCAGAAAGTGAAGAGGAGCTAAAAAGCCTCTTGATGAAGGTGAAAGAGGAGAGCGAAAAAGTTGGCTGAAAGCTCACCATTCAGAAAACAAAGACCATGGCTTTCGGTCCCATCACTTCATGGGAAATAGATGGGGAAACAGTAGAAACAGTGTCAGACTTTATTTTGGGGAGCTCCAAAATCACTGCAGATGGTGATTGCAGCCATGAAATTAAAAGCCGCTTACTCCTTGGAAGAGAAGTTATGACCAACCTAGATAGTATATTCAAAAGCAGAGACATTCCTTTGCCGACTAAGGTCCATCTAGTCAAGACTATGGTTTTTCCTGTGGTCATGTATGGGTGCGAGAGTTGGACTGTGAAGAAGGCTGAGTGCCGAAGAATTGATGCTTTTGAACTGTGGTGTTGGAGAAGACTCTTGAGAGTCCCTTGGACTGCAAGGAGATCCAACCAGTCCATTCTGAAGGAGATCAACCCTGGGATTTCTTTGGAAGGAATGATGCTAAAGCTGAAACTCCAGTACTTTGGCCACCTCATGTGAAGAGTTGACTCATTGGAAAAGACTCTGATGCTGGGAGGGATTAGGGGCAGGAGAAGAAGGGGACAACAGAGGATGAGATGGCTGGATGGCATCACTGACTCGATGGACGTGAGTCTGAGTGAACTCTGGGAGATGGGTGATGGACAGGGAGGCCTGACGTGCTGTGATTCATGGGGTCGCAAAGAGTCAGACACGACTAAGCGACTGAACTGAACTGAACTGAAGTTTAGTTCTAGGAGTAAAGGGATATTTAAGCTTATTAGGCTAAACTGTTAAGCAAATCCTGGTCAGCTGGGATGTGTGAAGGTGACCCAGAATGTTTTATGTTCTTTCAGACTGTGGACTGTGATTGTAGTCATGAAATTAAAAGATGCTTGCTCCTTGGAGGGAAAGCTATAAAAAACCTAGACAGCATATTAAAAAGCAGCAACATCACTTTGTTGACAAAGATTCATATAGTCAAAGCTATGATTTTTCCAGTTGCTATGTGTGGATGTGAGAGTTGAACTGTAAAGAAGTCTAAGCACTGAAGAATTGATGCTTTCAAATTGTGGTGCTGGAGAAGACTCTTGAGAGTGCCTTGGAATGCAAAGAGATCAAATCAGTCAATCCTAAAGGAAATCAACCATGAATATTCATTAGAAGGACTGATGGTGAAGCTCTAATAATTTGACTACCTGATGCGAAGGGGCGGCTTATCAGAAAAGACGCCGGTGTTGGGAAAATTGAAGGCAAAAGGAGAAGGGGGTGACAGAGGATGAGATGGTTGGATAGAATCACTGTCTCAATGGATGCAAATTTGAGCAAACTCAGGGTGATAGTAAAGCACAGGGAAGCCTGGCGTGCTACAGTCCATGTGATTGTAAAGAGTCAGACATGACTTAGCAACTGAAAACAACAATTAATCCTGGAAGCTTATATTGAGAAGCCAGAACAGAAGTTAGACCAATGAACTCTAGTGGGGAATTATGGTGCCAAGAATTAGGATGACACAAGCAGCAGAAAAGATTGGGAAATCTAGAAGAGTTTTAGGGTTGTCTTGCCTGAATCAGAGCCCTGAAGCCTGAGAAATAGTCTAGTCTAGAAGCGATCGCACACTTAACTAGTTTGCATTTGCATATGCCTTTGGGTATGTGGAGGGTGCCGATTCTTACAGGTTTTTTGGTTATAGAAAATGCCATCAAGATGTTGTGGTATTCTAGGGGCATGGTTAAATTAATTTTCTTCTTTTCTTTCTATTTTTTCGTTTTAAAAATTGAGATGAAATTCACATACCATAAACTTAATTTTCAAGGGTAAAAATTAGTGGGTTTTGTTATGTATTCAAGCTTTTAAAATGTATAATTCTTTAAATAATTTTTAAGGGATGTACTCCATTTACAGCTATTACAAAATATTGGCCACATTCCACGTGTTGCACAGTGCATCCTCAGTGAGTTTTAATACATTCACAGTGCTGTACAATCACCATGTCTATCTAATTCCCAAACATTATCACCCCCAAAGAAAATCCCATAGCCATTAAGCAGTCACTCTCAAATTCTCTCCCTGCCCCTGGAAATCACCAATCTGTTTTCTGTCTCAATGAATTAGCCTCTTCTGGATATTTCAATATGGGACCTTTGGTGTCTGGCTTTTTTCACTTAGCATAATGTTTTCAAGATCCATGTACATTGTAGCTTGTTATCCATACTTCATTCCTTTATATTGCTGAATAATACTTCATTGTATGTGTACACAACTGTTTATTTCTTTGTTCATCCATTGATGGACATTTGAGTGGTTTCCACACTTTAGCTATTATAAACAGTGTTGCCATGAACATTTGTGTACAAATTTTTGTTCAAATACCTGTTTTCAACATGCTGGCTATATACACTGGTGAAGACTTGTTGGATCATAAGGTAATTCTATGTTTAACCCTTTGAGAAACCATTAAAATTTTCTACAGTGTCTCCACAATTTTACATTCTTACTGACAAAGTCTGAGGGTTCTATTTCTTCACACCCTTCAGTTCAGTTCAGTTCAGTCACTCAGTCATGTCTGACTCTTTGCGACCCCGGGAATTGCAGCACGCCAGGCCTCCCTGTCCATCACCAACTCCCGGAGTTCATTCAAACTCATGTCCATCGACTCAGTGATGCCATCCAACCATCTCATCCTCTGTCATCCTCTTCTCCTCCTGCCCCTAATCCCTCCCAGCATCAGGGTCTTTTCCAATAAGTCAGCTCTTCTCATGAGGTGGCCAAAGTACTGGAGTTTCAGCTTTAGCATCAGTCCTTCCAAAGAACACCCAGGACTGATCTCCTTTAGAATGGACTCGTTGGATCTCCTTGCAGTCCAAGGGACTCTCAAGAGTCTTCTCCAACACCACAGTTCAAAAGCATTAATTCTTTGGCACTCAGCTTTCTTCACAGTCCAACTCTCACCTCCATATGTGACCACTGGAAAAACCATAGCCTTGACTAGACGGACCTTTGTTGGCAAAGTAATGTCTCTGCTTTTCAATATGCTGTCTAGGTTGGTCATAAATTTCCTTCCAAAGAGTAAGCGTCTTTTAATTTCATGGCTGCAATCACCATCTTCAGTCATTTTGGAGCCCCCCAAAATAAAGTCTGACACTGTTTCCACTGTTGCCCCATCTATTTCTCATGGAGTGATGGGAGCAGATGCCATGATCTTCATTTTCTGAATGTTGAGCTTTAAGCCAACTTTTTCACTCTCCTCTTTCACTTTCATCAAGAGGCTTTTGAGTTCCTCTTAACTTTCTGCCATAAGA
Source organism: Capra hircus (assembly GCF_001704415.2). Classification (NCBI taxonomy): domain Eukaryota; kingdom Metazoa; phylum Chordata; class Mammalia; order Artiodactyla; family Bovidae; genus Capra; species Capra hircus. The sequence goes on from NC_030821.1 coordinate 49,246,084, forward strand.
GTGGTGTCATCTGCATACCTGAGGTTATGGGTATTTCTCCCAGCAATCTTGATTCCAGCCTGTGCTTCTTCCAGCCCAGTGTTTCTCATGATGTACTCTGCATAGAAGTTAAATAAGCAGGGTGACAATATACAGCCTTGACATACTCCTTTTCCTATTTGGAACCAGTCTGTTCCATGTCCACACCCTTACCAATGCTTATGCCCAGCCCCCAACCCCCCGCTTTTTTTTAATTGTGTCTATCCTAATGGATGTGAAGTGAAATCTCATTGTGGTTTTGCTTTGCATTTCCCTAATGACTAAGGATGCTGAGCAAATGCTTGTTGCCCATTTGCATATCATCTTTGAAGAAATACCTATTCACACGTTTTGCCTATTCTTTCATTGAGTTGGTGGTCTTTTTGTTATTGCATTCTAAGTGTTCATTATGTATTCTGTATACTGGACCCTTATCAGATATATAATTTGTAGACATCTTTCCCCATCATATAGGTTCTCTTTTTACTTTTTTGGCAATGTCCTTTGTTGCATAAAATTCTTAAATTTTTATAAAATCCAATTTATCTGTTTTTTTGTATTGTTAGCCATGTCTGCTGTGTCGTATCTAAGTACCCTTTGCCAAATCTAAATTCACGAAGAATTATTCCTGTGGCTTCCTCTAAGAGTTTCAGAGTTTTAGCTCTTGCATTTAGATTTTGTTCCATTTTGAGCTAATTTTTGTGAATGGCATGAAGTAGAGGTCCAACTTCAGTGTTTTGCATGTGAATAGTCTAGTTATTCCAGCACTATTTATTGAAAAAATTATTTTTTCATCATTGATATGTCTTGTTGTCTTTATCTAAAATCAACTGGCCATGGAAGTATGAGTTGATTACTATAGCTTGGTTGCTGCTGCTTCTAAGTCGCTTCAGTCATGTCCGACTCTGTGTGACCCCATAGACGGCAGCCCACCAGGCTCCCCTGTCCCTGGGATTCGCCAGGCAAGAGTACTGGAGTCGGATGCCATTGCCTTCTCCAATGCATGAAAGTGAAAAGTGAAAGTGAAGTTGCTCAGTCGTGTCCGACTCTGTGCAACCCCATGGACTGCAGCCCACCAGGCTCCTCGGTCCATGGGATTTTCCCGGCAAGAGTACTGGAGTGGGGTGCCATTGGTAGTACATTTTAAAATTGGGAAGTGTGAACTCTCCAGCTTTGTTCTCCTTTTTCCAAATGGTATCATTTACTCCTAATCATTTTTTAATAGGACCTGTCTCCAAATACAGTCACATTGGGAGTTAGGGCTTCAACATACGGATTTTGAAGTGACATAGTTCAGTCCACGACAAATATGATGTTACCTATGGGCTTTTTTTCATAAATATCTTTCATCATGTCGACAAAGCTCCCTTCTATTGCTAGTCTGCTGACTGTTTTTATTCATGAAAAGGTGTTGCATCTTGTCAAATGCCTTTCTGAATTTGTGTATATGATCACTTGGTTTTTCTCCTCATTCTATTGATGTATTATTCTGTGCTATATCTCACCAATTGATTTTTGAATTTTGAATCACCCTGCATTCCTGGAATAAATTTCACTTGGACATGGCATATAATCCTTTTAATATGCTTCTGGATTCAGTTTACTAGTATTTTTTATAGCGTTTTTACATCTATTATCATAAAGGCTTTTGGCATGCAGTTTTCTTTTCTTGTGGTGTCTTTTTCTGGTTTTGGTATCAGGGTAATACTGGCTTCAAAAAATTAGTTGAGAATTGTTCTCTTCTCTTCTATTTTTAGAACTACCTGAGAAAGGTTGGTGTTCTTCTTTAAATGTTTGATAGGATTTACCAGTGAAACCATTTAGTTCTCAACTTTGGTAGTTTTTGACTACTGAGTCAATCTCATTATTTGTTATAGATTTATTTAGGTTTTCTACTTATTCTAGGCCAGTTTTGGTAATTTGTGTCTCTAGAAATTTGTTCATTTCACCTAGATTATCTAATTGATTGGTATACACTGGTATACACAGGTTCACAGTGTTTTCTTATGATCCTTTTATTTCTGTGAGCAGGATTAATTAATAACATGACATAAGCTGAAACCCACACAGTACAGTGTTTACATATTAAATCATGTGTTATACTGATGTCTTCTAGAGTGACAGTGCCCAGAAATCAAGAATTACATGTTCTTCTTTTAAAGTAATTTTATTTATGCATTTATTTTTGGCCATGCCAGCTCCCCATTGCTTTTCTCAGACTTTCTCTAGTTGCAGAGAATGGGGTTACTCTTCACTGTGGTACTTGGGCTTCTCCTTGTGGTGGCTTTTTTTTTGTTGGGGAGCGTGGGTTCTAGGTGTGAGGGCTCGTGTTCTAGTAGTTGTGGCTCTCAGGCTCTAGAGCATGGGTTCAAGAACTTACATGCTCTTTGCTTAGCACCTGGCTTCCCAAAACACTCATGTAAAGTGCTTTCATTTGTAGTGAAAATATTGCTTTCCATGAAAAACTGAATACCTTAAAGGCTAAAATGAAATAATAGAGTGGAAATATTAATGACATCTGCTATTATGGGCTCTTAATATTTTCTAGGCAACACACTAAACACTTTATATCATTTAATCCTCATCACAACTCTCCAATATAAGTACTACTTTAACCCCATATTTACAAATGCAGGGAAGGAAACTAAGCCTAAAAAATTTTTTTTAAGAAAAACATGACTCATAAGATCACAGAATAAGGGGCAGAAGTGAAACTTGAACCTAGGTCTTTCTGCTCTTGCTTCCAAATGAGTACATAGAAGCAGTAGAAATTAGTCTTAGTATTTTTCCATAGTTTGTGAACATTTGGGCACTTATTTCTCATAGAAGAGTCAGTTTCTCAATTCTCCCAATGACTGAGTTGGGTTGAGAATGTATTTGAGTTGTGATTATTTCCTGCTTACACAATGAGAAATGTCACAGGATTTTAAGGTTGTTGACTTGCCTGAGACATTCTGGAAAGAAGTAAAACCATTTCATAGCTGAATAGCATAGTTATTTCAAGGGAAGAAAGTTTACAAAGTTCTAAAAATTTCAATGTAGCATGAAGCACACGAGGCAAAACTGTAAAAACAAATATACCATATTTCAGTCTTTAATGACTCAATAAGGTTTTTATTATTCCAAAGTGGATTTACTTAGACCAATAAATCCAATAATCTAGCTAAAAGGTTCCTTTATTTTCTTTTTGCAGCTAAGCAATGAAATGAATTCTACCTAAAGACAAATGTATTAAAAGCAGATAATAGCATTTTTAAGGAGAAGCTAAGAGAAGGCTCACTGTGCCCAGAAAGATCAATGGTCTTACTGTAGACATTATACAAAAAGATTTCTGATATTTTTGGTATAAAGATGGCAGTTTTATGCATCTTGGAACTTGTAACTCTACCAGATACGTACACTTGATTTCACAATTGATGGAAAAAGGATGATTGCAAAAAAAAAAAAAAAAAAAAATCCAGGCCCATTAAAATTTGGAACATGTAGTTCCTGATTTTAAACCACTGTCATCTCATTAAAATGTTAGATTTATAATACACAACTCAAGATGAAAATGGAATAACTAAAAAAGTATTGTAATCTGTATTAAACCAAGGGCTAGTAACAACAATATGAAAGCCTATCCATGAGAAAACACAAAGGTAAAATGCCTCTGTCATCACTTTAAGTTTCATTATTCAGCAGTTAATGAACTGTCTCTTTTAGAGCAGATTGAAGACAATCCCATTTTTATGATTTAGGAAAAACTCTTGCACACACATTTAAGCCAAAGTCTTTGACTGTGTGGATCACAATAAACTGTGGAAAATTCTGAAAGAGATGGGCATACCAGACCACCTGACCTGCCTCTTGAGAAACCAATATGCAGGTCAGGAAGCAACAGTTAGAACTGGACATGGAACAACAGCCTGGTTCCAAATAGGAAAAGGAGTATGTCAAGGCTGTATATTGTCACCCTGCTTATTTAACTTCTATGCAGAATACATCATGAGAAACGCTGGGTTGGAAGAAGCGCAAGCTGGACTCAAGATTGCTGGGACAAATATCAATAACCTCAGATATGCAGATGACACCACCCTTATGGCAGAAAGTGAAGAGGAGCTAAAAAGCCTCTTGATGAAAGTGAAAGAGGAGAGCGAAAAAGTGGGCTTAAAGCTCAACATTCAGAAAACGAAGATCATGGCATGTGGTCCCATCACTTCATGAGAAACAGATGGGGAAATAGTGGAAACAGTGTCAGATTTTGTTTTGGGGAGCTCCAAAATCACTGCAGATGGTGATTGCAGCCATGAAATTAAAAGACGCTTACTCCTTGGAAGGAAAGTTATGACCAACCTAGATAGCATACTGAAAAGCAGAGACATTACTTTGCCAACAAAGGTCCGTCTAGTCAAGGCTTCTAGTCATGGTTTTTCCAGTGGTCATGTATGGATGTGAGACTTGGACTGTGAAGAAAGTGAGCACCGAATAATTGATGCTTTTGATCTGTGGTGTTGGAGAAGACTCTTGAGAGTCCCCTGGACTGTAAGGAGATCCAACCAGCTCATTCTAAAGGAGATCAGTCCTGGGTGTTCTTTGGAAGGACTGATGCTGAAGCTGAAACTCCAATACTTTGGCCACCTGATGCGAAGAGCTGACTCATTTGAAAAGACCTTGATGCTGGGAAAGATTGAGGGCCGGAGGAGAAGGAGATGACAGAGGATGAGATGGTTGGATGGCATCACTGACTCGACGGACATGGGTTTGGGTGGACTCCAGGAGTTGGTTATGGACAGGGAGCCCTGGTGTTCTGTGGTTCATGTGGTCACAAAGAGTCAAACATGACTAAACGACTGAACTGAACTGAACTTGCACTTTTCCTCCAAATATTTTTAAACCTAATTAGGAGAACAAATAGTTCTAAGCAGGTATTAATGAAGATGGAAATTTGTCAACCTGAATGTGGGACAGTAAAACGCTATTGTTCCAAAGATTACTACTGGAATCCCTTCCCTGTAAATTATTTTTCATGCAACACCTTTTCTCAGGAATCTCAGAACATAAATGATGGTAACTAAGTAGAAGGAAATAGAATTCTACCAGGAAAATTCTCCTGTGGAAATTCGTTATGTTTTCTCTGATCTTATAGTTTTGAAGAACGCACAATTTTTTATCAATAGCATAGTTAATCACAGTAAAACAGTGATTCTGAACTCAAGACTATCTGGTTGGAGGCATGTCTTCACCAAGGTGTGATCATGGGAAGGTCTCAACCTCCTTTTTGGTCTGTTTTTTTCACCTGTAAAAAAGACAAAATAATATCTACCACATAGAGTTGTTGTGAAGATTATAAGTTTTGTTAACTTCTTAGAACTTCATAGAGCACATGGTAAGATGCCAAAATATTACCTGTCCTTTTTTTTCTTTTCTAAACGACTTCAATGGTCTTCTACCAAATCTCTCTGGTGACAATCTTATTTCTATTCCCTCCATCACCTGTAATTGACTATGGTGATCTTTCGGTAGGAAGATGACTAGAGATGACATCTCTTTGGTGATACGTCTATCTTCTCAGTACTCTTTTCTTCACAGCATTTAACTTCATCTAATACATATTTTCACTTCACAAATAGCTTTGAAATACGTATATATTTTACACAAACATATAGAACATTTTGCTTATTCATTTACTTTATTTTTTATATTTCTCTTTCCCAATCAAATATACACTCCAAGGACAAGGATTTTTATCTGTTTTGTTCAATATGGGCAAGATGTGTGATGGCAAATATTGCAGTGTAATGTAGTCTGGATGCAGCAGTCAGACTCTATTGGGGAAACGCAGAAGTAAAAAAATCATTAAGGAGGAACACAATCTCCATTCTCTCACAGTCTCCCAGAGAAGGCTTCAAGATACTCTTGGACACACAACAGGGTTGTGCTTCATAGGAAGCATGGTCCCTAGTCATATCTTTTACAGTGAAAATGGCCTTGTGTATATCTATTAGTCAACAGTCAGGTCTCTGGCACCACAAAGTCTGAGTAGAAGCAGTTGTCTGTGAGCACCAGGTGTTACCACCTGGTGATCCCTTGAGCAGAGTCTACTTGCTGAATGGCAGAAAGGAGGCCTCCTTCTGCCTTCCGCCATTCCCTTGGAAAGTTGGGTTCAGTGGTTGAGTTCAAAGAAGCTATATTCCTCTAAGAGAGTAGAAAACTCTCTCTCCTGACCTAATAGACACAGAGCCTCAAATTTCAGGAGATTCATTGCCAGGCATCCTGAGGTTCCAGGATAATTCCTCAACGATAGTAACTTACACCTTTATCACCTTACATTTTAGTGGAGGCACGTAGCCAAGGCCAAGTCTTAAGGTATAATCATATAACAAGAATAACCATTTCTTTCAGTCCACAAATTTCCAGTTGTGGCTAAGCCCTGAGCAAAGTTTTTATATACATTATTTCACTTAATATTTAAAGTGAAAGTGAAGTCGCTCAGTCATGTCCGACTCTTTGCGACCACATGGACTGCAGCCTACCAGGCTCCTCTGTCCATGGGATTTTCCAGGCAAGAGTACTGGAGTGGGGGTGCCATTGCCTTCTCCAGGGGATCTTCCTGACCCAGGGATTGAACCCAGGTCTCCTGCATTGCAGGCAGATGCTTTACCCTCTGAGTTAAAAGGACCATATAAATATCATAAATCACATATTATGTGAAGAAGACATAAGGCTGAGAGGTAATTAATAATTGTTATTTAAGATGCTATAGTAGCTTTCAGGTGAACTAGGACATAAACCCAAATATGAAAGAGAAAGTGAAAGTGTTCGTTGCTCAGTTATGTCGGACTCTTTGTGATCCCATGGACTGTAGCCCCCCAGACTCCTCTGTCCAAGGGGTTTTCCAGGCGAGAATACTGGAGTGGGTTGCCATTTCCTTCTCCATGGACTATTACTGAACCAGGGATTGAAACTGGGTCTCCCATGTTGCAGACAAAGTCTTTACCATCTGAGCCACCAAGGAAACCAGGGGTAAACCTCAATATATCTGACTGCAAAGTTTATGGTATTTCTAGAATAAAACCACACAGGTCTATTTCAATGAGATGCAAAACAAGCATTTTTGGTGAAAATTATTTGGAGATGAAAAGACTTAGAGAGAAAGTGAATGAAAGGAGGGACAGGTGGATCAGAAGAGAATACAGTCTAGTCCACTAACCTGTCAATTGAGGCTTACTCCTCTGATATCATGGAATGACATTAAGAAGAAAAATATTGATCTCTGCAATATTATGACATACCTTGTTGAGAGGTCTGACAGAGCGTGGTCCACTGGAGAAGGGAATGCCAAGCCACTTCAGTATTCTTGCCTTGAGAACCGCATGAACAGTATGAAAAGGCAAAATGATAGGATACCGAAACAGGAACTCCCCAGGTCATTAGGTGCCCAATATGCTACTGGAGATCAGTAGAGAAATAACTCCAGAAAGAATGAAGGGATGGAGCCAAAGCAAAAACAATACCCAGCTGTGGATGTGACCAGTGATAGAAGCAAGATCTGATGCTGAAAAGAGCAATATTGCATAGGAACCTGGAATGTCAGGTGCATGAATCAAGGCGAATTGGAAGTGGTCAAACAAGAGATGGCAAGGGTGAACGTCGACATTCTAGGAATCAGTGAACTAAAATGGACTGGAATGGGTGAATTTAACTCAGATGACCATTATATCTACTACTGCGGGCAGGAATCTCTCAGAAGAAATGGAGTAGCCATCATGGTCAACAAAAGAGTCCGAAATGCAGTATTTGGATGTAATCTCAAAAACGACAGAATGATCTCTCTTCGTCTCCAAGGCAAACCATTCAATATCACAGTTATCCAAGTCTATGCCCAACCAGTTACGCTGAAGAAGCTGAAGTTGAATGGTTTTATGAAGACCTACAAGACCTTTTAGAACTAACACCCAAAAAAAGATGTCCTTTTCATTATAGGGGACTGGAATGCAAAAGAAGAAAGTCAAGAAACACTTGGAGTAACAGGCAAATTTGGCCTTGGAATGCAGAATGAAGCAGGGCAAAAACTAATAGAGTTTTGCCAAGAAAATGCACTGGTCATCGCAAACACCCTCTTCCAACGAAACAAGAGAAGACTCTACACATGGACATCAGCAGATAGTCAACACTGAAATCAGATTGATTATATTCTTTGCAGCCAAAGATGGAAAAGCTCTATACAGTCAGCAAAAACAAGACCAGGAGCTGACTGTGGTTCAGACAATGAACTCCTTATTACCAAATTCAGACTAAAATTGAAGAAAGTAGGGAAAACCACTAGACCATTCAGGTATGATCTAAATCAAATCCCGAACAATTATACAGTGGAAGTGAGAAATAGATTTGACAGACTAGATCTGATAGACAAGAGTGCCTGATGAACTATGGATGGAGGTTCGTGACATTGTACAGGAGACAGGGATCAAGACCATCCCCACGGAAAAGAAATGCAAAAAGGCAAAATGGCTATCTGAGGAGGCCTTACAAATAACTGTGAAAAGAAGAGAGGCAAAAAGCAAAGGAAGAAAGGAAAGATAAAAGCATCTGAATGCAGAGTTCCAAACAATAGCAAGAAGAGATAAGAAAGCCTTCTTCAGTGATCAATGCAAAGAAATAGAGGAAAACAACAGAATGGGAAAGACTAGAGATCTCTTCAAGAAAATTAGAGATACCAAGGGAACATTTCATGCAAAGATGGGCTCGATAAAGGACAGAAATGGTATGGACCTAACAGAAGCAGAAGATATTAAAAGAGGTGGCAAGAATACACAAAAGAATTGTACAAAAATGATCTTCACAACCCTGATAATCATGATGATGTGACACTAATCTAGAGCCAGACATCTTGGAAAGTGAAGTCAAGTGGGCCTTAGAAAGCATCACTATGAACAAAGCTAGTGGAGGTGATGGAATTTCAGTTGAGCTGTTTCAGATTCTGAAAGATGCTGTGAAAGTGCTGCACTCAACATGCCAGCAAATTTGGAAAGCTCAGCAGTGGCCACAGGACTGGAAAAGGTCAGTTTTCATTCCAATCGCAAAGAAAGGCAATGCCAAAGAATGCTCAAACTACTGCACAATTGCACTCATCTCACATGCTAGTAAAGTAATGCTCAAAATTCTCCAAGCCAGGCTTCAGCAATACGTGAACCGTGAACTCCCTGATGTTCAAGCTGGTTTTAGAAAAGGCAGAGGAACCAGAGATCAAATTGCCAACATCCGCTGGATCATGGAAAAGTAAGAGAGTTCCAGAAAACCATCTATTTCTGCTTTATTGACTATGCCAAAGCCTTTGACTGTGTGGATCACAAGAAACTGTGGAAAATTCTGAAAGAGATGGGAATACCAGACCACCTAACCTGCCTCTTGAGAAATCTGTATGCAGGTCAGGAAGCAACAGTTAGAACTGGACATGGAACAACAGATTGGTTCCAAATAGGAAAAGGTGTACGTCAAGGCTGTATATTGTCACCCTGCTTATTTAACTTCTATGCAGAGTACATCATGAGACATGCTGGACTGGAAGAAACACAAGCTGGAATCAAGATTGCCAGGAGAAATATCAATAACCTCAGATATGCAGATGACACCACCCTTATGGCAGAAAGTGAAGAGGAACTCAAAAGCCTCTTGATGAAAGTGAAAGAGGAGAGCGAAAAAGTTGGCTTACAGCTCAACATTCAGAAAACGAAGATCATGGCATCTGGGCCCATCACTTCATGGGAAATAGATGGGGAAACAGTGGAAACAGTGTCAGACTATTTTGGGGGCTCCAAAATCACTGCAGATGGTGATTGCGGCCATGAAATTAAAAGATGCTTACTCCTTGGAAGAAAAGTTATGACCAACCTAGATAGTATATTCAAAAGCAGAGACATTCCTTTGCTAACTAAGGTCCGTCTAGTCAAGGATATGGTTTTTCCTGTGGTCATGTATGGATGTGAGAGTTGGACTGTGAAGAAGGCTGAGCGCCGAAGAATTGATGCTTTTGAACTGTGGTGTTGGAGAAGACTCTTGAGAGTCCCTTGGACTGCAAGGAGATCCAACCAGTCCATTCTGAAGGAGATCAGCCCTGGGATTTCTTTGGAAGGAATGATGCTAAAGCTGAAACTCCAGTACTTTGGCCACCTCATGTGAAGAGTTGACTCATTGGAAAAGACTCTGATACTGGGAGGTATTGGGAGCAGGAGGAGAAGGGGACGACAGAGGATGAGATGGCTGGATGGCATCACTAACTCGATGGACGTGAGTCTGAGTGAACTCCGGGAGTTGGTGATGGACAGGGAGGCCTGGTGTGCTGTGATTCATGGGGTCGCGAAGAGTCGGACACGGCTGAGTGAGTGAACTGAACTGATTGACCTGATTTCTGTTGATGTGTCTCAGTCTAGGGAAAATCATTTGTAGGACGGTCATTAACGTTTGCTGAATGTTTTCATAATTAAAGACTTCTAGGGCTCTTGAAATTTAAGCAAAATATGATATGGAAACCCAAATAGCTCCCTGAGGTTTAAGTACGCAAATGCGGGCATTTATTTCCACGTTCATCTTTGCTCACTCCTAATCTTAATGTCCTTGATTTCCAAGTACACACATAAATATGTATATCCACATGTACATACATACACACACACACCAAAGCCTAAAATCATATCATGTATTCCAATTCTTAAAAATCCTTTCTACTTCCAAGCACCGAGGTTTCTCATTCGCCCTTCCCTATGGGTTTTATGGCCTCTGGGTGTTTTATTGGCTACTCCCTTTCTTCCCTTCCCTTCTCCTCTCTCAAACAAACTCCCTTTACTTTTTCCATGCAGAGTGAATCAACGATCACTACTGGATTCCTGGGCTCGGACACCAATCCATGCCTTCAGGATTTTATCTTTTACTCCAATTGTTTTTTAATGTATTTTCTTGAACAAAGTCTGTGTCCTACCTGTATTAGCTATCTATTACCATTCTCTCCTCCAGGGCATATTCCCAACCCAGGGATCAAAACCACATCTCTGGGGTCTCCTGCACTACAGGGGATTCTTTACCACTGATCTACTGGGAAAGTCCAACTATGTAAAAAATTACTCCCCCAAACTAGTAGCTTAAGACAAAAAACATTATCTCACCATTTCTGTGGGTCAAGAATTCAGGAGCAGGTTATCTGGTGGGTTTGGCTCATGAGGTTGCTATGGAGACAGCCTCGAAAACTATAGTCATCCAAAGGCTCGACTGGGGATGAAGGATGTACTTCCAAGATGGCTCCCGCACAAGGCTGTTTGTAGGAGGCCTCAGTTCTTTGGACTCAGTTGTCAGGAGGCTCCAGTCCTCACAACGTGGACTTTTCCATATGTCTGTCAGAGTAGCACCACAGAATGGCATCCAGTTTTCACTGGAGAGAATAATTCTAGAGAGAAAACCTTAATGCCATTTATACCCTCTTCTTGGAAGTTCCACACTGTAACTTCTACAAAATTCTATTTGTTCGGAGCAAGTCAATATTTATAGCCCAATATCTAGGGAAGGCAGATTGAGTTCCACACCTTGAAGGGAGAAGTATCAAAGAATTTGTTGACACGTTTTAATGCAATCATACTTTTGAAAAGAAATTCTCATGCTAGAATGCATTTTTCTTCTCATTACACATAAGACAGTTTGCTATAACTGAGTATAAATTCTTATAGTAATATCTATTAGAATAAATGCTGAAGCAAGTGAAAACTTGCTTTGGTCTAGAGATGCATATATTTTACTACAGGAAATATTTAATGAATATTGCAAGTAACCTTTGCAAGGACTTTGCCTTATGAGCTCTTTAGTGAGTGTGGTCAGGGCAGCAAACATTTCTTTCTAAACACCAACAGTGCCGAATGGTAAAGAAGTGACAAGGGCAATAAGCATACACAGTGTTATGATGTATCCATAATGTCTGTCTAAATATGATAACTTGTTTAGTATGATTGTGACATTTTTAGTCTCCTCATGGATACTACCAAAACTTTTTTCACTAGAAACAAAGATGTTGAGAATCACTCTCCAATTTTTGGTAGTTTTACCTTAAAATGAAAAAAATAATAGGGGATGTGTTCAGTTTAGTTAAAAAATAAAAGACAGGTAATTAAGTCTAGTTAATATATAGTCATCCTCTGTTTTCTCTGCCCCAAAATTATGGTTCTATCAACTGAAAAGTTAACAAAAAACAGTCTACTAAACAGCTGTTTTGCTATTATGAAAAATAAAAGATTAATTTGCCATTTCTGCTGCAAAGGAACCAAGGTGATATTTTGACATCAAACAAGACTTTCTCTCTTAGGCCTCTTGAGTGAAATTATATCCAGATAAATTGGCTTTATTTAATTTAGTATCTTTTATTAAAAGTAAACAAAGCCTGTCTGAGAACGAAGCCAAATGTCGCCAGGACCGCTGCCACTGTATTCTGCAGTCACCACATGACATGATAGATAAATAGCTGTGAGCTACTCTCACTGAGAGATCCAGGGACCCTCAATGAAGATTTACCTTTCCTGTGGCTAGATGAGGAGTGCAGTGGGGATTAGACTCCGGAACGGCTGACTCATCATTGCTGATTTGAATTTTCACTCACTGTCTTTGTTCAGGTTGGAAAAGTCCCTTCTGTGTGGCCAGTAAAAGATATGAGGAATGCAGAGCTCCTGGGTGGGTAGATTCCATTGCAGGTTTCTGCCAACCTTTTTGGGGCTGTAGGATTCCAAATGAGACATAGGACAGCTGCATAATCCTCTTAAGCACCATACAAGAGACTCACTATCACCACTCCCACCCCCCAATACACACACACATAATACTAAGCCATAATATTTAACTCATCAGTAATAACCGTTGGGCTTCAGAATACAGTGGCACTGTTTAACCAACATAATTTCAAGGAGTCACAGAAAAGCATAATTACTGAGTTCTAATCTTTCAAACATATCTCTGCAGGCTGGGATTGTTGATGTCAGCATAATAGCCTTTTCAAACTCTGGGAATGTGTGTGGGTATGGGTTTATGAATTTTCATTCACTGATTTATATTTTCAGGCTCAATCACTGATATCTCTTTCTCTGATGACATAAGGACAGAAGTAAATGATTGCAAGAGGAAATTTTTAAGAGAAATAAGAACTCCATATAACTAAAATAGCATGGATGAGCTGTGCCTCTAGCTTCCAGAAGAGAAAAAGGATTCTAGATAAGCCAGGCAAGACACCCCTGATCTGCCTGAATTCTGTGTTGTGTGATGGACTCCAAGACAGTGCTCTTGTCCCCCAGGAGAGTCACTGACAGTTTCTGTTCCTCAAGCGGAAATGGGGATAGACAAGCATGGACTCACACAAAATCCTTTGAACTGGGTCTGAAACTGATAAATGGTCATTAAATATCATCTATCATTATTGTGCAGGAAACAGAAGGAAAAACCCCAACCATTTACTAGCTACTGAGTGCTGCTCTCTTAAAATTTTTAAACCTTTTTAAGAGTCCAGCCTTTGGCTATGTTGTCAGGACTTTTTGGTATATTCCCTAAAGTATGTCATAACTTCAGGGCCACAAATACAGGCTACAGAAGAGTGGCTTACCCTATTATCAGTCTTAGAAGACAAATCTTTAGTGGACAGCAGAGTTTTAATTGTAAAGAAGTTTTTTTTTAAAGCTATCTAGATGAGATTTAGGTAAAGAATTTTCCTGCCAAAGCAGGAGATCCAGGTTTGATACCTGGGTCAGGAAAATACCCTAGTGAAAGAAATGGTAACCCACTCCAATATTCTTACCTGGGAAATCCCATCGACAGAGGAGCCTGGTGGGCTGCAGTCCATGGTGTCACAGAGTTGAACACAACTGAGCAACTCACATTTTCACTTTCAGAGAGACCCATTAAGAGGCAGACAACATTTTAGACCTATTAGAAGGGGACAACAGAGGATGAGATGGTTGGATAGCATCACTGACTCAATGGACATGAGTTTGTGTAAGCAAGCTTCGGGAGTTGGTGATGGACAGGGAAGCCTGGTGTGCTGTAGTCCACAGGGTCACAAAGAGTCTGACATGACTGAGCAAATAAACTGAACTGAACTATTAGGAGACAAGAGGTGGTGGTGATGGCAGGGTCATATGAAAAGGTCAAATTCTGAATATGTAGTATTTGAGGTTAGATCCAATAGGATGTCATGATAAATTAGCTGTGATGTGAGAAAAATACATGTGTTTACATGACCATCATGTTTTTTATTTGAGCAATTAGAAGAATGCAGTTGCCTTTTATGGAGGTGGAGGGGACTACTGCAAGGTGGCTTAGTGTAGGAGGAGTGTCTACAGCTCAGTTGTGATGTTTTTATTTTTGAGATGACTCCAGCACATCCAGGTGGAGACACAGAGGTATTAGGTTGTGGAGTGTCAGATAAAACATGGGACACCCAGTTAAGCTAGAATTTTAGATAAATACAAAACAAACATTTTATGACACACACTTGTACTAAAAAAATTATTCACTGTCAGAAATTCTAATATTACTGGATGTCTTATATTTTATTGGACAAATCTGGCCATCCTCTCAAGTGGTCAGTTGGATCATGAGAGGTCAACCAAAAGACCATCTTTAAAGCCATAAGGTTGGATAATGTCATCAAAGAAGTGAGTTTGACTACAGAGCAAATTGATCCAAGAAGTGAGTCATGGCCCTTGGAATAGACATCATGTGATGAGGAGAATGTTAAAAGTTACTAAGGAGGAGAAGACAGAAAGTTACAAGGGAAACCAGATGAGTGGGTATAATAGAAGCCAAAATAAAGCAGTGGTTTCAAGGAGGAATGATTAATCCTGTCTATTGCTGCAGATAGGTGACAAATGATAAAGAGGACTGGGAAGCCATGTATCAAAGAAGAGATGTTGAATGACACCCTTAATGATGAAAACTTTTTTTTTTTGCTGGGTTGTGAAGGGGAAAATCTGACTTTAAGACTATGTTCAGAATTCTTTTGGATATGAAAAGGAACAGAAATTCTCTCAAGGAGTTTTATAAGGTATAAAAAAATTATGTCACTACCTGGAGATAAGGGGGGGTGTCAAAAACTTCATTTTTTTACTAAAAGAAGCAAATGTTTGTATGGGGACCAGTATGATCCAAGAGAGAGAAAACATAATGATGCAGGAGAAGGAAGGGATAACTGTTCCCAGAATATCGTTGTATTAAAAAAAAAAAAAAAAAAAGGAATGGGATAGAGAGACAAAAGGGGGAACTATCTTTCGCTAAAGACACAGGTCAGCAAAAGTATGCGTTAATGTACACATGGATGTATTTCCAGGGGAAGAACAGAGATGCAGGGAATGGACGGTGGACACAGCGGGGAAAGTAGAGGGTGGGGCACACTGGGAGATCAGGCCTGATGTATATACACTGTAATGTACAAAACAGATAGTGGGAACCTACTGGATACCACAGGGAACTCAGCTCAGTGCTCAGTGGTGACCCAGATAGATGGGATGCGGAATAGAAGGTAGCGGAGGGACGGGATATATATATATATATATATATATATATATGTTCAGTTCAGTTCTGTTCAGTTGCTAAGTCGTGTCCAACTTTTGGGACTCCATGGACTGCAGTATGCCAGGCCTCCCCATCCATCACCAACTCCCGGAGATTACTCAAACTCATGTCCATTGAATTGGTGATGCCACTCAACCATCTCATCCTCTGTCATCCCCTTCTCCTCCTGCCTTCTACCTTTCCCAGCATCAGAGTCTTTTCAAATGTGTCAGCTCTTTGCATCAGGTAGCCAAAGTATTGGAGTTTCAGCTTCAACATCAGTCCTTCCAATGAATAGTCAGGACTGATTTCCTTCAGGATGGACTGGTTGGATCTCCTTGCAGCCCAAAGGACTCTCAAGTGTCTTCTCCAACATCACAGTTCAAAAGCATCAATTCTTCAGTGCTCAGCTTTATTTATAGTCCAACTCTCACATCTATACATACCGCTGGAAAAACCATAGCCTTGACCAGACAGACCTTTGTTGGCAAAGTAATGTCTCTGCTTTTTAACATGTTGTCTAGGATGGTCATAACTTTTCTTCCAAGGAGTAAACATCTTTTTATTTCATGGTGGCAGTCACCATCTGCAGTGATTTTGGAGCCCCCCAAAATAAAGTCTGCCACTGTTGACACTGTTTCTCCATGTATTTGCCATGAAGTGACAGGACTGAATCCCATGATCTTAGTTTTCTGAATGTTGAGCTTTAAGACAACTTTTTCACCCTCTTCTTTCACTTTCATCAAGAGGCTCTTTAGTTCTTCATTTTCTGCCATAAGGGTAGTGTCATCTGCATATCTGAGGTTATTGATATTTCTCCCAGCAATCTTGATTCCAGCTAGAGCTTCATCCAGCCCAGTATTTCTCATGATATAATCTGCATATAAGTTAAATAAGCAGGGTGACAATATACAGCCTTGACATACTTCTTTTCCTATTCGGAACCAGTCTGTTGTTCCTTGTCCAGTTCTAAACTGTTGCTTCCTGACCTGCATACAGAATTCTCAAGAGCAGGTCAGGTAGTCTGGTATTCCCATCTCTTTCAGAATTTTCCACAGTTTATTGTGATCCACACAGTCAAAGGCTTTGGCACAGACAACGAGGCAGAAGTAGATATTCTTCTGGAACTCTCTTGCTTTATCGATGATATAGCAGATGTTGGCAATTTGATCTCTGATTTCTCTGCCTTTTCTAAAATCAGCTTGAACGTCAGGAAGTTCAGTTCACATATTGCTGAAGCCTGGCTTGGAGAATTTTGAGCATTACTTTGCTAGTGTGGAGATGAGTGCAATTGTGCAATAGTTTGAGCATTCTTTGGCATTGCCTTTCTTTGGGATTGGAATGAAAACTGACTTTTTCCAGTCCTGTGGCCAGGTTGCTGTTTTCCAAATTTGCTGGCATATTGAGTGCAGCACTTTCAGAGCACCATCTTTGAGGATTTGAAATAGCTCAACTGAAATTCCATCACCTCCACTAGCTTTGTTCATAGTGATGCTAAGGTCCACCTGACTTCACATTCCAGGATGTCTCTCTCTAGGTGAGTGATCACACCATTGTGATTATCTTGGTCATGAAGATCTTTTTTGTATAGTTCTTCTGTGTATTCTTGCTACCTTTTCTTAATATCTTCTGCTTCTGTTAGGTCCATATCATTTCTGTCCTTAATTGTGCCCATCTTTGCATGAAATGTTCCCTTGGTATCTCTAATTTTCTTGAAGATATCTCTAGTCTTTTCCATTCTGTTGTTTCCCTGTATTTCTTTGCAATGATCACTGAGGAAAGCTTTCTTATCTCTCCTTGCTATTCTTTGCAACTCTGCATTCAAATATGTATATCTTTCATTTTCTCCTTTGCTTTTGGCTTCTCTTCATTTCACAGCTATTTGTAAGCCCTCCTCAGACAGCCATTTTGCTTGTTTGCATTTCTTTTTCTTGAGGATGGTCTTGCTCCATGTCTCCTGTACAATGTCACGAACCTCATTCCATAGTTCATCAGGCACTCTTATCTATCAGATCTAGTCTGTCAAATCTATTTCTCACTTCCACTGTATAATTGTTCGGGATTTGATTTAGATCATACCTGAATGGTCTAGTGGTTTTCCCCGCTTTCTTCAATTTAAGTCTGAAGTTGGCAATAAGGAGTTCATGAACTGAGACACAGTTAGCTCCCAGCCTTGTTTTTGCTGACTGTAAAGAGCTTCTCCATCTTTGGCTGCAAAGAATATAATCAATCTGATTTCGGTGTTGACCATCTGGTGATGTCCATGTGTAGAGTCTTCTCTTGTGTTGTTGGAAGAGGGTGTTTGCTATGACCAGTGCATTCTCTTGGCAAAACTCTATTAGCATTTGCCCTGCTTCATTCTGTACTCCAAGGCCAAATTTGCCCGTTACTCCAGGTGTTTCTTGACTTCCTACTTTTGCATTCCAGTCCCTTGTAATGAAAAAGACATCTTTTCTGGGTGTTAATTCTAGAAGGTCTTGTAGGTCTTCATAGAACCGTTCAGCTTCAGCTTCTTCAGCATTACTGGTTGGGGCATAGACTTGGATTACTGTGATATTGAATGGTTTGGCTCAGAAACGAATAGAGATCATTCTGTTGTTTTTGAGATTGCATCCAAGGCAGTACCGCATTTTCAACTCTTTTGTTGACTATGATGGCTACTCCATTTCTTCTAAGTGATTCTTGCCCATGGGAGTAGATATGATGGTCATCTGAGTTATATTCACCCATTCTAGTCCATTTTAGTTCGCTGATTCCTAGAATGTTGACGTTCACTCTTGCCACCTTCTGTTTGATCACTTCCAATTTGCCTTGATTCATGCACCTGACATTCCAGGTTCCTATGCAATATTGCTCTTTACAGCATCGGATCTTGCTTCTATCACCAGTCACATCCACAACTGGGTGTTGTTTTTGCTTTGGCTCTGTCTCTTCATTCTTTCTGGAGTTATTTCTCCACTGATCTTCAGTAGCATATTGGGCACCTACTGACCTGGGGAGTTCATCTTTCAGTGTCCTATCTTTTTGCCTTTTTATACTGTTCATGGGCTTCCCAAGGCAGGAATACTGAAGTGGTTTGCCATTCCCTTCTCCAGTGGACCACATTTGTCAGAACTCTCCACCAGCACCCGACCGTCTTGGGTGGCCCTACACAGCATGGCTCATAATTTTCTTGAGTTAGACAAGGCTGTGGTCATTGTGATTAGATTGGTTAGTTTTCTGTGATGGTGTTTTTCAGCCTGTCTGCCCTCTGATGGAGAAGGATAAGAGACCTATGAAAGCTTCCTGATGGGATAGACTGACCAAGGGGATACTGGGTCTTGTTCTGATGGGTGGGCCATGCTCAGCAAATCTTAATCCAATTTTCTGTTGATGGGTGGAACTGTGTTCCCTCCCTGCTATTTACCTGGGGCCAAACTATGGTGGAGGTAATGAAGAAAATGGTGACCTCTCTCCAAAGATCCCAGGCAGGCACTGCTACAGTCTGTGCTCTCAACCCTGCAGCAGGCCACCATTGGCCCACGCCTTCGGCAGGGACTTCCAGACACCCACAGGCAAGTCTCCTGTGGGGTCACTGTTCCTTGCTCCTGAATCCTGGTGCACAAGGTTCTGTTGTGCCCTCCAAGAGTCTATTTCCCTGTCCTATGTAAGTTCTGGCAGCTCTGTGGTAGGGTTAATGGTGACCTCCTCCAAGAGGACTTATGCCATACCCACATCCAGAGCCCCTGTCCCTGTGTCAGACCACTGCTGACCCATACCTCCACAGCAGATGCTCAAACACAGGTCTGTCTTGGTCTCTGTGGGGTCTCTGGGTCCTGGTGTGCACAACGTTTGTTTGAGCCTTCTGAGCATCTCTGGCCTGAACAGGGTTTGATTCTAAAGGTGAATTCACCCTTCCTACAATCTTGCTGGGGCTTCTCCTTTGCCCTTGGACGTGGGGTATCTCCTCACAGCCACTCCAGTGCCTGCTGTCTTACTGGTTTTTTTCTGACCTTGGACGTGTGGTGTCTTCACACAGCTGGTCCAGCGAAGCACAGCCACTGCTCCTGACATTGGACATGGGGTATATCCAGCACCACACAGCTGTAAACATACATATGGCTGTATCAGTTCCGTTCAGTCGCTCAGTCATGTCTGACTCTTTGCGTCCCCATGAACCACAGCACACCAGGCCTCCCTGTCCATCACCAAATCCCAGAGTCCATCCAAACCCATGTCCATTGAGTCGGTGATCCCATCCAACCATCTCATCCTCTGTTGTCCTCCTCTTCTCCTGCCCTCAATCTTCCCCAGCATCAAGGTCTTTTCAAATGAGTCAGCTCTTCGCATCAGGTGGCCAAAGTATTGGAGTTTCAGTTTCAACATCAGTCCTTCCAATGAACACCCAGGACTGATCTTTGGATACATACATACATACATTTAGCTAATTCATTTCGTTGTACAACACAACATTTTAAAGCAATTATACTACAATTGAAAAAAAAAAGATACAGGTCATCAGTGATAACCTGTGATAAGCTGGCATTTAGGGCAGGGTGCAATGAAGCTAGTAGAAGTGGTGGTGGTATTTAATGGAAGGTGATATTTAACTGATTGTGTCAGTTTCTCAGCGAGGAGGTAATGCAGACAGTACTTTGATGAAAGTGAAGGTTAATGAGAAAATGTAAGGACTAAACCACTTTGTTTCTTGTCTGTCTCTCAACTTTTTTTGCAGTTTCATCTTTTCTGAATTTTTTCATTCCTCTCCTATAAAACTTTGGACTTTCCACCTTTTTTTCTATCCTATTTGATGATGCATGTGTTGTATCTCCTATCAGAGATTATAACCTCTCTGAAGGCAGAGTTCATGCCAGTTTATCTGTGAATTCCTATGGTTGGATCGCAGTAGATGGTCAATAAAGATTTATTAAGATAATTAAGTCTTTATGATAAATTTATTTATTTATTTATTTTAAAATGAAATGCACTGTAATGCCCAGAAACTCTTTTACTTGAGCTAAAATATATTTGTCTTTTTTTCCCTGAAGATCTACTCTGTGTTGTAGAAGATTCAGACAAGTTAAATCAATTATTTGGTCCAGCAGTTATTTAAAAAAATATGCATTGCAGAAACCACTGTAAGAATGTATTAGCAACATACACTGAGCCAAAAAAAAAACTTTAGTGTGTATAAAATTATCAAATAGCATAAACATATCAATTGCAGTTCAAAGAAAGAAAAATTCTTGAGGTAAAGCCACATAGATTGCAAATTGTAAGCAGTGTATTCTACATAGACCTTTAAATGCAACTTTAAAACAGTTTTTTAATGTTACCAACTATGTTCTTCTAAAATATTAACCAGATAAAATTATATAACTATCTTCTAAAGGGTAAAAATATGCAAAGAATTATTCTCAAGAAATCACCATATAATAGGGGCTACAAAGTGTTGATATATTAATGTATTTACAAATAAAATAATAGTCAGTTGTACTTGGTGAGTAGATTAGGTATTAACTTCAAAAGTTTATATAATTATGGCTCTGGTTTATTTTACAGTATAGATCTAACCACACACTATGTAAATTTAAAAGATATTATATTCACTGTTTATGTAATTGTGTGGTATTTCCTCTAAAATTATAGTGAAAATATCTATAATTAAATAAATGCTCTCCCCAATTACTGAAAAGTCTCATAATCTTTTTGCCTCTGTAAACAAAGAGCTATTGTAACATCTTTATGAGAGATAGCCATTCTTGACATTTCCACACGTTTCCACTTTCTTTTAGAAGAAAGAAGTAACCAATTAATTCAGCAAACATGAGTTATCACATAAATACATTAAGCTTCATATTAAGCTCCAGTAATTAGAGATAATGACACTATATTCCTCCACTATTACAGATTGGCTAATTGTCTTTTCAATTTATATACTGTGCTTTTAACACTAAAACTGTTCCACATATTTCAGATAGAAAATGAATTTTTAGTGATTTTTAATCAAATGATCTATCTTCCATTGGCTCAAATAGTCCCCAAAATGTCAAAGAAACAACTACATCTGGATTCATCTTCAAACTATTTGATGTAACTATTTCCAAAAGGCTGGCTGGCTTAATAAAATAATTAATCAATTTAAAGTCTAAGGTTATTGTAAACAGCTGACTTGCAAGCATGTGACTGTTGAAAGCTATCAGCCCTGATCATTTTATTCTTTTGAGTTTCATTTTATCTGCAAATTCATTCTTTTCTTTTCTGGGATTAAGCTCCTTTTTTTTTTTAATTCAGGAAAAATTAACTTTTGGTATGACAGAAGGCTGAGATTTGACATTTAAATATATGTAGCATCTATTATTTCTAAATCTTCAGTGTCTGTAAATATTCCCTGGCTGTGCTTTCTGGGGGGGGGCTGTCATTTTCTGGGGCTGCTTCCTTACTTCTGGATTCCTCTGCCTTCTCTAAATGGGACTACTTCACTGGAGCTGCCCAGCATTATTGCTTTCCATGACTAAGACAGAACTAGAGAGCACTCGAGCGGAATGCTCTGCAGAGCCCATGCTGTCTACCATCTTGCCTTATGGCTGAGGAATGAGGCCTAGGAATGGGATTTAACCTGACTTACAAGAGGCTTCCCTGGTGGCTCTGACATTAAAAAAAAAAAATCTGCCTGCAAAGTGGGAGACCCGCAGTTTGATCCCTAGGTCAGGAAGATCCCCTGGAGAAAGGATGGCAACCCACTCCAGTAATCTTGCCTGGAAAATTCCATGGAGAGAGGAGCCTTGCAGGCTACAGTCCATGGAGCAGTAAAGAGTTGGGCATGACTGAATGACTGACATACATTGAATAATGAGATAATCAGGACCAGAATCCCGATCATATTACTCTCAACTGAGTGCTCATATTTTCATGTACTTTTAGGTTAAAATTTACTTCTCCATCTTCCTTCAACAAGAGTTGCCTGAATTCATTTTTCCTTACTTTCCACCAAAGATTTCAAGCTAGAGTATGGTTCTGTTTTCCTTCCTGCGATCATATTCATGTTTGTGAACCTAGCTTAGAGCTTGCATGAGTACCTGCAATATTGATATACCAGCAACCCTTTGGTGATCTGTTTGTTTTTTTTTTTTTTCTCCTCCAAGCAAATGTTATCTAAGCAGTATAAAACTTCTGGGTTGGTTGGTGACTTAACTGATGCTCCTCAGTCTCCTCCTCTGTGAACTAAAGATGATAATATTCATACTTAGCATCACAAGGAAAAGTAGCCTAGTGACCTTTGTCGATGTTCACTATGTGTCAGACCTCTGGGTCTAGAAACATTAATAATCATTATTCTATTTTCACAAATACTTTATGGTTTGGTTCTAATTCTTGCTCTGCTTTACAAATGAGCAAACTGAGGTTTAGGAAATTTGATTAACCTATCCAAGATCTTGCGGCAAGAAAGTGGGAGAGGTAGGGTTTGAACAAAGGCCCTTCCAGTGCTCTATTCAAGAGTTCTTAGCATACATCCAGAGAGGACCATACATGTAATCCCTCACACTCAGTCACAGCATTCTACAAGTGGGAACGATTATTTGGCATTATTTTGAGATATATCTGTATTGTGGTTCTCTAAAATCATGACACGGGACATTAAGGAGAAGGACATATACCTCCGTTTTTAATATGCTCTACTCACCCACAGTGTAACTTTAGGCAAGGTTCTTATGCTAATGGTATCCCTTCTTTCTTCATCTTATTAATAAGTCACTTAACACAGTCACACAGTCATGTCCAACTTTTTGCAACCCCATGGACTGTAGCCCACCAGGCTCCTCTGTCCATGGGATTCTCCAGGCAAGAAAACTGGAGTGGGTTGCCATTTCTTCCTCCAGGGGATCTTCCCGACCCAGGGACTGAACCTGTGTCTCATGTCTCCTGCACTGGCAGGTGGGTTTTTACCACTAGTGTCACCTGTGTTATCTCATAGAAAATGTGGGTTTAGGAGTTAGGAGTCTTCTTCTAGGCTCTGCATCTGACCCCTAGCTTCATCTCAAAGTAGAGACACATTCTGCTTCAAAATTTTTACAGGATAATCTGAATAAAAGTGGTATTGAGAGTGCTAATACCAGGTGTTATTTAACAATATTATAAAACTATAAGCTAGAAATAATCATCCTTCTTAAAAGGGTGAAACGTTTCAGTATATGAAAATATATTTCATCATCAATGTTTCTTGTACCTCATCCTTGGACTGTGTTGGGAATTAGGATATAGTATATATTTCTTTACAGATATTGACTACAGCCCAAGAACTAGGCAGAAATAATAGCAGAAAAAGAGAACTAAAAAGATGCTTACTAGTGTAGCAGTTTATTGTAATGACTAATCTTACAGGAAGATTTTTAGAATCTGAAGAAAACCTATGCTAGCTAGTACTGCAATCTATATAATTTTGTGAGTTCTCAATTTAAGCTTTGGAAAGTATTTGAAGATTTGGATCAAGTCTTGGTGACTTGAACCAATATTTCACTTTTCCTAAGTGACTGTAGAAGAAAAGACATTGTTTGAATCTTTATATATTATTCAGAATGCATCTATTATTTGTTCTTTAGATGACCTTTGTTCCTAAAGTTACTATATTTAAAAACCACCTCCAAAAAATCAAACAAGAGCCACTTAAACAAGATATGGCATGTTAAGGAAATCACTTTAAGTTATTGTTTGCAGAAAAGACACATTTATTTAAAAGTCCCATATGAAGAGACTGTCTTAAAAACCAATGTTAGAGCCTAAACATGAGCAATCATTTGGTGATAAATATTAGATTGGTGATAAATATTAGATAAATATTAAGTTTCTCATGCCAGATACAAAGTAAGGCCTTGAAATTTGTTTTCCAATTAGGCACACACACCAATTTGTTTATTATCTGTCTTCCATGTTGATAATAGCTTACTTCTCACAAACTTTCTGTTGTAGAATAAGGGACAGACCTGATCTAACCTTAAAAACAGACTAACAGAAACCCCAGCAATGGCACCCCACTCCAGTACTCTTGCCTGGAAAATCCCATGGACGGAGGAGCCTGGTAGATACAATCCATGGGGTCATTAAGAGTCAGACACAACTGAGCAACTTCACTCTCACTTTTCACTTTCATGCCTTGGAGAAGGAAATGGCAACCCACTCCAGTGTTCTTGCCTGGAGAATCCCAGGGACGGGGGAGCCTGGTGGGCTGCCTTCTATGGGGTCACACAGAGTCGGACACGACTAAAATGACTTAGCAGCAGCAGCAGCAACAGAAACCCCATAAAACACAAATTCTTTCAGTAGCTCTGGAATTAATTAGATACATTGACCATTTTGGAAACTAAAGACATTAACATGCTTTTAAAAAGATAGTTTTGCTCCCTCTAAACTTTGCGAGCACAAGGAAATAAAAACAGCCAGAAGTTAAGTAGGCAGATCATTCAAAGTTGTGCCTTTCCAAAGATGGTCCACAAGGAAGAATCAAGTTAGAAAAACTGTCCATTCTAGGCGCCCCCATTCCAAATCCACAATAAAAGCACAAAATGTTACCACATGGGACCATGAACCATAAAGTGTGGGTTGAGGGGGAAGTTTGAGCATGTTAGTAGTTTACTCATGCAACCTATTTGGATGTCTGAGTTTACTTTTAATTTAAAACGGGGATTATGTCTAAATATTTCAGATCTGTTGAGAGTCTGAGCTAGGTTATCACCTGAATTACAGTGAGACCTCAATCAGGTGAAATGTTTTGACTTCAATGATAATGGAAGGCCCGAGGGACATAAAATCATTAACTTATATTCCAGAGACTAGAGGATGCCAGGAAATTTGAAATGATTAGGATATGAAATACAATGCACAATGAACAGATAGTTCCAGAGGGCATCTCAGTGTCTCTTTGACATGGGATGTCAGAGCATGGGGAAACATGCAGGCACCCACAGGAAGCATGCCTCCTGGTGTTCCAAACATTTTCTGGGATGCTCATGAGGAACAATTAAAGAGAAATGGCCTCTTATCTATT
Organism: Capra hircus; assembly: GCF_001704415.2. Classification (NCBI taxonomy): domain Eukaryota; kingdom Metazoa; phylum Chordata; class Mammalia; order Artiodactyla; family Bovidae; genus Capra; species Capra hircus. The sequence goes on from NC_030821.1 coordinate 49,271,675, forward strand.
AGCCAGATTTAAGAGTATGCCTCACTGCACATTATTTCTGTACAGAAAACTTGCCTGAAGTTAGAATTTATATACATTTTTAACATTCTACCCTGAAATAGGAAGACTTTGGTTAGGTGAGATAGTAAATTTCTTTCTTTTAATCTACTCAGAGTTTGGTCTTCTTTTGCTGTGGACTGAAAATAGCCCAACTGATATATTGAACTTAAGGAAGTAATCAGAAACACAGATATAATTTTTGTATAAGGGTTGCTGTGTTAATTATCATGTCAAAAATGGAAACAATAGCAACTCGTTTAGTGGGGTCATGGCATGACACAGACTAAAGATACTCAGAATATTCCAAAGAATATTCAATGACATTGGAAAACAGACTATGATATTTTTTCAGTTCTCAGTTGTATATAGAGGATAAGGCTTGAGTTATATATATATATATATATATATATAAAGGCTTCCCAGATGGTGCTAAAGAACCTGCCTGCCAATGCAAGAGACATAAGAGATGCGGGTTCAATCCCTGGGTCAGGAAGATCCCCTGGAGGAGGGCATGACAACCCACTCCAGTGTCTTGCCGGAGAAGCCCATGGACAGAGAAGCCTGGTGACCTACAGTCCATGGTGTTGCACAGAGTTAGACATGACTGAAGTGACTTAGCACACACATATATGTGTGTGTGTGTATGTATATATATATAAAACAACATTGTTAATATTTTTATGTTTATCTCCTTGTTAATACAATAAATATACATATATTACAAGGATGTAAATATAAAAATGCTAACAATTGCTGTATCTTAATTTTAGATAATTTAAATTTTTGTCTCATTACCTTTCTAAATGTTTGAAATTGATTTACAGTGAATAGGAAGTATTTTATAATCAGGAAAACACATGTATATATTTAAAGAAGTGCTTCAGGAAATGGAAAACCTTGTTTATGAGAAAGTAACTGGGACTTCAGCTAAGAGTAGTTGGGATCCTGGAAGGAGAAATTGAAAAATCAATGATTAATGGCAACATATTCATCACTTTGCATAAAACTAGAGAAAAGACTTGCCCTTCCATGCCTGGTTGTGATAAGCAGTTTCCACATGTTATGTGCTAGGAAGCAGAGCACAGGGGAGAAATAGACATCTTTACATGATTATTTTTTTCAGTGTGATGAGGCGTATCTATTATTGGAACTCTGGAAGAATAAGGAAGTTGGCTTGATGACTGAGTGTATGGTCATGACCTCAGCATTTTCAGCAAGTGTAACTCAGGCATGTGGCTCAGCTCCCAAGCTCAGCTTTCCCAATGTGGTGTTTCCTAGACCCACATTCTTGAAGCTTGAGAGTTACTCTCCTGCTAAACACTGAGCCATGTGCTAGAATCATATACCTCCCTCTCAGAGTACTTGACCAACAAAATGGATTAAAGTTGTGTTTGCAAAGGTGGGTTATAATGATTTTACCTATTGAGAGTTATTCATCCGTGTGTTGTTTTTATCATTTCAGATGTTGTTTGTGGAAGGAGAATGTGATTGCTAGCCAAAATCTACATTATGTCATCTGCTCTGTTCTATAAACAGATTACACACGCTGTACAGACATATGCTGTGGGCTGTGGTTAGCTAATTACGTTTAATGCAAATACACACATGTACAATTCATTTTAAAGGGATTAATTATAAGTGCAATATTTTAGTTATGAGGGCTTTTGGAAAGACCTCATCAGAGAAGTACATCAGAGCCATTTACCAGTTTTGTTTTTTTTAATGACTGAAAACTATTTGGAATATTGTATACAAAAGTGATTCTTGAGAAAATATTCACTAAATACATTGCATATGAGATAATTTGGCAAAAGTGCTCATCTATATTACAGATATATTTGCTCCAGGTGCATCTGTTGTCAAAACATAGCACTTCCATTTTTATTTCAAATCTAGCATACAAACTATTTCCAAATACAGTCATTTGACTAGTAAAGATAAACGATGAAGCATAGCATTTGCCCTGATAACAAATAACTGAGCAAATACATTTGTTCCTAGGTAAAGTAGAAAAAAAAAAATTAAATCCATCATGTCAGACAGGCACAATGTTCATACTGTTCATTCAAACCGCTGTTCACCGCCACAGACACTTCTGCCTGCCCGCTCATTGTCCGTCCTCCCCTTCACCTGTGGTGACAGCACCTGATTTTGACTGAGACAGTACGCAGCCAGGTGCACCACTGCATTTCCTAGCCTCCCTGGCAGCTACAAGTGGTCATGTGATCATCTTGGCCAATGAAGTGAAAGTGGAACTTTGCGGAAGGGAGCTCCAAATAGGTTTTTAAAATGAACCTCAATTCCACTTGTATACAAGTTTTGTTATTCCACTTCTTCCTGCCTAAACTGCTGCATGCAGAGAATCCAACCTGTGAACACAAGGCAACAACCATACATAGGAAATCTGCACCATGGGCTACTGGACAGAAAGTTGGAAGGAGCCTACATTACTGCTGGTATTACAGAGTCTCCTATAGCAGTTCTGAGCAGCCTACCTCCAGGCATCTTGTTTCATGAAAAAAATAAAATCTTGTCACTTGAGTCCCTGTAATTTGTGTATCCTGTAAATGAGGCTAAAACATTCTTTCCCAATAGAAGTACCAATTATGATTGCTAACAGAAGTTTATTGTTTAGTAGTTGTTAATTGTTTAGCAAACTCACTTAAAAATTGCCCATTCCCAATTCATAAAATAACAGCAACAAAAATGTCTGGGTGACTCAAAATCAAATCAGTGCTTTGGGTAACTCAAAAAGAGTTCTTCTTTCACATCAGCCAACACATTGCTTCTTTGGCTTTAGGCAAGGGCTTTTTAATTCTGAAGACTATTTTTTCCATATTAAAGCATTTCTAGTCTCTTTAAAATCCATGGTATCTTAACATAGATGTTTGCGAATGGGTTTCATGTATCCTAAGGTTGTAGATTTGTTCCAGTATTAAATAAGATATTTTAATATCATGAGTTTATGTTTACATGAAGGTATAAGTGGATGTTCTCTCTTTTTTTCAAATTATGAATTTTTAGAAATTGAAGTATAGTTGATTTACAAAGTTTCAGGTGTCCAGCAAAGTAATTCAGTTATAATTTACATTATTTCTCATATTCTTTTCCATTATGTTTTATCTCAGGATATTGAACATAGTTCTCTGAGCTCTACAGTAGGACTTTATTGCCCAGCCATTCTATATGTAATAATTTGCATCTACTAACCCCAAATTCCCAGTCCATCCCCAACTCCCCCTTGGTAACCACAAGTCCTGCCATCCTGCAGTCCATGGATTTTCAAAGAGTCAGACACGACTGAGTGACTGAATTGACTGACTGATTCTCTGTCTGTGAGCCTGTTTCTATTTCAGAGAGAGGTTCATTTGGTTCTACTGTCTTTAGAATCCCACTTACAAGTCGAAAAGCTAGCCTAGCTCCAACCCTCACATCTACAATCCAGTCATCAGGAAAGATAAAGGGTTAAATGAAGGACATGCCACCTCCATTTAAAGATGCTTAGCAGAAGTGGTAGAGGACACTTGCTTTTATTCCACTGGGCAGAACTGAGGCATGTGGTCACAATGAACTGCAAAGGGAGCTGGGGAGTTTAACCTTTAGTGTGTGTGGCAGTGTGCCTCCTAAAAATAACTGGGGAAGTTCTGTTATTCTAGAAAAAGAGAGAATGGATAATCAGAAGACAATGAGCAGTGTATGGCAAACCAACCTAAGAATCTTATAATGAATTCTGTTAGGCATAGATTCCTGATAACTTTCAGGAGGGAGAAACACAATCAGATTTGTTCTTTTAAAACGTCGTGGTGCAAAGAGTAGATTTGAGAGTGGCAAGGGAAAACATGAACCAACCAACTGGTTGAGAGGCTACGGTGATAAGAAATGACAAGCATAGGGGATATGGAGGGTGGATAGTTTTCCAAGATAATTGGAGGACATAATTTTAAAAATTTGATGACTGATTGCGAAAGGATAAGGGAAAGATAGGAAGAATGATTCTTTAAAAAAAATATGGTCACATCCAACAAGATAAGAAAGAATTCAGAAGTGAACTTCCAAAAATGGATATAAAGTATCTCAATTGGGCAGAAGTAACCATACATTTAGCGATCATGGTTGTTGTGCCTTTGGGTGCTTTTTTCAGAGGCATCTGCAGATTTGCTCAGTTTAAACTTCTATAATCTCAGTAAAGCAAATCTATAGTTTTGGCTATGTTAGCAAAATGGCCTAATCTTCATTCACTAGATCTTTCCACATACAGGAAAAGAGACATTACTAACAAAACAAAACTATTAGAGTTTATTGTATGCCGTTTTAATTCCTACACTATGTGCCAAGCACTGTGCCAAATTCTCCTATTCTGTTTTCTCAACTTAATTATAATAAAAATAATAAACCAAGTAACTTTCCTGGAGTATTTACTCTGTCTCAGGCATTATACCAGTCAATCAAAAAATATATTCTTGTTTAGCTTCACAACAACCTTAAGAGTCAGGTAATATTTTTCCCATTCTACAGCTAAGTAAATTAAGGCTTAAAGAGTTTAAGATATACACATGAGATGATACAGTTATTGACTATCTGGTCCAAACTCTAAACTCTGTTTAAACTCTAAACACTATACCTATTTTCTTAATGTCTAATTAAGCGGATGCTAAGTTATGTCCTATGAACCCTAAGGACTGGTACTCCACTTCCATATCATACCCAGAATTTATACTAGCAAGTGCCTCTTTAAACTCTGAAATATTTAGAAATACTTAAAATGGTGGTGTAGAAGCACACAGAGCTTCATGTGATAAGTCTCAGTGCCTTTGGCAAGAGAATTTAAGTCTCTGAGTAATGAAATGATGGGCAGATCAGTACCAGAAGTTGATCAGAGGAAGAGATATCCTGTTATGGTTTTGGAGGCTCTCCAAATGTATCAAATGTAAATCATTCTATTTAGAGCGCCTTTAATGTGTTTCTGTTCTTTCTTTCCTCAGTGACTTTTCAATAGGATAATGAGTCATGACTAATTCTTCACCACGGTTTATATGAGTCATTTACTCCTGGATATTTTATCATTTTTAAAGGAGAATGTGCTACCACTCTAGAACAGTTTTTAATAGACATTAAAAAGTATAGGTTGATACATGCTGAAAACTATAAAACATTATAACAGAAATTGAAGCAGATTCAAAGAAATGGTAAGATACTTTTCTCTTGGATTGGAAAAATTACTCTAGCTAAAGTGACCATACTATTAATACTCAAAGCAATCTACAGATTTAATGCAATCACTATTAAAATGCCTGTGATATTTTTCATAGAACTAGAACCAATAATCCTAAAATGTATATGGAATCAGAAGACCCAGAATTGCAATTCTGAACAAAAAGAACAACACTGGAGGCATAACTCCTCCAGACTTTAAGCTATAGTACAAAACTACAGTAATCAAAAGAGCATGGTATTGGCACAAAAACAGATATATGGATCTATGGAACAGAATAGAGAGCCAGAAATAAAGCTGTGCACCTATAGTCAGTTAATGTACAACAAAGGAGGCAAGTATATACAATGGAAGAAAGATTGTCTCTTTAGCGAGTGATGTTAGGGAAGCTGGAGAACTATATGTAAAGTAATGAAATTAGAACATTCCATTACATCATATACAAAAATAAACCCAAAATTGTTCAATAACCTAAATGTATGACACAACACTATAAAACTCTACTAGAATACATAGGCAAAACACTCTTTGACATAAATCAGAGCAATATTTTCTAGATCAGTCTCCTAAGGCAAAAGAAATAAAAACAAAAATTTAAAAATGGGACCTAATTAAATCCAAAAGTTTTCACACAGCAAAGGAAACCATAAACAAAGTGAGAAGACAACCTATAAAATGAGAGGAAATATTTTCAAATGATGCAACTGACAAGGGCTTAATTTCCAAAATATACAAATACCTGATACAGTTCAATATCAACAACACAATCCAAAAAATGGAAAAAATACTTTAATAGATGGTTTTCCCAAGAAGATATATAGATGACCAACAGGTGCATGAAAAGATGCTCAATATCACTGATTATTAGAGAAATGTGAGTCAAAACTACAATGTGGTATGACATCACATAGATCAGAATGGCCATCATCAAGAAGTCTACAAATAATAAATGCTGGAGAGGGTGTAGAGAAAAGGGAGTCCTTGGACACTTATTGGTAGGAATAAAAGTTGGAGCAGCCATTATGGAGAACAGTATGGAGGTTCCTTAAAAAACTAAAAATAGAGTTATATATAATATACAAACAATAAGGACCTACTGTATAGCACAGGGAACATTGAAAAGAATATATATATATAAGAATATACATATATATGAATATTTGTATAACTAAATCACTTTGTTGTACACCTGAAACATTATAGATCAAGGATACTTCAATTAAAGCAAGAAAATAAATAATAAATAAATTTATAAGCAATCTTTTAGGGAAACACTAAACAGATCATTTAGTTAAGAAGCATTTTTCTGTTAGTTCTTCACTTGTCCCTGACTCTTTGTGACTCCATGGATGGTAGCCCACCAGGCCTCTCTGTCCATGGGATTTCCCAGGCAAGAATCCTGGAGTGGATTGTCATTTCCTTCTCCAGGGGATCTTCCCAACCCAGGGATCAAACCTGGGTTTCCTGCATTGCACGCAGATTCTTTCCCATCTGAGCCACCAGGGAAGCCCTTTGCATAAATTAAGATGTAGCAAATTCCATAATAGATGTGCCTGTAACAGCAAAGACGTATTCTCATATTAAACATGAATGAAGGGGAGAAAAATCTACCATGTTGTTTATTAGTAATTTAATATAGAGAGAAATATGGGGCAAAAAGTTTCACAGGAGCCTGGATGCCTTTCATCATTCTTCTACTTCTTGTTCATCAGCACATACAGGCTCAGATTCTTAGCTACATTGTTAGCTTACATTTTAAATTTATTGTTCAGTAAATGTGTCCTTTGTTTCATGAATCTCAGTGGTGTGCAGCAATTGTGTAAACTTGATGCCAAAGATAAGATAGCTATACACATGGTTGAGAGTTAATAAATTTGGCTGCCCTTAAATAAAGTTTACCTCTCTTGCAAATATATTTAAAGCACAGGAATTAAATGACACAAATCCTATTTACTACTGGAATTTAGCCCTATAAATCCCTAGCAGTGTTGAGATTATTTTGAAAGGTTGAAAGAAAAAGCATATGGTGAAAAAAAATTTTTTTGAAAACAACCTTAAGAAACATTCATTAAATATTTAAATATTTATAAGATAAACCTTATATGGAAACACAAATAGAAAAATGGAAAATAGAGGTATAAACAATAAAGGTTTAAAGAATAGAAGCACAATTAACTAGAATCCTTTTTTTTTGTAAAGTACAATGTAAATCTTTGAAGGAATAAAATTTTTCTTGAGCTACGTACAAAGATACACAATACACACAGAACACACACATGGTGGGTGGGGGAGGGGAGTTTGAGTTCTTAAGTTTTATCCTAGTTGATCAATGTTAGTGATTTAAACAGATACTAGCTCTGTTGTTAAAGAATCTGTCTGCAATGTGGAAGGCCTCCTACAATGCATCCCTGGGTGGTGAAGATACCCTGGAGAAGGAAATGGTACCCACTCCAGTATTCTTGCCTGGAGAATTCCACGGACAGAGGAGCCTGGATGGCTACAGTCCATGGGGTTGCAAGAGTTGGACACAACTTAGCAACAAAGCCACAAACTTGTATCAGGGGACTTTTACAGGGGACTTCTACAGGGGACTTCTGTGAGTAGTGTGTGTGTGTTTTGGGAATTATGTGTGAATGTGAGTGTGTGAGTATATGTGGTATTTTTACATATTCTTTCTTAAGACATTAAGCTTTTTAATCCAGTTATTTCATGCTTTTATTGTGAATTTTCTAAATTTTTAACTGCTAACATTTTAATATATGTTTTAGGTTATTTTGGACTAAATAGTAATTTACTGGTAGTTTAAATCTATTTTGCCCACTGGTTGGATCACTAGAATCTGTTAATGGTATTCTAAATCTGAAGCATCGTGTTACATTGTTATCCTACCGGATTTACGATTTATCATAGCTCATAAAGTCATTATTACAGAGTGTCATCATTTTCTTCTTTCCCACTTGTCTTACATACAATTAGCCTTACTTTCTAATTATGAATCTATTTTATGAGTATATAACCATCATATTGAATTGCAGTATTTAGCTCACATAATTCATATAATCACAAGCATTTCACAATGCCAGTTTAATTACAAAATCAAGATCAGTTCAGTTCAGTCGCTCACTCAAGTCCGACTCTGTGACTCCATCATTCACCAACTCCCACAGCTTGCTCAAACTCATGTCCATTGAGTTGGTGATTCCATCCAACCATCTCATCCTCTGTCGTTCCCTTCTCCTCCTACCTTCAATCTTTCCCAGCATCAGGGTCTTTTCCAGTGAGTCAGTTCTTCACATCAGGTAGCCAAAGTATTGGAGTTTCAGCTTCAGCATCAGTCCTTCCAGTGAATATTCCGAACTGATTTCCTTTAGATGGACTGGTTGGATCTCCTTGCAGTCCAAGGGACTCTCAAGAGTCTTCTCCAACACCACAGTTCAAAAGCATCAATTCTTCGGCATTCAGCTTTCTTTATGGTCAAATTCTCACATGCATACATGACTACTGGAAAAATCATAGCCTTGACTAGACGGACTTTTGTTGACAGAGTAATGGCTCTGCTTTTTAAAATGCTGTCTAACTTGGTCATAGCTTTTCTTGCAAGGAGCAAACGTCTTTTGATTTCATGGCCGCAGTCACCATCTGCAGTGATTTTGGAGCCCCCCCAAAACAAAGTTTGTCACTGTTTCCATTGCTTCTCCATCTGTTTGCACTGAAATGACAGGACCAGATGCCATGATCTTCGTTTTCTGAATGTTGAGTTTTAAGCCAGTTTTTTTCACTCTCCTCTTTCACTTTCAGCAAGAGACTATTTTGTTCCTCTTCACTTTCTGCCATAAGTCTGGTATCATCTGCGTATCTAAGGTTATTGATATTTCACCTGGAAATCTTGATTCCAGCTTGTGTTTCATCCAGCCTGGCATTTCACATGATGTACTCTGCATATAAGTTAAAGAAGCAGGGTGACAATATACAGCCTTGATGTACTCCTTTCCCAATTTGGAGCCAGTCCATTGTTCCATGTCCAATTCTAACTGTTGCTTTTTGACCTGTGTAAACATTTCTCAGGAGGCAGGTAAGGTAGTCTGGTATTCCCATCTCTTTAAGAATTTTCCACAGTTTGTTGTGATCCACACAGTCAAAGGCTTTGTTGTAGTCAATGAAGCAGAAGTAGATGTTTTCCTGGAACTCTCTTGCTTTTTTGATGATCCAGTGGATGATGGCAATTTGATCCCTTATTTCTCTGTGTTTTCTAAAACCAGCTTGAACATCTGGAAGTTCATGGTTCACGTACTGTTGAAGACTGACTTGGAGAATTTTGAGCATTACTTTGCTAGCTTGTGAGATAAGTGCAATTGTGCAGTAGTTTGAGCATTCTTTGGCATTGTAATTCTTTGGTATTGGAATGAAAACTGACCTTTTCCAGTTCTGTAGCCACTGCTGAGTTTTCCAAGTTTGCTGGCATATTGAGTGCAGCACTTTCACAGCATCATCATATAGGATTTGAAATAGCTCAACCGGAATTCCATCACCTCCACTAGCTTTGTTTGTAGTGTTGCTTCCTAAGGCCTATCTGACTTTGCATTCCAGGATGTCTGGCTCTAGGTGAGTGATCACACCATCGTGGTTACCTGGGTCATAAAAATGTTTTTTGTATAGTTCTACTGTGTATTCTTACCACCTCTTCTTAATGTCTTCTGTTTCTGTTAGGTCCATACCATTTCTGTCCTTTATTGTGCTCAACTTTGCATGAAATATTCCCTTGGTATCATCTCTAATTTTCTTGAAGACATCTCTAGTCTTTCCCGTTCTGTTGTTTTCCTCTATTTCTTTGTATTGATCACTGAAGAAGGCTTTCTTATCTCTCCTTGCTATTCTTTAGAACACTGCATTCAAATGGGTGTATCTTTCCTTTTCTCTTTTGCCTTTAGCTTTTCTTCTTTTCATAGCTGTTTGCAAGGCCTCCTCAGACAACCATTTTGCCTTTTTGCATTTCTTTTTCTTGGGGATGGTCTTGGTCCCTGCCTCTTGTACAATGTCACGAACCTCATTCATAGTTCTTCAGGCACTCTGTCTATCAGATCTAATCTCTTGAACCTATTTGCACTTCCAAGATTACCCAACCTGGGGATCTGGCAAAGGGACTGAGAAATCCCAGGGAATTTGACTTTGGAGGCAAGTGGGATTTGATTACAGAACTTCCATAGGAAGGAGGAAACAGACTCTCGGAGGGCCAAAAAAAGTCTTGCGTGCATCAGAACCCAGGAGAAAGGAGTAGTGACCACAAGAGACTGACCCAGACTTGCCGGTGCGTGTCCAGGAGTCGCCAGCAGAGGCATGGGTTGGCAGTGGCCTGCTGCAGTGTCTGGGACACTGAGTGAGGCAGTGCACGCTCAAGCCTTTTTGAAGAAAGTCACCATTATCTTCACAACCCCCACCATAGTTTGGTCTTAGGCCAAGCAACAGGGAGGGTACAGAGCCCCACCCATTAACAGAAAATTGAATTAAGGATTTACTGAGCATGGCCTTGCCCATCAGAACAAGACCCAGTTTCCCCCACAGTCAGTCTCTCCCATCAGAAAACTTCCATAAGCCTCTTATCCTTATCCATTAGAGGGAAGACAGAATGAAAACCACAAAATCAGGATACACAGTTCTTAATTAGGGCTTCCCTGGTGGCTCAGATGGTAAAGCATCTGCCTGCAACGTGGGAGACCTCTGTTCGATCCCTGGGTCGGGAAGATCCCGTGAAGAAGGAAATGGCAACCCACTCCAGTATTCTTGCCTAGAGAATCTGAGCCACTAAAACACAATATATAATGTATTCTTTTCCTAAATATTTTATTTATTTATTTCTGACTGTGCTGGGTCTTTGTTGCTGAGGGGGTTTTTCTCTAGTTGTGGTGAGTGAGTGAGTGAAGTTGCTCAGTCGTGTCCGACTCTTTGCCACCCCACTGACTGCAGCCTACCAGGCTCCTCCGTCCATGGGATTCTCCAGGCAAGAATATTGGAGTGGGTTGCCATTTCCTTCTCCAGGGGATCTTCCAACCCAGGGATCGAACCCAAGTCTCCCATATTGCAGGCAGACGCTTTACCCTCTGAGCCACCAGGGAAGCCGGGGCTAATCTCTAGCTGTGGAGTACAGCCACTAGGGGGCGTGGGCTTCAGTAGCTGTGGCTCCCAGATTCTAGAGCGCAGTCTTAGTAGTTGAGGCACTTGGGCTTAATTACTTGTGCATGTGGGATGTCTTAGACCAGAAATGGAACTGTGTCTCCTGAATTGGCAGGTGGATTTTTTTTTTACCAGAGTCCCCAGGGAAACCCTTAATATGTCCTCTAGTCTTATAGGACAATGCCAAAAAAAAATTTTTTTTTCTTGGATATTTATACTTACTTTTGATTTTATTCCTTATAACAAAGGAATAAGAAACAATTTTAGATTTCTTGTTTTAAATATCCATGCAGAATGAAACTATGAAGTTGAAAAGGGTGCAGAAAAAATATTTTTGTTCTCTCTTGAAATTTAATAAAAACTAAAAGAAATAGTTGGGTGTGAATGATTTCAGATAATCTGTTAATATTTGAGCATAAATAAAATGGTCCCAAATTCAAGGGCAGTGAGGTGACCTAAAATCAATGTTATCTGCGTAACTTAGAATCTAATTAAAATAAAACATTATCAACTTGAAAGGCAACTATGGACCTTAGGAAGAGTACCAGCAATTGAATTGTAGAACTTGAATACATGAGTAAATTGGGAAATTGATTAGTTAATCCAGCAACATGAAACTGTAGAAAGCCCTTATGATGCAGAGCGGAGAGAACATAATTCAAGCTCTAGTTCTTCCTCTTACAAACGCCTAAGTTAGATATGTTTCTCTCCAGAACTAAGTAACTAATTTTCTTTGTAACACTTTCTGTATAGGGCTTTCCTGGTGGCTCAGAGGGTAAAGCATCTGCCCGCAACATGGGAGACCTCTGTTCGATCCTTGGGTCGGAAAGATCCCATGGAAAAGGAAATGGCAACCCACTCCAGTATTCTTGCCTGGAGAATCCCGCGGATGGAGTAGCCTGTTAGGCTACAGTCTAGGGGGTCACAAAGTTGGACACTTTCTGTATGAATTCTGTGACACCACATCCTTCTGCCACACTGGCTAATCCTTAGTTCTTAATGTTTTATCTGAACTGTCCTTTCCCTGGGTCTACAGCTCTATTTCCCCTTGATGATATTATGTGGTCCCAAGGCTTCAACTATTATCCATCAGCTGATGACTCCCAAGTTTATATTTCTAGTTTTAACCACTCTTTTAATTCCAAATTAACTATTGTCAACTATTGTCTTGGAATATCCACATGAATATATATGCTGTGCTTAGTCGCACAGTCATGTCTGACTCTTTGTGACCCCATGGACTATGGCCCACCAGGCTCCTCTGTCCATGGGGATTCTCCAGGCAAGAATATTAAAATGGGTTGTTATGCCCTCCTTCAGGGGATCTTCCCAACTCAGGGATTGAACCCAGGTCTCCTGCATTGCAGGCAGATTCTTTACCATCTGAATCACCAGGAAAGCCCATATGAATATATAATTGGCATATTTTTATCCTGTCAAAATAGAAGTCTTGACTTTCCATCTCACTTTGGTCCACTGAAACATCAGTAAATCATACCATAGTCTACCAAAGTATATAAACCAGAAGTCTATAGCTCACCCTTGACTCCTTCCTTTTCCTCATTTCCCAAAGTTCACCCTATCAGCAAATCCTATAAATTTTATGTCCAAATTCGATCTTATATCCCCCTACTCCTTGCTTCCACGGTTGCCTCCCTGTCCAAACCACCGTCCTCTCTGTCCACGACCACTGCAATAGCCTTCTCCCAGGACTTCTGTTTCCAGAATCTGACCCTGTGCAAATCATTCACTGAATCACAGCCCCTCTCCTTCTAAAACCACATTAATGACTTCCCACTGTATTCATAATTGGCAAATCCATTGGTGTGGCTTATTGGCCCTACATAACTTTCTCTGCCTGTGTCTCTAATTTCAGCTCTCCCCATCTTCTTTCTGTATCTGACTCTTGTCACACTGACTTCTTATTGTCAAGCTCATGCCATCCTTTGGGACTTGCCCTGACTCTCCATGGCTGGTTCATTCCTAGTCTTTGGATCTGTGTTCCAATGTCACCATTGTAGAGACCTTTCTTTTTTAAAAAAATTTCAAACTTATTTTATTGAAGTATAGTTGATTTACAATGTTGTGTTAAATTTGGCTGTACAACAAAGTGATTCAGTTATGCATATGTATACATTATTTTTCATATTCTTTTCCATTAGGGTTTATCAAGATTGTGAATATAGCTCCCTGTGCTATACAGTAGGACCTTGTTGTTTACCAGTCCCATATGATAGTTCACATCTGCTCACCCCAAATTCCCAATCCATCCCTCCCCCTACTCCCCACCCCCTTGGCAACCACGTTTATTCTCTTCTTCTGTGAGTCAGTTTCTGTTTCATAGATAAGTCCATTTATTGCAGAGATCTTTCTTGAACATTCTGCACAAAGTATTTATTCAGATGCTTTCATTTTCTCTATTATAGCCACCTTGCTATTTCCTTCAAAAATGTGTCATAATCTGTAAAGATCTTATGATTTTTTTTCACTTGTTCATTATGTTTCTCCCCTTCTCAAAATGTAAGTTCTCTGAGGACAGAATCCTGTTTATATGACCAAATCTCCCACTCTACTGAGAGCTTCCTGGAATATAGTTAGGAATTGATTTAATCATTGCAACTTTAGTTTATTCATCAGCTGAGAAGAAGTGCCTACATCCTAGTGTTCTTGGGAATGTTAAATAAAACAATGTAGGTATTATCACAGGATATAAAACTTGGAATATTACAAACAAACAAAAAAAATCCAAGAGCAAGCAGCCATTACCAACACCAACCAAACATGGTAACCATAGATCCCTAGGGCTGTTCCATGATGGTATGGGTCACAGCTTGACAAACTATGGGTAAGAAGGATTTTTACATTTTTAAATGACTGAAAAAAACTAATATTTTACACCCATGAAATTTGTGTGATATTAAATTTTAGTGATCATAAGGTTTTTGTGGAACAGAGACCCATTAAATAGGAATTTTTTATTTACATATTGTCTGTATTGCTTTCTTGCTACAAGAGCCGAGTTGAGTACTTGTGATAGACACACTATGGTCAAGACCAGGTTGTCATGTGAGAGTGCATTATATCAACTAATACCTATTTCTCTACAATGTAGATTACTTTATTTTCATTTTGTTGATATAGAAACTAAACTTAAAAGTGAAATCTGAGCTTTCCTCTTATTCTAGGGCCCAATCTGTCTCTCTACATCATTTAATGTGATTTTTACAACAATCATATGATACAACACTACTAAAATGTCATACAGCTCATAAAACATACAGCTAGAATTCACCCCCTGATCTGACTCCAAAGCCTCTTCTCTTTTCATTATATTATCACTGATTCTTTCATGGTTGCCAATTGTGTGTATTAGCCAGTTTATTTTTCCCACTCAAAGACATGGATACAGGTTTCCTACAAGCTGGCTGTTAACACTTATGACATTCTTAGCAATTTAACTCAAGACACTAAGAAAATCATTAAAGATCTTGTGGTGGTATAAAGGAGCCAATAATTATAGGCTTTGCATTGGATAAATACATGGAAAGTCCTAAAAACATCCCTGGAGAACAACTGAGTGAACCCAATGGCTCAGACTAATAGCCTGCATTAAGAAACTTGATAATCGAAGATTTTCACTGGTTTAAAAGGTGAAAACTGCCATATGTGCCTACTTCTTGGGCAACATGACTGCCAAAAGTTTATATAGTCAAGCAATAGGAAATAATTTTGAAATATTTTTAAGGTAAAAATGTAAAATGAAATATCAATTTATCTTCTAGAAGCTGAGGAACTTGAACAACCTAAACTTTGTTCCTCCTTCTTCTGGTTCAGGTTAAGTCATCTCAGTGAAGCTTTTCTGGTTGCCTCTCCCCACTTACCCCGTATCTGCTGTATCTGGTACACTTCTGAGGGCCCACGTCCATGCAAGTGACTAACATAGCCCATCAGGTGGATGTATTCATTCACAAGTCCACTTCCCCTACTTAGCTCCTCAAGGGTTAACACATCATTTATGTATCTCTATAATTTATACATGGCATTCCCAGGTTTCCCAGTGATAAAGAATCTGCTTGCCAGTGCAGGAGCTGCAGGAGATGTGGGCTCAGTCCCTGGGTGGTGAAGATCCCCTAGAGTAGGAAATGGCAACCCACTCCATATCCTTGCCTGGGAAATCTCATGGACAGAGGAGCCTGGTGGGCTACAGTCCATGGAGTCGCAAAGAGTTACACAGAACAACCAAGCACATAATTTCTAATATAGGACAATGGCTAACATCTAATGCTTTTTAAATGTTTTTTTTTTTATTCAGTGTAAGCCACCCCAGTAGTAGGAAAATAAAGGTCTATTGCCAAACAATGGTAATACACTATACTTGGCAGGATTAGGCAAAGTGAAGGAAAATCAGCTTCATTGCTTCTGGCCAGACTTCAGCTCTGTCGACGTTTTCATATTCTATCTTCACAAACTTCCTAGAGATGGCAGCATCTTTCTTCACATAGTCCTGGCACTACTCCACACAAAAGCAGATATTACCTGAGCATAACAGCATCAGAGAAGCATAATTACTTCCTTTGCAATCTCTCATCTATGGTTTAAGCCATACATTGAACCTCTGAGAGTTTTGGTATTCTGGAGTGATTTAAGCTGGACAGTAAATGCAATCATCATAATTTTCATTATCCAGTCTACCTTAACAAATATAAACTTTGAAATGGTGTGGTTAACACAACTTTGAGAGAAGTCCCAAGATCTCATGCCATCCAAGTGCAATCTTTATGCAACTCCTTTCAACTGTCAGAATGTCTAGGATGACCACTTATCCTTGATATGGCATTGAGCCTGTATCTTAGGGAGTAAAACATTTTGATACAGGACAAAATTTGGTCTTCTACTGGATACTGATTACTGACTGGTTTAAAACTTATTCCTACAGCATCAAATCAATTTGTTCTAAAGCAGTGGAGGGTATTTGGAAAAAAAAAAAAAAAGAAATAATTTTTTAGAAGCTACCATTTCTTCCTTTTTTTAAGGTAAAAAGTCTAGTGCAGGGATTTAATGTGTATTTGATATGTTTGTTAGAATCTGTGAACCATCTGTTACTACATTTTATTTCTAATAACAATAAAGTAGTATAAATGCCTCGAGGATCAGAGTATATGTTACTACACATAGTTAACTTTCTGGTTGAGGCAAGATTCATCAGAAAACCTAAAAAGAAACTCTCCATGAATCATCAGGAGAATAAATGGATTTAAAATCTTTAAGTTTTAATGGATGTCCAAATAAACCCTTGGCTTCAAAATGCAAATTTCCAACTTCTTTAGATACAGATTAAGATCTCTGGACCATCAGTGACAATTAGAGGGAGGAAAAGAATTTAAATTGTATGGCTGTCAGAAGGAGAAAGTTAAGCAGAGTTCACAAGTTTGTACAGAAAGATCAAATGACATGGCCTCTAACCACATTAGATAAGGAGGGAAACAGAATAACATGGTTTGCCCTTTGTTGGAATCACAGTTTTCTGCAGCAAGCACATGAAGGGGAACCCATGAGGATAACGGGGTTGGTTACACTAGCTGGACCTGCAGAGAGTGCCCTGTGCCCTGAGTAAAAAGGCACTATGTCTTTCACGGGAGTTCTAGAATGCTCACTTCAGGGTTCCTCAGTTCAGTTCAGTAGTTCAGTCATGTCCAACTCTTTGTGACCCATGGACTGCAGCACGCCAGGCCTCCCTGTCCATCACCAACTCCTGGAGTTTACTCAAACTCATGTCCATGGAGTTGGTGATGCCATCCAACCATCTCATCCTCTGTGGTCCCCTTCTCCTCCTGCCTTCAATCTTTCCCAGCATCATGGGTCTTTTCAAATGAGTTAGTTCTTCGCATCAGGTGGACAAAGTATTGGAGTTTCAGCTTCAGCATCAGCCCTTCCAGTGAATATTCAGGACTGATTTCCTTTAAGATGGACTGGTTGGATCTCCTTGCAGTCCAAAGGACTCTCCAAAGTCTTCTCCAACATCACAGTTCAAAAGCATCGATACTTCGGTGCTCAGCTTTCTTTAGAGTCCAACTCTCACATCCATACATGACTACTGGAAAAACCATAGCTTTGACTAGACAGACCTTTGTTGGCAAAGTAATGTCTCTGCTTTTTAATATACCGTCTCGGTTGTTCATAACTTTTCTTGCCAGGAGCAAGCGTCTTTTAATTTCCTGGGTGCAGTCACCATCTGCAATGATTTTGGAGCCCCCCAAAATAAAGTTTGTAAATGTTTCCATTGTTTCCCCATCTATTTTGCCATGAAGTGATGTGACCAGATGCCATGATCTTAGTTTTCTGAATATTGAGTTTTAAGCCAAATTTTTTCTTCTCCTTTTTCATCAAGAGGCTCTTTAGTTCTTCTTCACTTTCTGCCATAAAGCTGGTGTCATCTGCATATCTGAGTTTGCTGATATTTCTCCTGGCAATCTGGATTCCAGCTTGTGCTTCATCCAGCCCAGAGTTTCTCATCATGTACTCTGCATATAAGTTAAATAAGCTGGGTGACAATATACAGCCTTGACATACTCCTTTCCCTATTTTGAACCAGTCTGTTCCATGTCATTTCTAACTGTTGCTTCCTGACCTGCATACAGGTTTCTCAAAAGGCAGGTCAGGTAGTCTGGCATTTCCAGCTGTTGTTCAGTTGCTCCGTCTGGCTCTGCGACCACATGGACTATAGCACGCCAGGCTTCCCTGTCCTTCACAATCTTCTGGAGTTTGCTCAAACTCGTGTCCATAATTGTCTTATTTCTTCTAAAATGCCAATAGTGATTTTTTTTTATTAAGCCAGCAATTGTGTTTTATCTTATTTTATTATCAAAACAAACCTATGTGACATTTCTATTTCCCCCACCTCAAATTCTATGTATAATCTAAAGCTTGTACCTGTAGAACTCTCTGCATTAGTGATCCCATAATTAATATTTATGTATCGGCATTATTTTTAAGAGTTTTGAGTCTGGAATCAACTCACAGCTCTGTTCCTCCATAACATATAACCTTGGACAAGTTATCTCTCTTAGCCCTCATCTCTCCCAGCTATAAAATGTGGAAAGTAAGTATCTATCTCATTGGTTGTTTTTTCACTAAAAGAAATGAAGCTATTGAACACCTAAAATATTGTGCCTGGCACTGGGTCACAGTAAGTGCCAATGCATGGCATTATTCTCTATTTAATATCTGTTGTTGTTCAGTCACCCAGTCATGTCCAACTCTGCAACCCCATGGACTGCAGCACACCAGGCTTCCTTGTCCCTCACTATCTCCCAGAGTTTGCTCATATTCATGACCATTGAGTCAGTGATGCCATCCAACCATCTCGTTCTCTGTTGCCACCTTCTCCTCTTGCCCTCAATCTTTCCCAGCATCAGAATCTTTTCCAAGGAGTCAGCTCTTTATATCAGGTAGCCAAAATATTGGAGCTTCAGCTTCAGCTACATTTTCTCAATTAAAAAACAATTTCTGATTTCCTTAGTTTTTCTTCTGTCCACTTAGAAGTGGGGGAGGGGGTTGATTTCTCACTCATCAATGTTTTATGTGTTCCTAGAAGAACTGAACGCTGCATTTGTGAAAAGCCGCTAAAAATTAGGCTCAACAAAACAGCCTGAAAAGGAGAACCAGGAAGACATATTCATCTTGAGCCCTGTACAGAGGAATTCACCCAGTTCTTCTTCATTCTTCAAACTGGGGCTGGACATCCGAGACACTTTAATGCTCCTCATTTTCAGAAGTAAGCAGCTCAGTGTAGGCAGTTAGAGAAATAAAACAGATAGCTGTCAAATAATATCGCCATATCAGATGGCAAGATGTAAAACCATCACAAAGGAAGAACAATCAAGCTTTGTCTGAAAGGTACAGGTTGCCATTGTGGATTAAGCTGGTTCCATAGTTTATGGTTTCAAAGGGATCAGTCCATTGTTTAAGTCCTTATTGCTGTAAAAGCACCAGGTTGAGTATAGCATTTTTAAAAATGTTATGAAGCATTTAAGGTTTGGCTTCTTTGTGTATTAGTGGGTCGAAAGCATCTCTTCTGGCTAAGGAAGTGCATCCTGGGTCAGTCTTGGGATGGCTTTCAGCTTCAATTCAATCACCTCTGAAAAAAAGCCAACTTTTATTCTTGCAGTGAAGCAGATGTTTATGGGTGAAGATGGCAGTGTTATGAGAAGACAGAAGAGGAAGGAAAGCTTAGGAAGAAGATGAAATATTACTTAGCTGCTTTTAACGCAGCAAATAGCCAGGGTTCCGTGGCCTGCATTCCTTTGACATCTCCTTGCCCAGACATCCCATGACCTGGAGTTATTCTTTGTATGTTGATGTCATCCTAACCAGAAGCCAGATCTTGATTTGTTTTATAAAATGTATCCGGCCGGAGTTGTCTCCGCCAGGAACCACAGTTTCCATTTTGTGTTTTAACTCGGTGGATCTCTTATTGTACTTTCTTTTTCCAGGATTACCCTAATTTGACAAATCATGAATTCTCATTTGAAGTTTTGACCAAAGAGAGAGCATTTGAACAGTTCAATTCAGCTGCCTACAAAGTTATGATCAATCTACTATAAAGCCTGCTAGCAATTCATATGCTTTTAAAATCATGTTTAGCCTAGGACCATATGGAAAGAGCTTTGTGTATATAAGGGAATATTTTATCTTTTGCCTTTGTTTGAGGTACTTTAAATGCTCAGTGCAAATCCACATTTGGGAAAATAAACAGTATTGATGCTGTCTTTGACACAGTACTTACTCTCACAGTAAAAGTATCTCTTAAAGAACACTCTATTAAATATAACAACGTTTATGCTCATCTGACATTTCAGCTTGTGAGGTACTTTTGGCATCCCCAGTCAATTAATCTTAATTACCTTTACCAATTAAGGAGACCAGCTAAAAGAATATCTGGTTTAAGTGAATCATAGCTCATCTGATGTGCATTTTTATTAGGCAAATGATGTAGCTATTGCTTCTTGATAGAACATGGAGTGTCTGTGACTTATGATTAAACTGATGATTTTCCTTTTGCCTGTTTGCTGTATAGAAGCCGAAACTGATGCAGTTTCATCTTTCCTTCATTGACAGGTGAGACATGGTGTTTTTGCAACGCCCAGACATAAGTTGTTTAGTTTGGGAGTGCCCTCACAAGGGTCAGGTCTCATAATTTTTTAAAACTTTATCAACCAGGATTAGAATAATTGAAACTGGAAAAGGAATTAAAATTTTCCACCAAGTTCCTTTCCCACTCGTCTTGAAGAAGTTACCCAAACCAGTATGGTAAATATTTAATTAATCAATTTTTTAAAGCACTTCTATTCTGGAAGGTGCTGAAGTGACTTAGCATGCAGCATTCTGGAAAGAGCGTGTGTGCTCAGTTACTAAGTTGTGTCCATCTCTTTTGTGACCCTGTGGACTGTTGCCCAGCAGTCTCCATGAAATTCTTCAGGCAAGAATACTGGAGTGGGCTCCCATTTCTTTCTCCGAGGGATCTGCCTGACCCAGGGATTGAACCTGCACCACTTACATTGGCAAGGGGATTCTTTACTACTGAGCCACCAAGAAAGTCCCTATTCTGGAAGGAGATGGGATAGCTATTAACCTAAATGCAGATGTTTTAACATGAGCAGTTCACTGTTCTCTTTGGTAATAAAAATTATTGTATGTGGTTGAAAGGAAACCATTTCATTGAGTAAGATTTTGCTCTCTGGGTGCAGGGGTAGGGTGTTGAGGGTGTGGATATGTTTCCTGGGTATAAATTCATAGATTGCAAGTATGACTACAGATTAGAAACACATAGGAGCTTATAAGACATTGCAGAGCTCAGACCACCCCCACGCTCCACCTCCCTTGGAGACTGTGAACCCTTGCATCTGAGTGGGTATGAGTGTCTAGGAGTCTAGATGTTGACAGAGTAGGGAACTGGTCTGAGGAGGCACTTCTGAGATGAGGGCAGTGTAGTCAGTTTCCCACATGAATGGCCAGTGAATGCAGCAGAGAGGCCCAGGAGGGAAGACTCAGCACCCTGAATTTCAACTAACCTCCTACTTACATGTGTACATCAACTGCAAACCAAGAATAACTGCAGGTCATAGAGAGGACAAAGCCAGGAAGAGAGAGGATGTCCAGCACTGACTACTGACAACACCCTTCCCTCACCTCAGCCTACAATGACCCCAAGCTGGGGGAAAGAAAGAGATTTTCTTTAGATAAAGATGGAAATGTTAATAGTACAATGAAACTTCCTACTCCCTGAAATTAGACTGCTCTATGCAGATGACACCACCCTTATGGCAGAAAGTGAAAAAGAACTAAAGAGCCCCTTGATGAAAGTGAAAGAGGAGAATGAAAAAGTTGGCCTAAATCTCAACATTCAGAAAACAAAGATCATGGCATCCAGTCCCATCACTTCATGGGAAATAGATGGGGAAACAGTGGAAACAGTGGCAGACTTTATTTTTTTGGGCTCCAAAATTACTGCAGATGGTGATTGCAGCCATGAAATTAAAAGACACTTACTCCTTGGAAGGAAAGTTATGACCAACCTAGATAGCATATTCATAAGCAGAGACATTACTTTGCCAACAAAGGTCCATCTAGTCAAGGCTATGGTTTTTCCAGTAGTCATGTGTGGATGTGAGAGTTGGACTGTGAAGAAAGCTGAGCACCAAAGAATTGATGTTTTTGAACTGTGATGTTGGAGAAGACTCTTGAGAGTCCCTTGGACTGCAAGGAGATCCAACCAGTCCATTCTAAAGGAGATCAGTCCTGGATGTTCTTTGGAAGGAATCATGCTAAAGCTGAAACTCCAATACTTTGGACACCTCATGCGAAGAGTTGACTCATTGGAAAAGACTCTGATGCTGGGAGGGATTGGGGGCAGGAGGAGACGGGGACGACAGAGGATGAGATGGCTGGATGGCATCACTGACTCGATGGACATGAGTTTGAGTGAACTCTGGGAGTTGGTGATGGACAGGGAGGCCTGGCATGCTGCGATTCATGGGGTCACAAAGAGTCAGACATGACTGAGTGACTGAACTGAACTGAACTGTGACTGAAAGGAAGCCAGGATCTCTCTGAAATTTCATCTATGGGAGAATGTGACCACTAGGATGTTAGACCTTTGACCAGAGTTACTTAGTCATTTTCCATAAAACACCAAGGAAGAAAGTCTGTCTTCATCCCAGTGTTCAACAGGACTTTCTAAAGAATGAACTAGACATCTGCAGAAGCTGAGACTTGGTGGTGTTTTCTCACCAAAGCAAGCAAAACCTGACCATACTAGGACTTGTTTGGCTATGTCAAATGAGAGTGCTAGTAAAACCTTAAAGAAATTCCCTGGTGAGAACAGAGACAATGGAAGCCAAAAGCAGCCTTAGGGCACTGGGGAAAGTATTGACAGAGATCATGATAAGAAACAGATACCAAGGGTCAATGATAATTAAGTAACCAATGAAATAAATAAATGTGATGGTTGGTCAAAGACAAAATGCCCAAGAAGGTCAGGGTTATTTCCCCAGACACGTGTTTAGTTCAGTGATATTATCATTTTGGTTAAAAAAAAAAATCATTTGACTCATGTTTTATAGTTTTGAAATATTCAGAAGTTTATGTCTAGTTTTATTTTTAAGACAAATATTACATTTGATTTGAAACATGGAAAACTTAATGCAATTTTTTCTCTTTTAGCATTTGCCATTTGGGTAGTTTATTTTGATTTTCATTTCAGTCCTTGTTATGGCTATTCAGAAGTTCTTTGGAATGTCTAGAATAAGGGAAAAGTAACCTTTGTAAAATGGAATGGAATCAATAGTAATGCCATAGACAATTTCAAGTGCTGGGTTAATTTTTTTAAGGTTGATTTATAATGAAAGGCTGAAATCTAGAGAACCCAGGAATTTAGGGTCAGCACATCACTCAAAATTTTTCCATTTCCTTGAGGGTGAAGGAAGAGAACGGGGACTGAGAAATGGCACATTTAATAGTTCTAAAGAAAGGATAAGTATTTTTCCTAAGATTTTAAATAAATGTCTTCTTATCCTTTGTAATAACACTTAGTGTTAGTTACTCAGTCATGGCTGACTCTTTGCCACACCATGAACTGAAGCCCACCAGGCTCCTCTGTTCATAGAATTCTCCAGGTAAGAATACTGGAGTGGATTGTCATTCCCTTCTCCAGGGAATCTTCCCAACCCAGGGATCGAACCTGGGTCTCCTGCATTGCAGGCAGATTTTTTACCATCTGAGCCACCAGGGAAGCCCAGTGAATTAAAATTTCAGGGGAGCAATGAGTGGTAGCAGTTAAGCAGCTGAAGGATGTAGTGATAGGAAATTGGCCCCAAAACAGGAGGATCAAACCACACCCCCTCCCTGCCCCTCACCCTAAAGAGAAATACATGTTTCAAAACCATTTTGCTTTGTGGAATTTCAAATGTGTCCTCCTCATCCCCAGAGTATCTACATTATTACTACTGTATTAGCATGATTTATATTCATGAAGTTTTTTTCCCCTTTTTGAAGCTCAAAGTGATTTAATAACTTTAAATTGGAGATAGAGAACAAAGGAATGGACATCTAAGTGGAAACAGGAATGTGGGATGAACTGGGAGATTGGTATTGACATCAAAACAGAATTGATTATGTATGACTTCCCATACATAAGGTGCTAGCGGTAAAGAACCTGCCTGCCAATGCAGGTGACATAAGAGACTCAGGTTCAATCCCTGGGTTGGGAAGATCCCTTGGAGGAGAGCATAGCAACCCACTCCAATATTCCTGCCTGGAACACAAAGGAGCCTGGTGGGCTACTGTTCATACGGTCACAAACAGTCAGACGACTGAAGCAACTTAGCTCACACTACATACAAAATAGATTACTAATGAGAACCTACTGTATAGCACAGGGAACTCAGTGCTCTGTGGTGACCTAAATGGGAAGAAAATTGAAAAAAGAGGGGGTATCTGTATATGTATAGTTGATTCACTTTGCTGTATAGTAGAAACTAACAAAAAATTGTTAAGCAACTATATGCCAATAAAAATTAATTTAAAATATTAGCAAAAGCTAATAATCCAAAATGCCAACATGAAGACATAGCAACCTGGCTGTTCCTAGTTCTTGTGGGGAAATGTAAGCATATTAACATTTTCTTCACTCTTGGAGTTAGAGGGGCTATGGAAAGTTGCAAGGATGCTTCAGTCCTTTATGGTTCTTATTCTAGCATATCTGTCGGCCCCTTCTTGCAGTTCTTATCAGCATTAAGACCATGTATAGAAATCTGGGCTTCTCAGGTGGCACTAATGGTAAAGAATCCGCCGGCAATGCAGGAGACGGGGGTTTGATCCCTGGGTTGGGAAGATCCTCAAGGGGAGGAAATGGCAACCCATTCCAGGATTCTTGAAAGAATCCTATGGACAGAGGAGCCTGTTGGGCTACAGTCCTTGGGGTTGCAAAGAGTCAGGCATGACTGAGCATCTGAGCACATAGAAATTTACCTTCACTTCCAGAGACTTAGTGAACTGCCAGAATAGTGGATCCAACCTCTCTGTTTTATGGTGGGACAGGGCATGTTCTTACCCTTTCTATTGGATAGCAGACTGAAATGCTTGACGTGGTGGGAAGGGTGGCAGACAGGACTCAGAGTTGTAGTCATCCCTAAGGGGGACTGTGATGTTTTGGGCACATAGTTCCAGCTCTCCTACTGTTATTTTTATGATTGGTGAAAATGACTGATTGGATAAATATCCACTTAATTGTCCAGTGATTTTGATGACTGCTCAAGACAATCAAA
Organism: Capra hircus; assembly: GCF_001704415.2. NCBI lineage: Eukaryota > Metazoa > Chordata > Mammalia > Artiodactyla > Bovidae > Capra > Capra hircus. Next base: position 49,296,917 of record NC_030821.1, read on the forward strand.
ATATCCCTAGAATGTGCTATCCCCTCCTGCTCCCCAAGCCCAGATTTGTCTCATAAAATTTCTCTAGGTATTACGGAACTCTTGCTTTACTTACCTGATATGCCTACTCAGGGTTATAAAGTACATTTCACCAACATTTTAATCTATTTAGGGTAGTGCTAGGGGATAAACCTTTTTTCAAGGAAATTGGTGAAAACATGGAAAATAAACCACATCTTCCAATTTGGTTTTGCAATTTAAAAAAATCTTTTGACGGTGCCTTGTGGCATGTGGGATCTTAGTACCCCCCACCAGGGATTGAACCAGCATCCCCTGCATTGGAAATGAGAAGTCTTAACCACTGGACTTCCAGGCAAGTTCCGTGGTTTTGCAAATTTTTAATCTCAGAAGTAATCCTACAGCTATTTCTCAAACTGTTCAGAACTGGTTGGGAATAAGAAAGATGATTAATTAGCATGCTTCCAAACCAAAAATGATAATAGAATGTTTATGTTGGCCTTCTTTGCTTTCGGTCTGCTTCTTTCCCTTCTTAAGGACCAAACCCCTATCCTTGGTTAGTCATCTTACAAAGACATGACATGAATCCAAAAGTGACTTGGGAGGAATTGTCACAGACCCAACAGAGCAAATGTACCTTCCTAGAACAGGACCCAGGCATGAGCGTCTTTTACAGACGATTCAGTGCTACTGTCTCCATAAATGCAGACAAAGCTTACTATCGACTCAAAGAAGTCTAAGAAATACTCAGAAATTTAGAGGCTCTATTGGAGTCTATTATTATCTAATAAGATCTCAAACCTTTACTTTTTAAAAATTTATTTATTTTTAATTGAGGGATAATTGCTTTACAATATGTGTTGGTTTCTGCCATATATCAACATGAATCAGTCATAGTCAAACCTCTACTTTTTAAATAAAAAACTCATTTGACTAACAAACTAGGTAGGTTAATGTCATTAATATTACTTGCATGCCCTAAGATTTCTCTGGGGACACAGAGTCAAAAATTATTTTGAAAATCTATTTTGTGTTGCTAATTATTAGCTTTTTTTCCTACTAAATGTATAGATACATCCTTTCAAATACTACCAGCAATTGAAATGTCTTATTAATGATTGAAAAGAGCACTCAAGAAAACTTATTTTCAAAATAAAATCAATCCTATGATCAAAATCTTTTTGTATTAAGTTTGTTAAATCTTCTGGTACATCTTGTTCCCAAATATCTTAGATGATCTCCAGTTGGGGGTTACATCTTTGTTTCTTCTGTTTTCTATTAGTAAAAATGTGGAAAGAACAGATAAAACCAAGAGAAAGAAATTTCAAATGCAACAGACACACTGTACAGAAGATCTTTGGGGTATAGCTTAGCTTTAAACTGTTAATAAGTACCATGCCACCCAGATCAAACGATGTTTAACAGTAACAGCATCTCTGTTATTTGGAAATTTTTGCACTTGGAAACTTCAAGGGGGGAAAAAAGGCTTTTTATTCGTAGAGTCGAGCATTTCAACAGGAAACGGGAGTTCAGACACTAAAAAAGCTTTTTTTTTTTTTTTTTTACCCTGATACAAATTTTGCCATTGTGCCTTGATTGACAGCTATCCCACTGTCTATAAACAATCTACCGGTTGCCCCAAATCACCATTCCATACCCCATCCAGCATTTCAACATTGAGTGGTTTTGCGCTCAATAAAATTCCTTTTCATTTCGCCCCAGGTTGCCATGTCTCTTCAAACAGAGACAGAAAAGCCATGGTCTGTGTCAGACAGATTTTAATTTTCAGTCCTCATCCATTCGGGGGAACTAGACACAGCAAACAGACTCTGCCCCAAAACCTAGCAACCTGGAGTTTAAGCAGCCAATGCATCTGAGTCCCGGGATGGGGGCCTGGACCTGTTCACACATGAATAAAGAAGATTAAGATTTTCTTTCAAAGACGTGAGGCCTTTTTGACAGCCAGTGTCAACAGCGCTGTCTGCTTTCAATGTGAACCAGTCTTCCAGCCCCGATTCCCACAGGGAGGTCCCGCTGATTTGCATGCCCCACACTGTCGCTCCATGTCGGTATTTAATTGAAGAATAAGGGTGTAAAGTTTTGCAAACTCTTACTTACCCACAAAGAAAGGCTAACTTACAGGAATTGTTGAAAGAGAATACCGTGAACATGAACACCCACAGGGAGCATTTAAAAAGTGAAGAACGGACCGGGGAAAGGAGGAACCGCGTTGGTTTCTATTATCTAATTGCAGAGACCTTAACAAAAGCTTTGTAGTCAAAATACATGTTTTGAAGTCACAGAAATCAGCTTTGGCCCTGCAGAAAGAAAAGGTGGAGGGCATAGCTTTTCTTTCCAAATAGGGTTATAAAATTGTACTGGCGAATAGACATTTATTCTGAAAGCATTCAGCAAATTCTATTTGCTTTAGTAAATAGTTTAGGGGAAAATCCTTATCCTGAGATATTACTAAAATGTTAAATAGGACTTCTTTGCACATAGTATTTACTAATGCTCAGTAAAGTAACTGAGGGCTTTATTAAATAGTATTTCATATAATCTTAACATATCCTTAATAAGGCTAAAAAGGAAAAAAAGAGTCACATCTACAAATGTTAATTCATTAGTTTGGTTAGCCCACTTCAATGACAAGTTCACTTAAAGATGTTAAAATATAGACTATTTCTGCTTTGAAATTATATACTCCTATTAATTCAAATGCGTTGATTATTTGGGGATGAGTTAGAGTTGCTGTTATACCTATTTACAGGAATATTTCTGTTTTTTATTATGTGACAGATGTTTATGCAACTTGATGTCATCTATGTATTCTTCAAGGCTGGATAAGAATGAGGGAAAATCCCAAATGTGCTACCCACTTCTATAGATGCCATGCTTCATCAATGGCACATGAATATTGACTTTCTTGTCCAGTGGTGTGAGGGCTTCACACTGATCTCTCCATTTTCATTCATTTGTTAAATACTTGTTTATTGCACATCTGGGCTTCCTTGATGGCTCAGTGGTAAAGAATCCACCTGCCAGTGCAGAAGACATGGATTCCATCCATGGGTCTGGAATAGTCCCTGGAAAAGAAAATTTCAACACACTCTAGTATTTTTGTCTGGAAAATCCTATGGACCGAGAAGCCTGATGGGCTACAGTCCATAGGGTCACAAAAGAGTCGGGCATGACTTAGCAACAAAACAATGAACAACAACATTGAGCACATACTGTTTAGCAGGTGTCTGGGAGGGAACAGGAGGTAGGGGCTGCAGTATCCTGGGACCAGGTCCTACAGTCTTGGGAGATCCCTGTGTGCTCATCCCCTCCCAACTCTGGGTTTGGTGTCATCACGTTGGTATTTTGAAGTTGACTGTGGTGGGAGTATTGATAGCACAGCTGTCAGCAATCCTACAAATCAGGGCTTCATTTTCCAATCCATTATTAAACATTCACTAGGGTATCACTGCATAGAAGGATGAGTAAAATTGATATAGTTCCTGCCTTAGGAGAGCCTCCAGCCAGGTGTTGCTTAGTTACCATTATCAGGAGATAATAGTGCATTTGTGGTAATAGACCAGGGAGAAATTACAAAAGGATTGACTCTAAAGTTTAGCTTACTGGGTTTTTAGCAGAGTTGGTACAAGGCAAGAATGTCTGCAAACAAATATCAGAGGCAGACAAAATGGTAGGAACTGGGGGTCAGATCAAGGCTTGGACTCTTTGGGGTCATAGTAAAACCTAACCTATAGTAAATTCTCAACTTATGAGACAACCATAGAGAATGAAGGAATGTCAGGTGTGAGCCGTCAAAGATAAGATGTCTTTCAAGATATCTTTCTAAAACTGCATTAGGTCAATGCTACCTGATCACCTCCATACCTAACACATACACTGTCTGCCAGCCCCTTATCCTTTCTTGATGTAGAGAGGTGCCCTAGGGCAGTCATTCTCAAACTTTGATGTGTATTAGAATCACATGGAGGCCTTGTTAGACCACAGAAGGCAGGTTCTTAGCCCTAGAGGCTTTGATTTAGGGTCTGGGAAGGGGCCCAAAGAATCTGTATTTGTTTTTTTAACTTTTAAATTAAAACAATTGTTATTTTATGTTGGAGTATAGTTGATTAACAATGTGTTAGTTTCAGGTATAGAGCAAAGTTATACATATACATGTATCTATACTTTTTCAAATTCTTTTCCCATTTAGATTACTACAGAGTATTGAGCAACCTTCCCTATGCTATACAGTAGGTCCTTGTTGGTTGTTTTAAGTATAGCCATGTGTACAAGTCAATCCCAAACTCCCAACTTATCCCTCTCCACTATCCTGCCCCTCTGGTAATCTTAAGTTCACTCTCTACAGTATGGTACTGGCACGAAAACATATATGTAGATCAATGGAACAGAATAGAAAGCCCAGAAATAAACCCACGCACATAGGCGCATAGGCGCATAGGTCAATCACTCTACAACAGAGGCAAGACTATACGCTGGAGAAAATATAGTCTCTTCAACAAATGGTGCTGGGAAACTGGACAACTACATGTAAAAAAAAATGAAATTAGAACATTCTTTAACACCATACACAAAAATAAACTAAAAATGGATTAAGGCCTGAATGTAAGACTGGATAGTACAAAACTCATAGAGGAAAACATAGGCAGACATTCTTTGACATAAATCATAGCAATATCTTTTTTGACCCATCTCCTAGGGTGATGAAAACAAAAATAAACAAATGCAACCTAATTAAACTCAAAAGCTTTTACACAGCAAAGGGAACCTGTACTTCTCACTTGCTACCAGCTGATGCTATTGCTGCTGGTTAGGGGTGACACTTGGAGAGCCACTGTTCCACTGCTCTTGAATGAAATCAAACATCCCAACATCACCTGGTTCAGAAGAGCAATAATCCATGTACCACTTTGGGGGCATAAACTGCTTCTCATTCATGCAGGAGACTTGTTAATGACCGTAAAAATCCTCTCTAACTCCATGGGAAAATAAGATACAGATAATTACTGCCCATTAATATATTTCTTCTTCAACATCATTTGTGCTTCATGGGAAATGCAATTTTGGAAGATATCTGCAGAATCTTTTGAACTTCAAATCTCAATTCATCACTTAAAACAAACACACATTTGTAGCCTGCCAGGCTCCTCTGTCCATGGAATTCTCCAGGCAAGAATACTGGAGTGGGTAGCCGTTATCTTCTTCAGGGGATCTTCCTGATCCAGGGCTCGAACCCAGGTCTCTTGCACTGCAGACAGATTCTTTACCACCTGAGTCACTAGGGAAGTCCTAGGTACTGTAAAATAGAGCAATTCACATACAAAATACTTTATTGTAATAGCAGTGACCACAATGTATATTCTTATGCATATGCATCATTAATTATCATCTGGAGGAAGGCGTTTGAATTCAACCAATCAGGTCTCAGAGATGCTCTTTCTCCAGGTAGCTTCCCAGAACTGTATTTTAATACCAGCCACAAGTAAAAAACAGTCAATTCTAATCATAGTCATTGCAACATAGACCATTTATTTATTTTTTATTTAAATTTATTTATTTTAATTGGAGGCTAATTACTTTACAATATTGTATTGGTTTTGCCATGCATCAACATGAATCCGCCATGGGTGTACACGTATTCCCCATCCTGACCCCCCCTCCCATCTGCCTCCCCGTACCATCCCTCTGGTTCATCCCAGAGCACCAGCCCCAAGCATCCTGTATCCTGTATCAAACCTGGATCATTTAAAAAGTATATAAATAAGTAATGAAAAATAGTTCAGAAATACTCTACTCATGACCAGGAAGAACAATTTCACATTATGCAACAAATGGAGCAACCTCTGCTAAAATGGTGTTACATCTTTCTCTTGCTTTGTTCCTTACTGTGTTCTAGCTAATTCAGCTCAGTGGTCAAAGAATTGGGTTTCAGTAAAATGTGACCTCATTTGTAGGAAGAGTAGGTGACTCTCAATGTTATTCATTTGGTTATAATGAAGGGCCATTTCCAAAAGAGATAGGCCCACTGCCTATCACTCCATAGTGATATATGTATCTGATATATAATAGTTGACTCACTTGGACCTTCAAGATGTGTTCATATTCAGAAATCATCTTCGCCATTCGCTGTAAATGCCCTCATCAAAGACCTACCTCATGAAGCTTAAAATGTGATATTAGCTCAAAGGCAAACATCACCTGTTCTCATGAAACTGGCACTTTCAGTCTGGAAACTGAGTCTGTATCTCTGTTGATTTGTGCCAAATAATCACTCATTCTTAACCCAATATTTACTTCTTCAAAGTAAACATGTTTTTACTGAAATCAATTGCAAAACAAATGACATAGGATATCTGAAAAGGCTGACTTTGAATTTCTGAATGCATTCTGAATGTTACGGTAAGTACAGCAAGTAAATTGAAAGAAAAAGAGGAGTGAGAACTCTGTTAACTGGAAATAAACAAAGACAGGAAAGGATAACTGAGATGGCAAGAATCAACATTGAAAGCATCAAAGAACTTCCTCTGAAATTATACTGTACACAAAATTGATGCCCAATCTCTATAAATATCTGTGTAGCAGATGCTGCCTGACAATATTTAGTCAGAACCAGGTGTGCTATTCTATTCATATTTTAATGAATCCACTATCAACTTAAAATACATGATAAAATATTTTATAGCTTCAGTTTCATTGGGATTCATTTTAAGTTAGGTTAATTTGAGAAAATTATAACAAGCAGTTATTTATATCATGAGCATGTATAGAATTTCATGAATGAAATTTTAATTGATAATATGTTTTTCATCCAGTTCACATCATTTTATGTTTCGCAAATAGAAGTCAATTTATACTTGAATTTACTGAAATAAATATGTCTAGACGCTGAAAGATTATAGGGAAACATGCAAAGATAAGAATAATAGATAAAACACAAACACTCTGAAGTTGATTCTGTTCTCTCAGATTTCAGCTCTTTATAGGAGTTCACTTTCAGAATGAAGTATAGCATCTGACAGCAGTCAAGGACTTGTCATTTTAAAACATAATTTTTACCACAGATAAAGCACTTTATTCCAATAATTTGTTCTAGTGAATCCAAATCAACTTAGAGAATCATATGTATTGTTTCCACAATCCCTGTGACATTGTAAAAACATTATTCCTTCAGTGTGGTTCATGTGAACAGCCTCTTGTTCATGGTTTTAAGAAAACTCAGAACAATCAGAAGCAATGAAGGTATTTTGTTCCCCGTTAAAATTGAGGCTTAAGACAGAATCTTGGTTCTTTTTATATAATCTAAGAATTTTATCCTCCATTGCATAACATGTATTTAAAAAATTAAGAAAAACTTTCTTAGCTTTAAATGAGTTGGTTGGAAGAACAGGATAAGGATGGATACAGAATGCATGCATGCATGCTCAGTCATATTTGACTCTTTGTGACCCTGTGGATTGCAGCCCACCAGACCCTTCTGTCCAAGCGATTTTCCAGGCAAGAACACTGGAGTGGGTTGCCATTTCCTTCCCCAGGGATCTTCCCAACTTAGGGGTCAAACCCCACATCTCTTGCATCTCCTGAGTTTTTTACCACTGGCACCACCTGGGAAGAACAGAAAGAAACCCAAAGATTCCATTGGAAAGAATAAATTATTTTCCTTCTAGTCCAAGTCCCAGCAACAGAGTCTGCATTTGTGTTCTTCAGAAGATACTGAAAAGGTACAAGTATAGACACTCAAGACACAGCTCACCTTGTCTTATAGCTGAGGGGGTAATCTTGTTATCATAGGGAGGTGGAAAACTCAGAGCTGTCATTTTAGGGATTTCTCAAGACTTTGTTGTTTCAGATCAAATGCATATGAGTCCCACCATCTATCTCTCAGGATATATCCCGGTTTCCTTCAGCACACACGTATGCATGATACTGTAAATTGTGTTTATCTTCATTATAATTAGCTTAATAAATTTTTTCTCTAGCGTTATACTAGGTGGTTTCTCTCAAAATTGAAATTAAGTGCAAAAATTTGATTCATTCTAGAAAAGCTTATCATTCTTCAAGCACCTTTACATGTAATTCGACAACATATTCAATGGGCTAAAGTGATACTAGGCGGTTTCTCTCAAAATTGAAATTAATTACACAAATTTAATTCATTCTAGAAAAATCTTATCCTTCTTCAAGCACCTTTACATGTAATCCAACAACACAGTCCATGGGCTACAGTTTAGATTTCAATGTTAGATTGCATTTCTTCCTCTCCAACCATCTCAGGTTCAAAAATTTAAGCAGATTGCTTTGTGCATTTGTACGGCTGTTATCACCATCATGTCAATGCTAACTTCTACTTCCTGAGCCCAACAGGACCCCTCTGAAAAGCTCTGTATATTTGTCAATATCCTGGAGTTCTGAAAATCTCAAGTGTTCCTTCCATTTAACCTAAAACTTCCTTTCTTCTCAGATTTCTGTCTCTAAACACAAAGTAAACAAACCTTTGCTTAAATTAGTCCATGTGCAAATGTTTAGGTCATTTGTTTCAGATCCACAAAGACTTCAAGTCTCTTTGTGAAATTTTGATATATCTTTACTCAAATGCCAATAGCCTGAACTCTAAGTCTAGCAATCAGACACCCTGTCAGTTCTGTATTTGGATATTTGTACTCCTTTCATTTCTCCTTTCAGAACATAACAGAAGTATAGGAATAGCACTTTTGTTGGATGTTGACACTAAAATAGCTGTCAATCTGTGGCACTTACAACAATCCTAAGTTAGAATTCCCTGGTGGCTCAGTGGTAAAGAATCCACTTGCCAATGCAGGTGACATGGGTTCAATCCCTGCTCTGGGAAGATCCCACCCGCTGTGGGGCAACAAAACCCATGAGTCACAGCTTATGAGCCCATGCTCTAGAGCCTAGGAGCCACAGTTCCTGAGAGCACATGCTTTAGCTGCCACAGTTCCTGCGAGCACGTGCTTCAGCTACTGAAGTCCTCATGCCCTAGAGTCCATGCTCATCAACCAGAGAAGCCACCACAACGTGAGGCCCATGTGCCTCAACGAGAGAGTAGCCCCAGTTTGCCACAACTAGAGAAAAAGTCCACACAGCAATGAAGACCCAACACAGCCAAAAATAAATAAATAAATAAATTTTAAAGAATTTTTTAAATTTTAAAAATAAAAAAAGAATCTAAAGTTATTCACCGTTCTGTCAGTGTTTATGGAGTTGATCATACTATTCACGTTATTTGGAATTGCTCTTTCGCGGTCAGTTTTCTTTCGACCAAATAAACTCTGTTATTGATTATTAAAAACAAGACAGCAAAAAATAATAATTAAAATTATTGTTTGGGGGAATTTTGAATTGTAAAAAGATATGACACGTTAGATGTGATTTCTCAGTATTTCAGTCTTTGTTGCCTTTGGGAAAAAGCAGCACCTAAATCAAAATGGGATATTTTAAAATTTATATCATTTTCCTTAGTATTGAGGCAGGCATTGTCATTCTCACAGCTGATTCAGTGACTTGTCAGAAATGATGAAATCCTAAATAATACTCCTTAAAATTTCATCTGCCAACATATAACATAAATACATTTTTAAAAATAAAATTTTGCCTCTTATCACATCTGAATAACTTGTACGCTATATAATTCAGGCAAGCAGTCAACATTTCACTCATTCAATAAATATAAATAAGGAAAATATGACAGATATTAGGAAATACATCAAGTAGGACCAGATGTTACACAGGAAATTTATGTTCATCACACCTATTTAAATATTTCAAATAGATCTCTCCTGTCTATTATGATGTCATTAGAAAACTAGGTAAAATAATATTCTGAAACTTTGGTGAACTTAAAGTATAAATTAAAGAAAACCTTGACAATGTTAGTAAATAATTTTTCTTTTCCAGGAAAAGTACATTTGATATGGACTTTAAAATGGTATCAAAGTAGAAGTCTGGAAAGAAGAGGGAGACAGTTGAGATACAAACTGCCTATGGGACGTTTGAAGCCAACCACTGAGACTGAGTTTTCAACCATCCAGCAATCACTATGAGCCCTCAGGACCAACCTTCAGGGGCTGGAAAGTCCCCATTCCATTGACTTGGTCTTAGGACCTCTGCAAGAACTGAGAGAATCACAGTGACTGTGCAGAGATGGTGAGCTACATCCTACTAACTGAACTTTAGTTAGAAACTGCTAAAAAAAAAAAAAAAAAAAAAAAACCTTTCAGCAACCCAGAATGACTCATTTACAGAGCTGTCCCAGTCACTAGGAGTCCTCTAAGAATTCTCAAACTCACTTCTTTCTTAAACAAACACAAGAGAAAAATCCAGGGCATTCAGCATTGACACCCCAGAGTAAAATTAAAAATCACAGTCATCAGCTGATAAAAATAAACAATTTTAAGGTGTTATATGTCAAGGTATTGTGTTTCTATAATAATTAAAATAAATTATATCAATGATCCAGGGCCAGGATAAACTAAAATTTTATTTTGGAAGACTCTCCAGTCAAAGAAAAACAAAAACAAAAACAAAAACAGGGCCTTCCCTGGCAGCCCTGTGGTTAAAACTCTGTGCTTCTACTACAGGGGGCAAGGGGTCAGTCCCTAGGAAGGGAATAAGATTTTGCATGCCTCACAACCAAAAAAAAAAAAGAAAGAAAAGCATTGAAACACAAATACCAATCAATAATGGTAATGATAATGATGAAGATGATGATAATAATAAATCTTCTATAGACAAATACAGAGACATTCTGCTATGTCACTTCAGTCGTGTCCAACTCTGTGGGACCCCATGGACGGCAGCCCACCAGGCTTCCCCGTCCCTGGGATTCTCCAGGCAAGAACACTGGGTTGCCATTTCCTTCTCCAATGCATGAAAGTGACATTAGGGAATAAAAAATGAGTACAACAGCAATCTTAAAAAAGTTCAATGACATACTTCTGAAGTTCTTTAAAATTTTCCAATTAAAAATAGAGTACTTTACAATAGCTAATAGATGGAAAAAACCTGAGTGACCATCAACAGTTGAATGAATAATGAAGATATGCTAGGTATACAATATTATCCTGGCCTTTGTGACAACATGGATGGAGCTAGAGGACATTATGCTCAGTGAAATAAGTGAGAAAAAGACAAATAGTGTATGCTGCTGCTACTGCTGCTAAGTCGCTTCAGTCATGTCTGACTCTGTGCGACCCCATGGACTACAGCCTACCAGGCTCCTCCATCCATAGGATTTTCCAGGCAAGAGTACTGGAGTGGAGTGCCATCACCTTCTCCGAATAGTGTATGATCTGTCTTTTTTTGGGAATCTAAAAAAGAAATTTTTCTTATAGTCAAACTCATAGAAACAGAATAGAATGGTATTTACTAGGGGCTGGGGAATAGGGAGTACTTTGGCCACCTCATGCGAAGAATTGACTCATTGGAAAAGACTCTGATGCTGGGAGGGATTGGGGGCAGGAGGAGAAGGGGACGACAGAGGATAAGATGGCTGGATGGCATCACCGACTCTATGGACGTGAGTCTGAGTGAACTATGGGAGTTGGTGATGGACAGGGAGGCCTGGCATGCTGCAATTCGTGGGGTCGCAAAGAGTCGGACACTACTGAGTGACTGAACTAAACTGAACTGGGGAGTAGGGAAAATGGGGAGATGCTGGTCAGAAGGTAAAAACTTTTAGTTCTAAGGTGAATAAGTTCTGAGGACCTCCTGTGCAACATGGTGACTACAGTTAATAATGATGTGTTGTGCTCAGTCACTCAGTCATGTCCAACTCTTTGTGACCCCATGGACTGTGACCCACCAGGCTCATCTGTCCATGGGATTTTCCAGGCAAGAATACTGGAGTGGGTTGCCATTCCCTTCTCCAGGGGATCTTCCTGACTCAAGGATCGAACCCAGGTCACCTGCATTGCAGGCAGATTCTTTACCATCTGAGCCACAATAACACCACATAGTATATTTGAAATTTGCTAAGAGAGTAGATCTTAAGTATTCTCGTCACACACACATACACACATACACACACAAGGTACATATGAGAAGAGATAGAAAAATCGTGGTTATCATTTCCCATTTGATATATGCACTGTGCTTATTCGCTCAGCTGTATCCAACTCTTTGTGACCCATAGACTGTAACCTGCCAGGCTTCTCTGTCCAGGGGGATTCTCTAGGCAACAGTACTGAAGTGGGTTGCCATGCCCTCCTCCAGGAGATCTTTCCAATGCAGGGATCGAATCCAGATCTCCCACATTGCAAGTGAACTCTATACCATCTGAGTCACCAGGGAAGTCCATGAATACTGGAGTGGGTTCGGTTCAGTTCAGTTCAGTTCAATTCAGCCACTCAGTCATGTCCAACTCTTTATGATCTCATGGACTGCAGCATGCCAGGTTTCCAAGTCCATCATCAACTCCCTGAGCTTACTCAAACTCATGTCCATCGAGTTGGTGATGCCATCCAACCATCTCATCCTCTGTTATCCTGTTCTCCTGTCTTCAATCTTTCCCAGCATCAGTGTCTTTTCAAATGAGTCAGTTCTTTGCATCAGGTAGCCAAAGTATTGGTGTTTCAGCTTCAGCTCAGTCCTTCCAATGAATATTCAGCAATGATTTCCTTTAGGGTGGACTGGTTTGATCTCCTTGCAGTCCAAGGGACTTTCAAGAGTCTTCTCCAACACCACAATTCAAAAGCATCGATTCTTCAGTGCTCAGCTTTCGTTATGGTCCAACTCTCACATACATACACGACTACTGGAAAAAACCATATCTTTGACTAGATGGACCTTTGTTGGCAAAGTAATGGCTCTGCTTTTTAATATGCTGTCTAAGTTGGTCACAGCTTTTCTTCCAAGGAGCAAGTGTCTTTTAATTTCCTGGGTGCAGTCACCGGCAGTGATTTTGGAACCCTAAAGTTAAAGTCTGTCACTGTTTCCACTGTTTCCCCATCTATTTGCCATAAAGAGATGGGACCGGATGCCATGATCTTAGTTTTCTGAATGTTGAGTTTTAAGCCAGCCTTTTCACTCTCCTCTTTCACTTTCACCAAGAGGCTCTTTAGTTCCTCTTCACTTTCTGCCATAAGGGTGGTATCAGCTGCGTATCTGAGGTTATTGATATTTCTCCTGGCAATCTTGATTCCAGCTTGTGCTTCATCCAGCCTGGCATTTTGCATGATGTACTCTGCATATAAGTTAAATAAGCATGGTGACAATATACAGCCTTGACTTACTGCTTTCCCAATTTGGAACCAGTCTGTTGTTTCATGTCAGTGGTAGCCTATCCCTTCTCCAGAAAATCTTCCCAACCCAGGAATTGAACCAGGGTCTCCCGCATTGCAGGTGGATTCTTTATCAGCTGAGCTACCAAGGAAGCCCTGATATATGCACAGATATATCAAATCATAATGTTGTGTATCATATGGCAATGCTGCTGCTGCTGCTGCTAAGTCACTTCAGTCGTGTCCGACTCTGCGTGACCCCATAGACAGAAGCCCACCAGGCTTCCCCATCCCTGGGATTCTCCAGGCAAGAACACTGGAGTGGGTTGCCATTTCCTTCTCCAATGCATGAAAGTGAAAAGTGAAAGGGAAGGTGTCGCTCAGTAGTGTCCAACTCTTAGCGACCCCATGGACTACAGCCTACCAGGCTCCTCTATCCATGGGATTTTCCAGGCAAGAGTAGTGGAGTGGGGTGCCATTGCCTTTTCCTCATATTGCAATAAAGCTGGAGAAAAAAGAAAAAAAGAAAAATGTTGCCTTATGTGGATTTTATAGAAGATGTTTTGGTATATATATTCAAAAATAGCCTACTTTTCTTGAATAGGATGATTGAGTTGAGATGATTTTCAGTTCGCATCTTCTAAAACACTTAAAACTATAAACATGATATTCAATTGTAAAAATGTTACTATGTCATTAATACTTGATTATTAACACAGATCCATTTTTAACCTTGAAGCTTCTCCTGCAGTTTGTAAAAAGGACATCATTAATACATAGATTCAGACATTTTGGTGTTTCGCGATTCAGACCATAAGTATTCTAATGCTTCTGGTAAAATAAAATACCCGAAGTCTCTCTCTGTTAGTTGATATATATCTGTGACTACTTCACACCTCATTTGACAGAAATATTACAAGATCTGAGTTGGTATTTGTGGACAACTCTGTATATTTTTCTCAGGCAAAGAGCCAACAATAATTTTACTCGTCTACTGCTTTTTTATGTAGAGCTGTCTTTGAAAAATGCTTGCCAGAAATACCTCAATGGAGGTCTAATCTTAGATGACTGCCGACGAACAGATATTACAGACAAACATGGAAGGGATATGGAGAGACTGAAAAAAAAATAAAACAGAACAAAAGTAATTGAATTTTAACAAAATTCAGACCAAAAATCAGTAAATGGTATATTAACAAAATGTAAAAGTATAAGGCAAAGCCAGCAGAAAAATAGATGGATAAATTTTGATAAAAAGAGATTTCACAAGTAAGACATTTATGTGTTCATCAGGGAACTTTCATGGGGTTTCTAAAAGGATAGCACCCAAAACTCAGTCTAAATGGGGGTGGCTTTCCCCTGGGTCTTAAGAAGTGTCTTGGCAGAGCTCTGGATATAGGCAGACCTTGCTAAGGCATTTCGAGACACTCCTTAGATCCTTTGGTCTGTCTCTGAGCTTGACTAACTTTCCCCAAATATTTCTTCTCCCTCATCTCTGCATCTATTTTCATTTGCTTAGTCCTTCTCGACTGAGTGACCTGACCCTCTCAAGATTATTCTATTCTGAATGCAAAGCTAAAAAGGTAGTTTTTACATTTTAGTATTAAAGAATATTCACTAGAATAGAATTTTAGAAGTAGATTGAAAGAGAATAATTCAAGTTTTGAATGGATACATGAAGTGGTTCCATTGGATACATGAAGTGACTTCACTATTATTTTGACTCAAAGGAAGTCAACTTTTCTCAAGTGTGAATTTGGTTGTCTGCACTCTAGTTGTATCTTCTTTCTTTGCTAACCCAATATGACCAGATCGTGTGTTTTCTCCCAGGATCCAAGACAAAGTCAGTACTTCTTTTTCATTGCCAAATATGTCTAAACCATGTCATACACACACAAAAATATTTCCAGAAAGTTTTCCCTTCCAGAAACTGAAAAGATTGAAGATTACCTATTTAGACATCTTCTGGTTTATATAAGATACCATATATCTGTATCTCAATATAGAGATGTAGAATTTGTCTTTTTTTTTTCTTTTTTTTACTCTACTTGCAAGCTAACAAGGTAGCCTGCCATGGTTTCTTGGATGATGGAAGAAGACATGAGACTAGGGACAGATACAAAAGGCAGTTTGTGACTTGCAATAAACCACAATAGTAAATAACTTCTCTTGTTGATTTGGTTGTTACTCATTTAAAAGTTATTACTTAAGATCAGTGGACAAGAATACTGACATATATGAAAGAATATCAGAAGAGAATTCCCTTCAGTGTTTTCGTAATTTGCCTTCTTTCCAAAGTAGAACAGAGTCTGCATTATCCAAACAAAGAATATCATCTGAAGCAATACAAATCTTATAGGAGTGTTTTCTGAAAGACTCAGTTCCCACTCTTGCTAAGTGATTTAAGTTACTGAATATGAGAAAACACTAGTAACATGTCAGACTTAATAAGTAATCACTACACACACAGGAAAGTTATGACCAACCTAGATAGCATATTCAAGAGCAGAGACATTACTTTGCCAACAACGCTCCGTCTAGTCAAGGCTATGGTTTCTCCAGTGGTCATGTATGGATGTGAGAGTTGGACTGTGAAGAAAGCTGAGCACCGAAGAATTGATGCTTTTGAATTGTGGGGTTGGAGAAGACTCTTGAGAGTCCCTTGGACTGCAAGGAGATCCAACCAGTCCATTCTAAAGGAGATCAGTCCTGGATGTTCTTTGGAAGGAATGATGCTAAAGCTGGAACTCCAGTACTTTGGCCACCTCATGCAAAGAGTTGACTCACTGGGAAAGACTCTGATGCTGGGAGGGATTGGGGGCAGGAGGAAAAGGGACGACAGAGGATGAGATGGCTGGATGGCATCACTGACTCAATGGACGTGAGTTTGAGTGAACTCCGGGAGTTGGTGATGGACAGGGAGGCCTGGCGTGCTGTGATTCATGGGGTCGCAAAGAGTCGGACATGACTGAGCAACTGAACTGAACTGAACTGAACTGAACACGTGTATTGGCCAATTATTATAACTTTGCAGTTTAACAGTACAGAATGTTAGCACAGACACATTAATAAATATTTTATATTATAAGCTGCCACAATCATATGATTTGATTAAGCATAACACACATTTCTGGAGAAGGCAATGGCACCCCACTCCAGTACTCTTGCCTGGAAAATCCTATGGACGGAGGAGCCCGGTAGGCTGCAGTCCATGGGGTCGCTAAGAGTCGGATACGACTGAGCGACTTCACTTTCATGCATTGGAGAAGGAAATGGCAACCCACTCCAGTATTATTGCCTGGAGAATCCCAGGGACAGGAGAGCCTGGTGGGCTGCCATCTATGGTTTCGCACAGAGTCGGACATGACTGAAGCGACTTAGCAGCAGCAGTAGCAGCAACATATATTTCAGAATTGATTCTGTTAAAATTGTATGACAATTTCTGCATCTCAAATTTATATACCATGCCCTCAGTGGTTTCCATAATGCTTATTTACACAGAATGCTTCCAACATCTCTATAGAGATACTATCCACATAAAATTAAAATTGTCACCTAATTATTACTGCATTATTGAATAAATTCAAAACAGCTTTTTTGTATAAGAATACATGGCATTCATACTATACAAAGATGAATTACATTTAAATAGAGATTTTTTAATTGTGTTTCTATTACAGAAAAGAAATTAATTTTTTAAAATTCATAAGCCAAACACTTATTTTGAGAGTTAGAAGCAGGTTCAATGCTGTTATGGGAATTGGTGATGGACAGGGAAGCCTGGCGTGCTAGACTCCATGGGGTCACAAAGAGTCGGACATGACTGAGCAACTGAACTAAACTATGTGCAGTTAATAGCGTCAAAGTGAGATTCAGTCTTGGAAAGATGTTAGAAATTATAAAGTTGTTAAAATTAGCAGTGCTGAATATGGAGAAGACAAGGATGGCTGCAGTGGATGGCATGGTTTCAACCAACAGATTCACTGAGTCCAGGCCCCTACAAGCTCCATCATTAAGTAGTGAGCCAGCACAGACAAACCACAACCTGCAGACCAAACCCAGTCCATTGCCTGTTTTTCTTAATGAAGTTTTATCCAAACACAACTATGCTCATTTGTTTATTATTGTAAACTGCTTTCTCACTGCAATGGTAGAGCTGAGTAGTTATTCCAGAGGTCATACGGCCTGCAAAGCCAAAAATATTTACCATCTGGCTCTTTACAGAGTAGAGAAAGCAGTAGAGAAAGGTAACGCCACATGTTTTATAAAAGTTGAGAGCAGTTAGTCAAGTTTCTAGCTGATTTAAACAAAAAAGAAATTTACTAATGGCTGCTGAGTAGCTCAGAGCTTCATCAGGAGAGCTGGAGAGCTGATTAGAGCTCCCACTTCAGGAACAAGGTTGAAAAATCATGTTGTAGAACTAACCACTGCTATTGTTACTGCTGAGCATTAAGTGCTGCAGAATGCCCCACCAATACCATCACTGGCCCCTGGTTGTTGTTGTTTGGTTGCTGAGTTGTCCAGCTCTTTGCAACCCCATGGAATGCAGCATGCCAGCCTTCCCTGTCTTTCAGTATCTCCCAGAGCCTGCTCAGATTCATGTTCATTGAGTTGGTGATGCCGTCCAACTCTTATCCTGTACCGTCCCCTTCTCCTTTTGCATTCAATCTTTCCCAGCATCAGGGTCTTATCTAATGAGTTGGCTCTTTGTATCAGGTGGCCAAAGTATTGGAGCCTCAGTTTCAGCATCAGTCATTCCAATGAAGCCATTGGAGCCCACACCTAACACCACTGCTTCTGTTTCAGGACTCAGACCACCATGACTACTTGCCAGTCAGAAAGTCTTGTGGACAGGTGGGTCTGACTGGAAATACTACAGCATTGGGCCAGTTAGTAGACATTTTCCTTTGGATGATAAGAAATCAAAAAGAATTATTTAAGATGTGAATCAGAGACTCACAAAGGCCACACAGGCAAGAAGGCACATGAGATCGACTAGGTTAAAAAATAAAGTGACAAACAGGAGCACATAAAATCAATCTAAAGATAGACAGTTGCAATTATTTTGCACAAGATGGCTATGTAATATTCACCAGGGAAGCCAAGTCTTTGAAATGTGGATAGAATTTCAAATTTAAGTCTGTAATGCATAATCGTATGTACAATCACATGACTTCTGGTAACTTAGAACTTTTAATTTTTAATAACATGTCTGCACCATTAAATTGAAAGGTTGTCAATATTGGCCAACATTATTTATTGTGACGGTTGCATTTGTTTGTTTATGTTCCTAAATTAGGAGAACTTATATCAGATTGGGCCCTGTGGACTTGGATTCTCTCCAGAAGAAACAAAAATATAACTAGAATGTAGAACTATTGAAAGTCTATAAAGAGGCTATGGATGTGCTTAATGGCATTTTCTAACCACGAAATTAAAACCTAAAGTATAAAAATTAAAAGATTAATATAATGCATCTATTTCCAGGAACTAAAATGAAGTATTCTCAAGTTCACCTTTTGTAGAATTCCTTGTCTACGAAGCTGATGGCAAAGACACTAATAAATTCTCTCATACCTTAGGATTTCTACACGATCATAATATACAAAGAATTCAACTATGACCTTTAAAGCAAAGTAAAAATAAACTAGTCTGTCAATTTCCTAATGTAAAGTTGCTAAGTATTTTGGGAAAAATCACAATTACCCGAAATCTAATCTAAACAATAAAATGAATGGTAGAGAAATGTGTAAAACTAAATAATCAGTTAAAAAGTTGGAGATATCATACATATCACTGTCACTAGGAATAAGCTTAGGTGAGCTTGAGGTAGATTTAAAATGTTCCAGAACCAAATTAGAAGGAAATGGGAACTTTGGCAAAGCCTAAATTCACACATAATTTTTTAAAATAACCAATCCTTTTCAGATTTGATCATGAAATTCATCTCAAATTATAAAGAGTTCTCTCCATTCTGCAGTAAAGTTTCATTTTGAGTTTTGTGCCTCTTGTTTTGTTTTGCAAATTACTGGGGAAGAAACCCTCATGGAAAATAATCATGCTGTATATATGGACAGAGTCTTTCCAAGATAAACCTTGGTCAATCAATAGTAAATGGTAAATCAATATCATATGGGCTTTCATTTTGGACATTAACATTTAAAGTTTACATTTTCCCAAGGAACATTTGGACAAGACATTTTTCTTCATTGGCTTTAAAACCAAACAGAAATCTCACACTGAGAACTAGTAGCCCTGACTGTCCACAGTTAGTATCATCTACCTAACCAGAATCTGTCTCTGTTATGTCCATTCCCAAACTATGTGATACTTGAAAGTGCACATTGAAACTTGTTTGAGGACACATATTTAGGCCCTTTGTCATATTTGACATATTTGTCATCATATAAAATTAGAAACCACAAAAACGTCCATCAGTAAGAGAACAACTAGGTAAGTTAGGGATCATCACATACAATGATATGTGTTCTAAGTTATAAGGTAACTTTAGATGTATGGACTGAAAAAAGTGTACACGATATATTACATTTAAAAAGAAACTTTAAAATGTGTATATGTCCTTTCTCTTTTTAAAAGATATATACTTCATACCTGTGTTTACATACTTTAATACTAGGATTAAAGAAGACAAAGGGACTTTCACTTCAGAGTCTACATAAATTTTCAAAGGCTATGAGTGAGTTGTACTTTCTAATATGTTTATTTTTCTCTATTTTTCAAGTAAAACATCCCACTATTAATTCAGTGGGTGTACGCAAATAACTTTGCCAACCACTGTAAAACCAGAAACCTTTGGGGGAGTTTAAAATCTCAGCCTCAGAGCGCCTTTGACCTCAAATCAAAAGAAAATGTGTTTCCTGTTCAGTTTCTAGTTCAATATATGGTGCTTTGTGATTTTTTAAAAATCTACTATAAAAACATTGAATTACCCTTCCACCCCACATCACTAAACGACGTTCTATTCATTCATGACTGGATTTTTTTTTTTTAACTCTGATTAAAAAAAAAACAACTTATTTCATGTTTTCTTCCTTTTTAGTCAGTTTCTGTAAGTTTTTAAAGAGTGCTTTCTACATTAAAGTAACCGTGGTTAATTGGGATGTTCTTCAACCTCAATGCTATGGTAGTACTGAGGAAGGGCATGGAAAAATTTGCTTTAGATATTTTAAAATACTGATCTATTAGCAAGAAAAGATGTTCATTACATTTTACTTTGTGAAGAAAGCTTGCAGATTAGTGTCATAACATGTGTTGGTTGTGTACTCTCATTCATTCATTTCAGCCACTCAGTCATGTCCAACTATTTGCGACCTCATGGATTGCAGCACGCCAGGCTTCCCTGTCCATTACCAACTCTGGGAGCTTGCTCAAACTCGTGTCCATTGGATCGGTGATGCCATCCAACCATCTCATCCTCTATTGGTCTCCTTCTCCTCCTGCCTTCAATCTTTACCAGCATCAGGGTCTTTTCCAATGAGTCAGTTTCTTGCTTCAGGTGGCCAAAGTATTGAAACTTCAGCATCAGTCCTTCCAACGAATATTCAGTACTCTCAGAGATCATCATATACTTTCAAATACTGTATTGTCTCAAAAAGAAAATATTTCAGAAAATCAGCTCTTCTTACATTCACTGCCAAATCTCTGTTGAGGACTTATTGCGTTCTTAGCTTACCATTCAAGTTCTTTTTTTGTAGGCTATGTCTTATGCATAGAAGTGGCACAAAGAAAATTTTCTTTATAACCAAGTATTCTAACAATTGGAGTGAAAAATATGGTTACTTTAGTTAGATGTTAACATATTTGTACTGTTACCACCTTGACCTCTTTTGACCATATTTTACAGCTTGGGTATATTAAGTATATATAAGATACTCAGCTTGGATATCTAACTGTAGAGGAATAAAGTCCTATAGGCAATGTTCATTGGCCCATAATAAGGAAATGATGTGATATTTAATGAACAGAGACGACTAGCAGTGTGCAGTTGTTACGCAAGTTGAAATTTAGTTTTTAGGACCAAGACCTGATCACAGGTCACTTCTCCTAACATAAACAGGAATAATTTATAGTCCATAAGATTTATCTGCTCAGGGAGAAACATCTAAGAGCATTGTTACACTTACTGAAATATGTGTCTCAGGTCTACTTCAGAGAAATTTATGAAGATATCAGAGCAAGAACCATCTCCTTGCCAGTCACTTTATTCTCTTCAGTTAGAAAACAAAATGGCTCCTGATGACCAGACTAAATGGAAATGGTAAATACCACGGAGTACTTTGTGACTTCCCAGGTGGCACTGTGGTGAAGAATCCACCTGCCAATGTAGAAGATGCAAGAGAGGCAGGTTTGATCCCTGGCTCAGAAAGATGCCCTAGAGAGGAAAAGAGCAATCCACTACAGAGTTTTGCCTGGAAAAGCCCATGGACAGAGGAGCCTGGCAGGTTACAGTCCATGGGGTCGCAAAGAGATGGACACAACTGAAGTGACTGAGCATGCACACAAGCACTTTGCAGTTCATAATATTGTTTCTTTTTTCCAATAAAAAGACTAATTGAAGAAACTGAAGTAAGTCTTTGGGAGTAAAACTGATCATCTCTCTAAGATGTGATGAATTAGGTCTCCAACAAATCATTTCTTGAATATCATGTATATACTGTTTAAGTCATCAGTGCTGATGATCACATATTTCTGGCTCTCTCTTTCAGAGCACCAGATAGAACTGTGCTTCCCTATGGTCTGTGAAGTTGAACTTGGCCAAGCAACTTGCTTTAGTCAATGAAATCCAAGCCCACTATTCTTTTTTTCAATTTTTAGGAATTACTTTAAAATATATATATATATGTTTATTTCAGAGAAGGCAATGGCACCCTACTCCAGCATTCTTGCCTGGAAAATCCCATGGATGGAGGAGCCTGGTTGGCTGCAGTCCATGGGGTTGCTAAGAGTCGGACACAACTGAGCGATTTTACTTTCACTTTTCACTTTCATGCATTGGAGAAGGAAATGGCAACCCACTCCAGGGTTCTTGCCTGGAGAATGCCAAGGATGAGGGAGCCTGGTGGGCTGCCGTGTATGGGGTCGCACAGAGGTGGATACGACTGAAGCGACTTAGCAGCAGCAGCAGCATGTTTATTTCAGAGCCTAGTTGAGGTTTGCCACATCCTCAGTAAAACATCATCTACAGTAAAACAGAAGAGGACCCTATGGGGCCCTTCTAGGACAGAACCCCACCCCTCAACCTTCCATGAATTCAATTTGCCTTTTGTTTGTAAGAAAATTATAGGAAATCAAGAGATACCTGGAGTAACAGGCAAGTTTGGCCTTGGATTACAAAATGAAGGACAAAGGCTAACAAAGTTTTGCCAAAAGAACACATTGGTCCTAGCAAACACTCTCTTCCAACAACACAAGAGATGACTCTACACATGGACATCACCAGATGGTCAATATCAAAATCAGATCGATTATATTTTTTGTAGCTGAAGATGGAGAAGCTCTAAACAGTCAGCAAAAATAAGACCTGGAGTTGATGGTGGCTCAGATCATGAACTCTGGTGTTGCAAAATTCAGGCTTAAATTGAAGGAAGTAGGGAAAACCACTAGACCATTCAGTTTAGTCGCTCAATGGTGTCCAACTGTTTGTGACCCCATGGACTGCAGCACACCAGGCTTCCCTGTCCATCACCAACTCTGGGATCGTGCTCAAACTCATGTGCATCGAGTTGGTGATGCCATCCAACCATCTCATCTTGTCGTCCCCTTCTCCTCCTGCCTCAATCTTTCCTAGCATCAGGGTCTTTTCCAATGAGTCAGTTCCTCACATCAGGTGACCAAAGTATTGGAGCTTCAGCTTGAACATCAGTCCTTCCAATGAATATTCATGACTGATTTCCTTTAGGCCATTTAGGTATGATCTAAGTCAAATCCCTTATGATTATACAGTGGAGGTGAGGAATAGATTCAAGGGATTAGATCTGATAGATGGAGTGCCTGAAAGAACTATGGATGAAGAGAGGTTTGTAACATTGTACAGGAGGTGGTAAGCAAAATCATCCCAAAGTAAAAGAAATGCAACAAGGCAAAAAGGTTGTCTGAGGAGGCTTAACAAATAGCTGAGAAAAGAAGAGATGTGAAAGGCAAAGGAGAAAGGGACAGATACATCCTACTGAAAGCAGAGTTCTCAGTTTAATCAGGGAAGTGAGAAGATGCAAAAACAAAGGAAAACAGTCACCCAGGACAGAATAAACATAGCTTAGTCGATAAACAAAGTCAAGGACATTTAGTTATTCCTCGAGGGCTATGGATGATATTCTAAGTCATTTCTTGTGAACTGTCTTGTAGATAGATACTAAAATCCCCACCAGCTGGAAAGAGATAATAACATGAGGACCAGACTCCAGCCATGGTATCAGTTGTCACAGTTCTGAGAACTGGCCTCAAAGAAATGGGAATGAATCAACTCTGGAATTAAACATTAACTGTACTTAAAACAATCATGCACTGATCAGACCACCAGCGATCAGTTTCAAGGTGACTGTCAGAGCTCACTGTATGTAGTCCCCTCACTTCACCTCTGAAACTCCTGTTCAAAAATTCTTGCCCACGGATTGTTGGGGATTAGGGGGAGTTGATTTTCAAAGGGCAAGCAGCCAGACTCCTCTTTGAATAACAGCAGTAGAGTTAAGTCAGGATGAAGCCTGTGTCATTCTAGGTCTTTGAGTGACCAGGATGAGTGGAACTCTGCTGGCCACAAGATGGATACCGAGTATGAGAAACCATCTTCTGTTGGGCTAAAATTTAGGAGGTGATTTTTTAACTCCTGAAGCATAATGTAGTCCATCCTGACTAGATACAATACCTATCTCCTTTCAGTTTGAACATCTGCCTCTCCCACCCTTTCATTCTATGTCTAATTTCATTTATAACATCTGCCTGACTCGTATCTAAGAAGACAGTATGCTTTGTGAATTTCTGAGTTTGAAATGTCACTGGGATATAGCCAACTCTAATGTTATTCTCTAGAAGAATGAAGATGATAGATTACAAAATATATCTTAAAATTTTTCATGAGGTGGAGCATGGAACCCTGAAGAAACCAGACACCATATACTGTCATTTATTCTCTTGAAATACAAACAATATCCTATCATCCTATCTCTTTCACGTTCACAAAGATATTCCTAGAAAAATTATAAAATACAACTCCCATAATTCTTAAAAAGTATACTTCTGGGAAAAATACATAACAAACAAACAAAAAAATAAAACCTGGATTTTAAAAATCGCATTTCTGTCTTTGATATCAGCAAAGCAATCACCAACTTCCCTCAGGCTTAAGACCATTAAGGTCTAATATTGAATAAACTGCCAAAGGATTTTGCTGTCAGCTTAGAGAACATAATAAGGAGTACACCCAGCACAGCCTCAGTCAGATCTATAACAGTTAATGTTTTAGAAACTGAAGAGGAAGATTAGAAAGCCCGTTTCCCTTGCCCTTTCACCAAATGCCTTCCCAATTGCTGAGGAGTAAAATTCAGTTTTGAAATTTTCAGAATTTTCCTTCCTGTGTTTCACATGAGAAAATATTTATTGTTCATAGTGGAAGTGAAAATCACTCAGTGGTGTCTGACTCTGCAACCGCATGGATTATACAGTCCAGGGAATCTTCTAGGCCAGAATATTGGAGTGGGAATAAAGGTTGGGAAGAGCAACCTTTCCGTTCTCCAGGGGATCTTCCCAACCAAAGGATGGAACCCAGGTCTCCTGCATTGCAGGCAGATTCTTTACCAGCAGAACTGTACCTAAATACATAATGAAATATTTCTCAGCCATAAAGGAATGAAATTAGGTCATTTGTAGAGATTTGGATGGATCTGGAGTCTGTCATTCGGAGTGAAGTAAGTCAGAAAGAGAAAAACAAATATCATATATTAACATATACATGTGGAATCTAGAAAATGGTTCAGAGGAACCTATCCAGGGCAAGAATAGAGATGCACACATAGAAAATAGATGTGCGGATATGGGTGTGTGTGTGTGTGGTGGGGGTGGCAGGAAAGAGGAGGTGGGATGAATTAGGAAATTGGGATAGACATCTATATACTACCATGTGTATAACAGATAGCTAGTGCGAAGTTTCTATACAGCTCAGGGAGCTCAGCTTGGTGCTCTGTGATGATATAGAGGGGTGGGATGAGAGGAGGGAGGGAGGATCAGAAAGGAGAGGATATCTGTATGCATGTAGCTGATTCACTTCATTGTACAGCAGAAATTAACACAACATTGTAAGGCAACTACACCACAGTTAAGAAATATAATTAATTCTAGTACGAAATATTGAAAGTGTTAGTCAGTCAGTCGTGTCTGACTCTTTGTGAACTTATGGACTATAGCCTACCAGGCTCCTCTGTCCATGGGATTTCCCAGGCAAGAATACTGGAGTGGGTTGCTATTCCCTTCTCCAGAGGCTCTTCCCAACCCAGGGATTGAACCCAGGCCTCCTGCACTACAGGTAGTTTCTTTACATCTGAGCCACCAGGGATATGAAATATATACTTTGATGATAATTATTGCATCCTCAACAAGCCACAGCATCCTGTTTTTTTTTCTTTAATAAAAGCAACAATATTTTCCTAAAAAATAAATTTCTTGAGGATGTGTTCATATTTCCTTGAGTCTCCCCTTCCCTTCTGCTACCATGAATCCTGATCACTGGGAGATACTGATTTCTAAGCCTGGAAGGTATGTTAGAGTCTGATAATGAATATTTGGCAGCAGTTTTGGCAAGAACGAAAAATTTTCTTAATTAAAATGTTTCTTAAATGTATTTTAAATTGCTTTTGCAAACATGGACAGCCTCAATTGTAACTGTGAATTTTTTAATGTGCAAGTAAATATGTTGTGTGTTCTTTTTTCAGGCTGATTTAGAAGAGCCAAATCAAAGGATGTAATTGGAAAACATTCAAAATAGGTTAGTTTAAATTATGAATACCAAGAAAAGTTTCTCTCAAATTTTATGCTTAATATAATTCATTTTTGTTACGAGCATATCGATTACTGTTGAGTAAAAGAAACAAACAAAAAGCCCAAAACAAACAAAACGGAGAGGAGATATATCTTTGAAACTCAGGAACCTTTAAGTTCACACTGTTTTTTGGCTACATGAGAAATTATAATGTAGGGAACTCATTAAGGAATCTTAATTTAGAATCAGAAAGTTCTGAAGAAACATGGAAATTAAATGGTCAACTCATCATTAACAGAGACTGGACTTCAGTTCAGTTCAGTTGCTCAGTTGTGTCCGACTCTTTGCAATGTCATGGACTGCAGCACATCAGGCCTCCCTGTCCATCACCAATTCCCAGAGTTTACTCAAATTCATGTCCATTGAGTTGGTGATGCCATCCAACCATCTCATCCTCTGTTTTCCCCTTCTCCTCCTGCCTTCAATCGTTCCCAGCATAAGGGTCTTTTCAAATGAGTCAGTTCTTCACATCAGGTGGCCAAAGTATTGGAGTTTCAGCTTCAACATCAGTCCTTCCAATGAATATCCAGGAATGAACTCCTTTAGGGTGGACTGGTTGGATCTCCTTGCAGTCCAAGGGACTCTCAAGAGTCTTCTCCAACACCACAGTTCAAAAGCATCAATTCTTTGGTGCTCAGCTTTCTTTATAGTCCAATTCTCACATCCCTATATGACTACTGGAAAAACCATAGCCTTGACTAGACGGACCTTTGTTGGCAAAGTAATGTCTCTGCTTTTCAATATGCTGTCTAGGTTGGTCATAACTTTTCTTCCAAGGAGCAAGCATCTTTTAATTTTATGGTTGCAGTCACCATTGGCAGTGATTTTGGAGGCTAAGAAAATAAAGTTTTTCACTTTATCACTGTTTCCACTGTTTCCCCTCTATTTCCCATGAAGTGATGGGACCAGATGCCATGATCTTTGTTTTCTGAATGTTGAGCTTTAAGCCAACTTTTTCACTCTCCTCTTTCACTTTCATCATGAGGCTCTTTAGTTCTTTGCTTTCTGCCATAAGGGTAGTGTCATATGCATATCTGAGGTTATTGGTATTTCTCCCAGCAATCTTGATTCCAGCTTGTGCTTCTTCCAGCCCAGCGTTTCTCATGATGTACTCTGCATAGAAGTTAAATAAGTAGGGTGACAATATACAGCCTTGATGTACTCCTTTTCCTTTTTGGAAGCAGTCTTTGTTCCATGTCCAGTTCTAACTGTTGCTTCCTGACCTGCATACAGATTTCTCAAGAGGCAGGTCAGGTGGTCTGGTATTCCCATCTCTTTAATTGCTCAATAACTTTATCCAAGATGTACATTTCTAATTACATGATAATAATATGATTATGACAGTAAATTCAACAATAAGTTCATATTCCAACAAAAGCTTTCTTTGAAAATGATCATCAAAAGGAAAATGACTTACATAAAGGCACTCATTACTTTCTTCAATAGTCTCTAGAGAAATAAAAATATTACAAATGGAGTCTTGCATCTGTTTGAAGCATGATTATGAAAATACTAAAGCTGGTAACATTAAGAACCCCACAGGATCTTAGCCTCCCACCTCAGCTTATATACATTCCCACTGAAGCAATACCTAGCTTCTTCCAAGGATCTGAATCTGTGTCAAAGTCCTGAATTTTGCTCTGAATAGTGCCTCTAATTTAGAACATAGCTCTCAGTGGTGGAGGTTCCCTCCTATGAAGCTTTACCCATAGACTTTGAACTGAAGTTCCCTGGCTTTAATCCATTCCTATCATTTCCATCAGGTTGTATCTCAAAACTGAAACATTTTCATAAGAAAGCTATTTCATTCTTTTTTTATGGATTCTGTGCTGGTAAAAGCTGGTGTTAGATACTTTTTTCCTCAACCAGAGAAGGCTATATTATACATTAAACATAGAATAACATATGGTGCCTTCTCTCAAAAGCTCTTTTAATCTCTACTGAGTTGAACTGAATTTCAATAGACCATGGCTAGTTAAAATCAAATAAAAGACAGTGAGAGGATCATTTGATGATGGGTTTGACAAATCAATTGCCTGATATTTGAAAATGGATATGATTTGCTTTGCTGAATTAAGACAACTAAGTAAAGCAACATGTCAAGAAATCAATAATAAAAGATCTTAAAATAAGTTGCATTCCTTATTATTCAAAATCTTCCCCCTCCTCTTATCATCCCCCATCTCTCCTTCCCTTTTTCGCATCTGCTTTGATAGCTTCTCTACTGGGATGAGTCAAAAAGTGAATGTGAAACTAAGTAGAAAACGCTTATTTCTCTCTGTGCTTAATTTTTATTAAGATTTTTTTTAAAAATGTATATTCAGTTTCTTTCATTTCTAAGATGAATTTATGTTGTTTGGCCCTTTATAGTTGTCGTTCAAGATTCTTCAGCAATTGATATACAGGTAATTTGCAAAGAACACTTTCATATAGTTTTTGACAGATACAAATAATTCTTGGTCCAGGATACTAAGAAGAAAAAGAAAACTCATCAATCTTGTAAGTTGTTGGATTTACTGTGTGAATTTACCAAGAGACCAAGGTAAAAACAGTGTTCCTTAGATTTAGTTTATGTGAAAATAATCCATGGAGGCTCACTTGCCATCTGTTAGGAAACAGTGACAATCGTTGACTTTGAAATAATTTTTATAGGCAGCAGTAAATCACTCACCTTTTTCTATAAACACTAAATCCCTAATAGGCTTAATGTTTGTTTATTCTTAACAAATAAGATAACTATTTGTTATGATAACTATGTTATGTTATGTTAGTAGAGACTAGCCATCCAAATAATTTTAATTTAATATTTTTTAAAAGTATAATTTATGCACCATAAAAGTCTATGTATAATAGCTGATGATTTTTATTAAATTTATATAAATGTGTAACCACCATCATAACACAGTTTTAGAACATTCTTACCACTCCACAGAGTGACTCCTGCCTATCTGTAGTCCTACTCCCACTATCAGCCCCAGTCAATTGCTGACCTGCTCCATCTTTACGAATTTCCCTTTTATAGAAATTTCATGCCACATGAATAGAATATAGTTTCTTTTCTGCCTGGCTTTTTTCACTCAGCAGAAGGCTTGAGGTTCACACACATTATTCCAGGTATCAGTAGTTCATTCCTCTTTATTAATGAATAGTAGTTCATCATATGCATATATCACATTTTGTACATTCATGAACTAATGGATAGGCATCAAAACTAATAGATAGGCATCAGGTCTCAGCTGTTTTAAATAAATGATGTTAGGAATATCCAGACACATGCCTTTGTATTGACTTGTGTTCTCATTCTTCTCAGGTAAGCAACTAGAAGAGTTGCTAGGGTATATGGTAATAACATACTTCAACTTTTATGAAACTGTCAGTATTTTCCAAGGTGGTTATACCATTTTGCATTCCTAATCCAAGGAAATATGAAGCTTCTGATTTCTCCATATTCTCACCAACACCTGAGATACAGCAATTTCAGTGAAAGTAAAGTGGTATCTGACTGTGGTTTTAATTTGCATTTCTCTAGTGACAGACTGGTTCCAAATAGGAAAAGGAGTACATCAAGGCTGTATATTGTCACTCTGCTTATTTATCTTCTTTGCAGAGTACATCATGAGAAACGCTGGGCTGGAAGAAGCACAAGCTGGAATCAAGATTGCCAAGAGAAATATCAATAACCTCAGATGTGCAGATGACACCACCCTTATGGTAGAAAGTGAAGAGGAACTAGAAAGCCTCTTGATGAAAGTGAAAGAGGAGAGCGAAAAAGTTGGCCTAAAGCTCAACATTCAGAAAACAAAGATCATGGCATCTGGTCCCATCACTTCATGGGAAATAGATGGGAAAACAGTGTCAGACTTTATTTTTGGGGGCTCCAAAATCACTTCAGATGGTGATTGCAGCCATGAAATTAAAAGACGTTTACTCCTTGGAAAGAAAGTTATGACCAACCTAGATAGCATATTCAAAAGCAAAGACATTACTTTGCCAACAAAGGTCCATCTAGTCAACGTTATGGTTTTTCCAGTAGTTATGTATGGATGTGAGAGTTGGACTGTGAAGAAAGCTGAGTGCCGAAGAATTGATGCTTTTGAACTGTGGTGTTGGAGAAGACTCTTGAGAGTCCTTTGGACTGCAAGGAGATCCAACCAGTCCATTCAAAAGAAGATCAGTCCTGAGTGTTCTTTGGAAGGAATGATGCTATAGCTGAAACTCCAGTACTTTGGCCACCTCATGCGAAGGGCTGACTCATTGGAAAAGACTCTGATGCTGGGAGGGGTTGGGGGCAGGAGGAGAAGGGGATGACAGAGGATGAGATGGCTTGATGGCATCACCAACTTGATGGATATGAGTTTGAGTGAACTCTGGGAGTTGGTGATGGGCAGGGAGGCCTGGCATGCTGCAATTCATGGGATCACGAAGAGTCAGACACGACTGAGTGACTGAACTGAGCTGAGTGACTAGTGATATTAAGCATTTTCACAGTTGGTAATTAGCCTTTCACATATTTGGTGAAATGGTTATTAAAATATTTTGACCATTTTAAATTGTTTTTCTTTTTATCATTGAGTTGTAAGAGTTCTTTTACATGCTGGATGCACGTTCCTTATTAGTATATAATTTATACATATTTTACCCAAGTGTTTGTGTTGACTTTTCCTTTTCTTAATTATGTCTTTTGAAGAGAAAAGTTCTTAGTTTAGATGTTTCAGCTGTATGATATAATGATTCAAATTTTGTATATATTGTGAGATGATCACCACAGTAATTCTGGTTAACATCTGTCACCATACATATCTACCCTAAGCACTTTCAATTAGAATTTTCTCAAATCATTGGGAGTAGAACAGGCAGAGAAACATGGTAAATTGATTATTGGTGCATAGTTGGAGTTTTCAAATTACTATTTACCACTGTTCATAGCAATTTTATTTTTCTTTCTTGGGAAGCCATTTTCTCTCTTTTTTTTTTCTTTCTCAGCTATCTGCCTTGTTTAATCCCAATTTTCTTTTTTTTTTAAGTTTTATTTTTATTTATTTATTTATTTTAATTGGAGGCTAATTACTTTACAATATTGTAGTGGTTTTTGCCATACATTGATGTGAATCAGCCATGGGTGTACATGTGTTCCCCATCCTGAACCCCCCTCCCACCACCCTTCCAGTCCATCCCTCAGAGTCATCCCAGTGCACCAGCCCTAAGCACCCTGTCTCATACATTGAACCTGGGCTGGTGATCTATTTCATATATGATAATATACATGTTTCAATGCTATTCTCCCAAATCATCCCACCCTTGCCTCCTCCCACAGAGTCCAAAAGTCTGTTTTTCACATCTGTGTCTCCTTTGCTGTCTCGCATATAAGATCATCTTTACCATCTTTCTAAATTCCATATATGTGCATTAATATACTGTATTGGTGTTTTTCTTTCTGACTTACTTCAGTCTGTATAACACCCTCCAGTTTCATCCACCTCATTAGAACTGATTCAAATGCATTCTTTTTAACAGCTGAGTAATATTCCATTGTGTATATGTACCACAGCTTTCTTATCCACTCATCTGCCAATGGACATCTAGGTTGCTTCCATGTCCTAGCTATTGTAAACAGTGCTGCGATGAACATTGGGGTACATGAGTCTCTTTCAATTCTGGTTTCCTCAGTGTGTATGCCAAGCAGAGTGTTTAATCCCAATTTTCCATCGCTGGAAAATATAACAATAGGTCAGGAAAGAATAACCTGGAAACCACTTTGGGGAGATAAAAAGGTACTTGTGACTAAGAAAAGACAAGAAGTTTGGAAATTGAGAGTCCCAAGTAGCTTGCCCCCCACCACGCTAGAGACCATTGCCTCAGAGTCCTAGCCCTTATGAGCAATTTCTCATCAACAAGGATTACTTTCATATGATCTATTTGTGTATTCTAATAATGCCAACATAGGACCCATGTTTTTTTTTTTTTCTCAAAAGGAACAGGAATAAGATTTTTGTTCTCAATTTACCATTTCATCCCATCTTCTTCACTATATTCTTACAGCAATCTTCAAATATACATCATTTTCATTTTGTTTCACCTGTAGCAATTTCAAACATAATGTTCCCTGGAGGCTATTTTTGTTCATATTTTCAAACAATTTTTCCAGATAATCTTAGTTCCTTTACATTTAAATTATTTAATTCTTAATTTTAAGATATAGTTTAAGGTTTTCCTTCTGGCAATTTAAAATTCCACATGAAAATATTTACTTCATACTGTTATGATTTCAGGTTTTATAATAATGTAATAATCTTGAAGATTTTAAAATGCCACTGGATTTTATTTACTCTTATGATTTGCATTTTTTAATGTAGTCTAAGCTAAACATTTTTCACATAGTTTAAGGTAAGCACAGAATTCACTTATATTAAAGTGGTGTTGGGAAATTGATAATGTCTAGCCAAATTGTGTGTTCTCAGAGTGAAGCAGCAGTTAGAGAAAGCAAATGAAAGCTGGAGAGTGGGAATGAGTGTGAAACTGAATAGACATTCTTCTAATTGATCAAATGCCAACAGCATTAACAGCATCTCCAGTAGGGAAAAACCACCACCAACAACAAATCTTAAATTTCTGTTGACCTTTTTAATTTTTAGCCCAAACCAGATAGAACAATGGAATTGGGGGTCATAAATAATTTCCAAAGAATGAAGATACATAAAGCCTGAGTTCAGGATATTCTGAAGTCAATAGGTCAGAGCCCAATAATAAACACAGAGGAGACATTGGCCAGAGCTGGAGTGTCTGAAAAACTGGCTACATGCACCCTTGTTTGAAAGCATGAGAAAATGGTCAAGCCCTGCCCGTGGTGATGGAGCTAGGATGAGGCAACATCTAAACAGCGTCTTTCAGCAGTCTTATTTTGATGCAATAACTTCCAGGGCATTCTGTAGTACAGCACTAATGTTACCGGAATCTCTACTAACATGTCTTTTCCCTTCAAAGTTCACAGCTCCAAACCATATCTGGATTATATTTCAGTCAGAGCAATGGGCAGAGGGGAACCGGAGCCACATTGAGAGTAAGAGTGACTGTTTCTTGGTGGCCTTGGAAATCAAAGGGGGACTCAATTTTGAACAAAACTCTTCAGGGTCATTTCAGGAAAGCCATTAAGTGTTGGACACTATAAGCAGCACAAAGGACATGATTACATTTGTTTTATCCCGTACTGTATGCTCTGTTCCTGGTATAGAGCCTGTCCTGTAGAAAGTATGCAAGAAATGCTTTTAAATGAAAGATTGGATTCCTCCTCTGTTCAAGATAACCTTCCCCATTTATGCAACACTCAGTTCACCAAACGCCTAAAGATTGAAAACTTTGTGATGTGTTGGTGATAACAAGATAACAATGCCAGCATAGGGTGTCCAGTGGAGATGGAGGTACCCCAATTTCCAAACTAAACTTTCTCAAAACTTTCTGATAGGATGGACAAATGCCCAAGAGGCAGGAACCAACTCCAAATGTAGCCATATGGACATACAGGACAACTGAGTCTCTTCTTATCAGGAACACAGTCTGGCCAGAAGTTAAGGAGTGTCCAGGCAGAAAAATGTTTGATACAGATATAGTCTCACAGACATCCTGAGATTTACCCCAGATAGCTGGGAACCAGACGAACTTTCTCAATTTTCTTATAATTACTACACTTTTTTTCTTTGGCAGATCCTAGAATAATGTCACAATTGAGCAAAAGCAGCTCAGTGAGAATGCTGGCTTGTGTTTCCAACACTTCAGTCCTAATACTTACAAAGAACAAAGTCTGTACTCCAGGAAAGGGTGACTGTTATTAAGCTACATTGATATATAGTGTAGACTAAGTAGAAACAGAAATATTTAATGGTATTTTTATATTCCAAATCTACTTGAGACTGCAGATAATCTTCTTCAAGTTAGCTGTCAAATTACATCTTATATATATTTTTATAAGAATGACCATTAAGAGATAATTGGGATCTTGCCTAGAGTCCCCGGCTGAGAAAAACAAGTTTGCATATTATTTCTAGAAGTAATGGAAAATATTTAGAAATGCCAAGACTAAAAGGATGACCACATAATCAATTCTTTTAGTATTATATGCAATAGCTTAATTGGAAAAAAATATTAATAACTATTAACAAAGTTGTTTGTTAAACATCAAAGCTTTTATTTCTAATACATTAGTTCAAGCTTGATTTGAAGTTAGATTACATCTTTATAGCAAAATATATACTGGTTGTATCAGCCTTATAAGTGAAGCAAAAGTTATTCACTGACCCATCAGTAGACACCAACTGCATTTATTTCTTCTGCTCAGTGGTGATATTACTCAGCTGAGACATAGCTGTCTCCTGACATGCTCAGTCCCTCAGTCAGTCTGACTTTGTGATCCCATGGACTGTGGCCCACCAGGCTCTTCTGTCCATGGGATTTCCCAAGAATACTGGAGTAGATTGCCATTTCCTCCTCCAGGGGATCTTCCCAACCCAGGGATCAAACCTGTGTGTCCTGCTGCTCCTGCATTACAGGCAGATTCTGCTAAAAAACGTGTCTGAGTTATGGGACAATTTGAGACCACAGAACAGAATGAATCAAATGCAAAGGTTTATGAGTGATTAAACTTGAACATGGAATTTGCTATCCAGTGTTCTGACTGATCTCAAGAAACCTATGAAAGGGGCCCCTCTGAGTGTCTGACAATAGAGTGTTTTACTTCATTCTAGAAAGTGTGGGCTTTGGATACTTTCATTTTCTCCAAATAAAGTAGAAAAGGCATGAATAACATAGTTCATCGGCATTTACAGAGTTCTCATAAAATCCCTCAACCTGGATTTTATAGAATTAGAATTTTGAGGTTTCCTTCTTAGTTACAGAGCAGTTGAAGCCTCATACTTTAAAATCCTTAAGAGTTCATATTGAAGATATATGAGTAAAATCATTCAGTAGGTCATCTTAACCTTTGGTGATTTGTATTTCCTGGAAACATGACTCTCTCTTCAATAAATCAGTAGAGAATGCCATTATCTTCCCCCAAAAAATGGCAGCCTGGATTATTCCATTGTATCCTTGATGCACAGAGTCGTTATTTAGAACATCATCCAAAAAAAGAAGATTAGGAGAGTTGGATGTCTTTATTTAAAAAAAAAAAAAAAAACCCAAGAGATGTAGTTATGTACAAAAGAGGAGAAATTTTTATCAAGAACTCTGAATGAGTATATATTTCTATTAAAAAATTACCATATTGTAGCCAAGTTTCATCAGCAGTTGCCATTAGCCAACTTTACTTGGAAATAAACATTCATAGAATGGAAACCCAAGTCCAAGAGCTCATATCTACTCAGATATTGGAAGACAAAATAAAAACAAGCAGATTGCTGAATGTGCCAAGTTTCCAAGGAAATAAGGCTTACTCCTTACAAGCTTACTTTTTGAAAAAGAAGAAACTTACCAAATTATGTCATTAGGAATTTAATTTACACACTGCAACATTCACCACCACCAGCTCTTTTTCTTGTTCCATTTGTTTTTCCACTCTGCAAAACCCAATCCAGATCCTTTTGCATGCACCATGTTTTCAAAGAAAAACAAATACTGTAAGTAAAACAGACAGGCATATCTGCCACTAACAGTTAAGATTTATAATGTTTGTCGACGGACTACAAACTGAAATTCCATCACGTTTTCCCTCTTTGCATTCTAAAAAAGAAAACATTTAACACTTTTTACAGTCATTAAAGTAATTGAAAACACACTACACATAGATTTCCGTTTGTACTCGTTAGTGCTCATCATACATACATGTCTTCCCACTGTATTCATAGGCCATACGTATCTTTTTCTTTATAATACTTCACACAGTTGCAGAAGGAAATACAATTTGATATTGACAAATCTGTTTTAATGTTTAAAGTTGTGCTGAAGAACATGAGGAAGTTTTACAGACTAGAACTGAGGGGCATTGTACAATGCTGTTCTGAAACCATCTAAAGGATCCTCTACAAATGGCCTCTAACAAGGCAGCAAAAACCAAGGGAGACGTTCCTGCACTGTGCATAGATCACGTAGCTCTCTGTCTGGAAGGCTTTGTAAAGAAAACACATTAACCTTAGTGACAGTGAAATAAGTAGTTTGGTTTCCTAAACGGTGATTTCCCATTAGGCTGTTAAGCTTACATGAAACCTCCCTTCACAGAAGAGTATTATTAAGACCTGGAGCTCTTATTAAATTGTACATCTATTATTTAGACTAAAAGATGACAACTTATCCTACATCTACAAATGTGTCCATTTCTTTTCCTACTGTTGAACCTATCACTTGACTGGTGACTAATATAGAATAAGTTTTATGACAAAATACCACTCTACTGCTTTATCTCATTCATATCTATTTTTCTCAATGTGGTCTATGCTCATGAAGGAAAATTTTGTCTAATTGTCTTGATTAATGGGGGAAATAAGGAAGAGAAGTGGCTGTAACTATGGGTATTGCTCTATTAGAGTTGGTAAGAAAAAATTTCTTTAATAAGTGAATAAATGCAAATATGATATGATTTCTTTTTAAAATCAAAGGCAAGTATTGTACAAGAAAGAGTTTGGATTCAAAGACTTGGGAATGGTGTTGGTGTCCTGTTACCAGAAGGGAAGTGGTTGTTGATGAGTCAGCTATTTATACCCATTAGACCCATTAATGTACAAATTAAATGTGTTTGTAATATCTATCTTTGAAGCAATTACAAATGACTTCAGGATTTCATGAGTGTCTAATTTCAGAAGATAAAATATCAGAAGCATTTTTATATAGCAGAATATTTTGGAATTAAGCAATTGTATGTAAACCTCAGCTTTCAATAAAAATAAAGATCTCAACTTTGAAATATCCCCCTTTTCCCCTTTGAGACAGAAGTAACTATAGAAGTACTTTACCTGTTTGCCCATCAGCTAAGTAATTTCTTAACATGGGTCTATTTCAAAAATTATTTTATGAGTTAAAAGATTAGCTCAAAGTTTCTTTAGATAGTGTCCAGTTACTTGAAATAAAATAACCAGTTTTTAGTACAACTTTGAAAAACTTCTTTTATGAAAACTTATAGGTGCAAGCATACATGTCTTTTAGCTTGTTTCTTGGGTTTTGGGTCTTATTTCTTGGATCTTAAAAATTTAACTGTCATTAAAGAACTACTTTAAAAATCCTTGTGATTATAATAGTAGTGATTTTTTTGTAGTTTAGTGGTCATCTATATTTCTTTTCAAGTATATATTTTCAAGCTCTTAAATAATGAGATGGCTGGATTGAATCAAATGAAGTCAGATTTTACCCTTTTTCTCACAAGACTATTTTGTTTACTAGTTTTCTTCTTAAGTAATGGATAATATGTTCCATTATCAGTTTTCTGACATTCAACAAGCATCTATCAGGCTGTTACTCAGTTCCAGATAGTGTGATCATTGTCCAAAACACAGAGCACATTGATTTCAAATGAGCACTTTTTGAGCATAAGATACATAGAGGCTACCAAAGCTATGATCTTCCCTGGTGGCTCAGACGGTAAAGTGTCTGCTTACAATATGGGAGACCTGGGTTCAGTCCCTGGGATGGGAAGATCCTCTGGAGAGAGAAATAGCAAACCACTCCAGAACTCTTGCCTGGAAAACCCCATGGACAGAGGAACCTGGTAGGCTACAGTCCATGAGGTCACAAAGAGTGGGACACGACTGAGCAATTTCACTTTCACTTTCACCAAAGCTATTAAGTCTTCCAAATCTGATTTCTGAGTTCCTTACAGAACGTGTCACTTACATATTTTCCATTTGGGGAAAATAAAATGTAGGTTAAGTTCATAAAGTTGACCCAGTAGGCACAAGCACCATGTGACTATTAACTTTTTGGCAGATCTGTGCTTCTTTGATTTCTGAACTTTGCTCATTACAGTCTGACACAGATTTGAAGGGTCAGTCTTAGCCCTGATTAGGATAGTGCCCTTTAGTCTGGGTTCAAGGCATTTGTAACTCGGGGAATAGGAAGTCCATAGAGAGGATTAAGATAGTTCATGAACTTGAATATAAGCAACAATTGTTGTTGTTCAGTTGCTCAGTTGTTTCTGACTCTTTGCCACCCCATGGACTGTAGCACGCCAGGCTTCCCTGTCCTTCATCATCTCCCAGAGCTTGCTCAAATTTATGTCCATTGAGTCAGTGATGCCATCCAGCCATCTCATCCTCTGTCGTGCCCTTCTTCTCCTGCCTTCAATCTTTCCCAGCATCAGGGTCTTTTCTAATGCACTGGCTCTTTGCATTAGGTGGCCAAAGTATTGGAGCTTCAGTAGGCAACAAACCACTATACTATTAACAAAGGTTTGTTATTATTGTCTTTGTTGTTATTAACACAGTGTTGCAGATCTTTTGAAATACAGGTAAGAATTATTTGACTTATCTTCTTATTTAACATGTTAATAAAAGGCCCATAGATTACCATATCACAAATTTTCTAATGTTTTGATAGACTTGTGCTCATTCAGTCATGTCTGACTCTTTGCAGTTCCATGGACTGTAGCCTGCCAGGCTTCTCTGTCACTGGGATTTCCCAGGCAAGAATATTCGAGTGGGTTGCCATTCCCTTTTCCAATGGATCTTTCCCACCCAGGGATTGAAACCGTGTCTCTTGAGTCTCCTGCATTGCCAGGCAG
Organism: Capra hircus; assembly: GCF_001704415.2. Taxonomy (NCBI): domain Eukaryota; kingdom Metazoa; phylum Chordata; class Mammalia; order Artiodactyla; family Bovidae; genus Capra; species Capra hircus. The sequence continues at coordinate 49,335,906 of NC_030821.1, forward strand.
ATTCTTTACCACTAGCATCACCTTCGAAGCCCGATGCTTTGATAACTACATTTCAATGCATTTTTTTTTTCTAGTCCTAGGTATTTTATTTTGGGCATTTAGCAACTTACTCTGGCAGACGGTTTTTTTTACTAGCCTGCCAAAGGGGTCCATGGCATAAAAGGTAGAAAACCTCCTGAGTTAGAGGACCATTTAAAAGAAAAACATGGGGGACAGACTCATGAGGATTTCCTTTTGCTATTGATGGCCCATTCCATTTAACAAATGTTTAATGAACAAAGCACAACTCTCATCATTGTGAGAATATTATTCTCAAAGTGTGCTATGACCGCTCTCCATGATGAGACATTTAGAGAGTATGAGCAAATTACTGATTGGTCGTGCTAGCCACACTAGGGTACATGCAGGATGTGTGTCAAGATCCCAGATCACACACCAATTCAGAGGAACTTATACCCTGCTAAAAATCTTCATAGAAAACAGATGCCCCAAGATCCTGTTATATTGATAGCAAGTTGGCCCTGCTGTGTGATTGCCTCCAGAGTTCCAGCCCTTTCTATGGTTCCCAAAGCTCTAGTTGCCACAGTCTGTCTTTTGCCCTGGGTACTTCCGGTGTTCCATTCTCTTGAAAAGACTATTCCCAGGGCTTCCCTGGTTGTCCAGCGTTTAAGACTCTGTACTTCCACGGCAGTGGCTGTGAGTTCGATCCCAGCTTGGGGAAGTTCCACATGAGGTGCAACCAAAGAAAGAAAGAAAGGAAAAAACCTCTCTTCCCACAAAATAACAGCAGGCAAAACAAGAAATACACTGGACTGTATGAAATATCACAAGAGATACTTGGTCACTGTAATTCCATTTCTGAAGGTAGATTCACCATAACCTCAAATTATAAAATTTAAGGTCTTTAAATAAATATTAAGTGACATTCTTTGCTTCAGAGTACTCACTGAATAAGTGTTCTAATGGTAATTCAGGAAGACAAAGATTTTATACTTAGTAATAGAAACATTATATACATACCGAGTATAAATGTACAATATATAATTATAAATATACCCTCCATATGAAGGAATGAACTTCATTTGCTTATGAACCATGGACAAATTTGCTGTTTCATATTTAGTGTTTCCCATGTCAACCACTATCCCTGGTGGCTCAACAGTAAAGCATCTGCCTGCAAGCAGGAGAGCAGGTTTTGATCCCTCGGTTGGAAAGATCCCCTGAAGAAGTGAATGGCTAGCCACTCCAGTGTTCTTGCCTGGAGAATTCCATGGACAGAATAGCCTGGTGAGCTACAGTCTATGAGGTCACAAAGCACTTTCACTTCATGTCAAATACTATGCAAAACACAGATAAATGAAGTCACTGAGTCTGTATTACAATCCTATGGGAACTGAGGTAGCATCACACCTGTTATACAAAAATAGGAACTATGAATCAGAGAAAGAGAGTAACTCACCTAAGGTCACACTTAAATGACATGACAGAGATTCCAACTCAGAATGTGTATTACTCTTACATTGCTATGTAACAAATCACCACAAGCTTATAGGTTTAAAGAAGATCCCTTTACCAGATCCTGTAAGTCAGAGGTCTGGGCATGGTGTAGTCAAGTTCTCTGCTCAGGACCTCACAGAGTGAGATCAGTGTCTTGGCTGGACTGTATTCTATCTTGTAACTCTGGGGAAGGACATGCTTCCAAGATCACTGGCTGTTGGCAGAATCCATTTCATTGTGATTGGAGGACTGAAGTACCCATTGTCTTGCTAGCTGTCAGCCTGGTACCACCATCAGCTTCTAGGGGCCACTCTCAGATCTTTGCCATGTGCTACCTCCCACCTCAATGCTACACTCAATATGCCAGCAAATGTGGAAAACTCAGCAGTGGCCACAGGACTGGAAAAGGTCAGTTTTCATTCCAATCGCAAAGAAAGGCAATGCCAAAGAATGCTCAAACTATCGCACAGTTGCACTCATCTCACATGCTAGTAAAGTAATGCTCAAAATTCTCCAAGCTAGGCTTCAGCAATACGTGAACCGTGAATTTCCAGATATTCAAGCTGGTTTTAGAAAAGGTAGAGGAACCAGAGATCAAATTGCCAACATCCGCTGGATCATAGAAAAAGCAAGAGAGTTCCAGAAAAACATCTATTTCTGCTTTATTGACTATGCCAAAGCCTTTGACTGTGTGGATCAGAAGAAACTGTGGAAAATTGTGAGAGAGATGGGAATACCAGACCACCTGACCTGCCTCTTGAGAAATCTGTATGCAGGTCAGGAAGCAACAGTTAGAACTGGAGATGGAACAACAGACTGGTTCCAAATAGGAAAAGGGGTATGTCAAAGCTGTACATTGTCACCTTGCTTGTTTAAATTCTATGCATAGTACATCATGAGAAATGCTGGACTGGAAGAAGCACAAGCTGGAATCAAGATTGCCGGGACAAATATCAATAACCTCAGATATGCAGATGACACCACCCTTACGGCAGAAAGCGAAGAGGAACTAAAAAGCCTCTTGATGAAAGTGAAAAAAGAGAGTGAAAAAGTTGTCTTAAAGCTCAACATTCAGAAAATGAAGATCATGGCATCTGGTCCCATCACTTCATGGGAAATAGATGGGGAAACAGTGGAAACAGTGTCAGACTTTATTTTGGGGGGCTCCAAAATCACTGCAGATGGTGACTGCAGCCATGAAACCAAAAGACGCTTACTCCTTGGAAGAAAAGTTATGACCAGCTTAGACAGCATACTCAAAAGCAGAGACATTACTTTACCGACTAAGGTCCATCTAGTCAAGGCTATGGTTTTTCCAGTAGTCATGTATGGATGTGAGAGTTGGACTGTGAAGAAGGCTGAGCGCTGAAGAATTGATGCTTTTGAACTGTGGTGTTGGAGAAGACTCTTGAGAGGCCCTTGGACTGCAAGGAGATCCAACCAGTCCATTCTAAAGGAGATCAGGCCTGGGTGTTCTTTGGAACGAATCATGCTAAAGCTGAAACTCCAATACTTTGGCCACCTCATGCGAAGAGTTGACTCATTGGAAAAGACTCCGATGCTGGGAGGGGCTGAGGGCAGGAAGAGAAGGCGATGACAGAGGATGAGATGGCTGGATGGCATCATCATCTCAATGGATGTGAGTTTGAGTGAACACCAGGAGTTGGTGATGGACAGGGAGGCCTGGCGTGCTGCAGTTCACGGGGTCACAAAGAGTTGGACGCAACTCAGCGACTGAACTGAGCTGAACTGAACCTCCCACCTCAGCAACAGAGAAATCCACCTAAAAGGTCAAGAAGCAACATCTAAGAGGTCTACAAATGCCCCTGGGGTTTCTGAAGGAAAAAATACTTCTCACATTTCAAAATCCAGGTTTTCTGAGATGAAACCAAGAGATAACATGATGACAAGAATATTGAAGAAAATGCAAGTGTGAAAGTCCTGAAAATTTCAAATTCCACAAGTATCATGAGTCAAAATTATTCACAAATGACACGAACACTTCTGTCATATGCAACAACCATTCATTATTTCATTTTCCAAGAGATCAGACTCACGCTACATCTGTGGGCACAAAGTATTCTATATTTCACTTTCTTTAGTAGGATAGACAATCAGTTTTGACAGCACTTTTTATAACTAGCCAGGGAACATTTATGACTTAGAGGTAAATATACGAAAACTTTGGGCAGACCCGTTTTTGTCATAAAGCAAGAGGGTGAGTTAAATACCTCTTGCTGCTGCTGCTGCTGCCGCTAAGTCGCTTCAGTCGTGTCCGACTCTGTGCGACCCCAGAGACGGCAGCCCATCAGTTTCCCCCGTCCCTGGGATTCTCCAGGCAAGAACACTGGAGTGGGTTGCCATTTCCTTCTCCATAAATACCTCTTAGTTGCCCCCAAACTTCTAGCAGAGTCAGATTAATTGAATTCCTAGCCTAGGAAGACCTAAACAATTACAGCCTTCACTCAGCTCTCGGAACACTTCAACAGACTCATAGCACTCACGAGGCACCTATGAAGGTCCTTACATTTACACGTATGGTTTAAAATATATTTTAGATTATACTATGTTTCTTGCATTTTATTCCAGAGACATAACGATCTCATTAATAGCAAGAACTATATTTTAGAATTCTTTTGTAATCTGCATCAGCATCTAACTCAATGTTAAAATACACTCAGAGCTCGTTAAACCATTGACTGATTGATTAAAATTACAAACTCTCAGGTTAGAAAGCAACCATCCTGCTTACTCTGTGAGCCAGGATTCCCAGACCCTCTGAGCTTACATTGGAGTTCCTGTTCTCTAGTAAGGCTGCTATCAAAGCTTCCAATTGCACATAGGAACCCATTATTCCAGCAAGTTTTCCATTGCCTAATTAATTCAACCCTACTTTCAAGATCTCCCAGTGAGTAGCACTATTGAATCAGAATGACTTAAGAGGCTGTCTCACACAAGATTTTATGAACTGAGTCAACTAGAACAGTGATAAATATACTGTCTATTCTCTATTTGTACTAAGTGTTTTTTGAAATTGGTATTCTGTCTAAATACCTCACATAGAACTAGGTTTAAATGACAGATTTCCGAAGAGCCAGACAGTTAGAAGAAAGCAGTGAATGCTGGCTGGCTGCCGCTAAGTCGCTTCAAGTCGTGTCCGACTCTGTGCGACCCCAGAGACGGCAGCCCATCAGTTTCCCCCGTCCCTGGGATTCTCCAGGCAAGAACACTGGAGTGGGTTGCCATTTCCTTCTCCATAAATACCTCTTAGTTGCCCCCAAACTTCTAGCAGAGTCAGATTAATTGAATTCCTAGCCTAGGAAGACCTAAACAATTACAGCCTTCACTCAGCTCTCGGAACACTTCAACAGACTCATAGCACTCACGAGGCACCTATGAAGGTCCTTACATTTACACGTATGGTTTAAAATATATTTTAGATTATACTATGTTTCTTGCATTTTATTCCAGAGACATAACGATCTCATTAATAGCAAGAACTATATTTTAGAATTCTTTTGTAATCTGCATCAGCATCTAACTCAATGTTAAAATACACTCAGAGCTCGTTAAACCATTGACTGATTGATTAAAAGTTACAAACTCTCAGGTTAGAAAAGCAACCATCCTGCTTACTCTGTGAGCCAGGATTCCCAGACCCTCTGAGCTTACATTGGAGTTCCTGTTCTCTAGTAAGGGCTGCCTATCAAAGCTTCCAATTGCACATAGGAACCCCATTATTCCCAGCAAGGTTTTCCATTGCCTAATTAATTCAACCCTACTCTTTCAAGATCTCCCAGTGAGTAGCACTATTGAATCAGAATGACTTAAGAGGCTGGTTCTCACAGCAAGGAGTTTTATGAACTGAGTGCGAACTAGAAGCAGTGATAAAATATTACCTGTCCCTATTGCTCTATTTGTACTAAAGCTGTTATTTTGAAATTGGCTATTCCTGTCTAAATACCCTTCACATAGAACTAGGTTTTAAATCAGACAGATTTCCGAAGAAGCCAGACATGTTAGAAGGAAGAAGGGCAGTGAAATGATGAAGCAGAAACTGGTACTAAAATATTCACTGTGCTCCCCACACACTAAGGTTTAAAGGCTGAGTCTGTTCAAAATGTTCAGTTCTTATGGAGCTTGGTATAAGTTGAATTCCTGGGAGGCCAGTTGATGTTTTCTCATGTAATAAAGATGCAAACAAGACTTCTTTTAGCTCACGGTCTATGTCTGGACCATCTCCAGATTCCCAGAGTCTGACTCTCCGAGGCCAATGGTGAGTGTTACATACTTATCAATCCAGTCCTCTGGAGAAGTTTCAAAAGACTTCCCCTCTGAGATGATATTAATATCTTGCTTCTCTTAGCCTCCCCTTTATGACATGTTGGCTATTTATCTTCTTTGTCTCCAATATAAAGATAATAAGTACTTTGAAAATCACCTGTGTTTCCCAGTGGCTTTATTATGCCTTTCATTGTTAACATCAAAAATAGTAAGCCCAGGACTACAATTATTTACAGATCTGGAACCGCCTGAAGTCCTTGAGGAGTAGACGATCAGGCTCTTATGTAAGAAAGTAAATCAGTGAACAAAGGTAGAATAAATAACCTCGACTTGCGTAGAGTGTGAGAACAAGACCTGTGAAATATAGTTACACATAAAGACACTTGACAGAGAAAGAAAGACCTCTGTCTTTCCCCAGTGACAGTGTGTTGTTCAGCATCTTTTCATGTTTTCATGTGGTTATTTGCCATTAGCATGTCTTTGAGAAGTATTGAAATCTTTTACTCATGTTTTCATTGGATTGTTAGTCTTATGACTGAACTGTGAGAGTTCTCCATATATTTCAGCTGTCAGTCTTTTATCAGAAATATGTATTGGTACCAATATTTTGTTTTATGACTGACGCTTTTTTATACTGCTTCTTGAGCATTCATGCTACCTATGCATTCTTGGCTCTCTCTAAGGGCACAAGGATTTTCTCTTGTGTGTGTCTATTTTTTCCTAAGTCTTGTTAGAAGTGAACTCCTTTTAAGAGTGGTCTAGTTTTGGTTATCGAATATCTCATTTATTCAACTTATGGACTCTGATATTTGTATCTGATAATTCTGGGAGAGCCTCAGAATGCCTAAGGGTAATAAATGGTCCATAGAGGAATGTTGAAAATTAAGTTAGGTTTTTGGTGTAAAGCTATTTATTTATTTATTCTTTTGGTGACTCTCAATTCAGTTCAGTCGCTCAGTCATGTCAGACTCTTTGTGACCCCATGAATCGCAGCACGCCAGGCCTCCTTGTCTATCACCAACTCCCAGAGTTCACCCAAACTCATGTGCATCGAGTCAGTGATGCCATCCAGCCATCTCATCCTCTGTCGTCCCCTTTTCCTCCTGCTCCCAATCCCTCCCAGCATCAGGGTCTTTTCCAATGAGTCAACTCTTCGCATGAGGTGGCCAAAGTATTGGAGTTTCAGCCTCAGCATCAATCCTTCCAATGAACACCAAGCACTGGTCTCCTTTAGGATGGACACTCTAGAAGCAGCTAAATTTCATCCATAGGATTTAAACCCAGAGGGGCCTTAGAAATCTTCTAGTCTGATTGCCTCATTCTGCATTACAAGAAATTTATAAAATGTTAAGTAACTTTTCCACTATCACCCAATTAGTCCTTTGTCTTTTTCCTACACAGTTTATCTTGTTTATTATCAGTGAATTATTAGTTTATTCAGTAAACTATTATTTTTCAGTTTATTATCAGTGAATGATAATCTGATCTTTCACATGCCATTCTAAACTGTCATTTCAACTAGTCTTGATAAAAATCACTGAGAATATGCCTTAGTTTTAAATTTTAGTTTATACTATGCCTCATAAAGCCTATCTGAAACTTTCTAATTTGAATCAAGAATTTGCCCCCCACTCCCAACCTCAGGTGGCATTTTTCTAAATAATAGAATGTCAGAAAAAACTCCACTTACCTAAACATTTGCTATACACCTGCTGTATTAGTTCTCTATTAGCGTCAGCATTGGGTGCTCAGTGGTGTCTGACTTTTTGCTACCCATGGGCTACAGCCTGCCAGGCTCCTCTGTCCATGGGATTCTCCAGGCAAAAATACTGGAGTGGGTTGCCATTCCCTAGTTATCTACTGTATTTGCTATTGCTGTATTGCAGATTACCCTGAAGCTTAGCAGCAACTTATTTATTATCCCACGATTTCTTAAGATAGGAATCCAGGCTTAGCTGAGTCTTCCGCTAGAGGATCCTTCACCAGGCTGCAGTCAAGGTCCTGGATGGGTCTGTACTCAAGGCTTGACTGGGGAAGGATCAGCATTCAATTTCACTCTCATTAAATGTTGATTGGATTCAGTTCCTTTTAGGATGTTGAACTGAGGGGTTTAGTTCCTCACTGACCATTGGTCAGAGGCAACCCTCATTCTTTGCCAACTGGTCCCTTCCACCAGGGCAAGCACACAAGCTGAGGGTGAGAGAAAATTCCACAGTCTCTTATAAGCTCACTCGCAAGTGAGAGCCCTTCACTTTTGCTGCATTCTATTTCTTAGAAGGAAATCTCTAGGTCCAGTCCACACTCAAGGGGAAAAGATTATATGATGATAAAAATGTCAGCGCCATGTTAGAAGGCTGCTTACCACATCTACATATGGCAATGCCTATACTTCCAGCATCAAAGCCTCCTAATGCGAAGGGTTGACTCATTGGAAAAGACTCTGATGCTGGGAGGGATTGGGGGCAAGAGGAGAAGGGGACGACAGAGGATGAGATGGCTGGATGGCATCACCAACTTGATGGACGTGAGTTTGAATGAACTCCAGGAGTTGGTGATGGACAGGGAGGCCCGGCGTGCTACAATTCATGGCGTCGCAAAGAGTCAGACATGACTGAGCGACTGAACTGAACTGAATATTTAAGAATTGGAACTTCAAAATTGACATTCTCCAAAATGATTCCATTATGGGAATGATAACATCTTACTTTATTATTACATGTCAGACCTTTAATATGGATTTATTTGTTGGAGAACTAGATCCTATAATACAGGGTAATATAGAAGCAAATAAAAAGTAAAAAGTCCAAATTATGTATTCTTAACCTGTGGAAAAAATTCAAATAGTCAAGCAGCTCCATGGAGGCTTGTAAGGTGGGAAAGAACAGAGAAGGGCAAAAAAAAAAAAAAAAAAAAAAAAAAAAAAAAAAAAAAAAAAAAAAAAAGAAGGGCAAAACAGAGTGGCAACAAAGCTCTGATATGGGAATCTCTGTCTAGAAGCAACTTCAGCCTCAAGAGATAGAAAATCCTTGTACTGAAAACAAAAAACAAATGCATTGAATTTGTTGCATTGGCTCAGTCTGTAGAGTGATCACATCTTAGCTTAAATTGGCTGATGCTACTTATCAGCTGTTCTCCACCCCCGCCTCCAAAAAGTGAAGTCGCTCAGTCGTGTCCAACTCTTTGCAACCCCATGGATTGTAGCCTACCAGGCTCCTCAGTCCATGGGATTTTCCAGGCATGAATACTGGAGTGGGGTGCCATCTCCTTTTCCAAAGTTCCCACTCAAATAAGACTTTTCTAGACAGCTCTAACCAGGGTTTATTCTAGTCTATGTAGTTCTCTTGATGAGAAAAAATGCAAACCCCTTAAGAAAAGGAAGCCTCTGGAAACATGACTGGGAGAGCAGAGGGCACATTTTAAGAAGAAATAGTCACCCTTTCCTCTGGTAGATGAGTCCTCTGTGCCAGTTGGCACCAGGCTTGGACAGGAGAGCATAGAATCTAATTTCAACCAGACTCCTCTCCTCAACTGGGAGCCTTGGTGCAGCACACATGGTGTACAACTGAATTTAGCAGCCTGAATTTCCAATCAGAGTAAAAGCAGCATTTTTATTTTTCTTCTCCATACAAAGTTGAATTTGGATTTAAAAGATCTGAGATTCACTTTTGTTACATACTTAGTTGATGACCGAGGGCAAATATGTCTTGATGTTTCAGTTTCCTGTTTCTGGAGGAGCTTCGACATGACAGAGGAGATTTTACATGACATAATGTGTGTTAATTAAATGGCATCATATTTGGACATTTTCTAAGCTGTAAGTCTTATATGGCAGAGACATTCTGATTGCCTTTCGGATAGACCAGTGGGATCTGGGCTTAGGGTCATGCTTTTTGTCTTCTCTCCAAAAGAGTTAGTTGGAGAAGTTGCAGTTCAGTAGGGTCATAGACTAAATTGTGTGTGTCCGTCATTCTTGGCTGCAGTCCACATGGATGCTCATTACCATAAATATACTGCTACAGGTAAGCATTCAGATGTCACGAAACCATCCATTTCTTCCATAGATCAGAAAAGCTCATTTTTCTGAAAGAACTAATAAAGAAACAAGAGAACTGCAAATGTATTTTGGAAGCATTGTGAAAATTATGGACATTTGATCTCTGTCTAAAAATCCATAAATTCTCAATGACAACTAAAACAATAAAATGCTTCTAAAATTTTCTTAAATCCCCCTGGAGAATTAGAGAGGGGCTTTGAGAGTCTTAATGGTCTTAAAGGACAGGACTCCCCTGGTCTCAGTTTTCCCACATAAATAAGCCCACACCCTCAGTTATCTGAGTTATTTCCTTGTAAGCATCTCCTCCCCATCTTATTGATAATGTTATGGTTAAGAAAGCGAAGGTGGGGAGGCAGGTTGTGGCTTTAATGACAATGACATGAAAAGGAAACCAGGCACAGAAGAAAAGACCACAAAGGAAAATGTTAATTTAGATATGAGATTAGATTAAATACCGAAGTATTGACAAACTTGGCCTTGTCTATGGGTCTCAAGAAATTTATATGCTGGATTGCAGAGAGAAAAGCAGGGCTGCGCAAGGGTTGAACTTCCTGTGAGGCAAGAACCTCAGCTGTGAGGAAGCAGCTGAGTTCAGGAGGGGAGAGGTTCTGGGCTGCTCGTCCCTCCCTCCTAGTTCCCACACCCCCGGATGTGGAGGCTCCCCCAGGAGACCTTTCTCCTGAGAGATTCTGTAAACAAGTCAGTCAACCGCTATGGGAGCTGATCTCCCTTCCTACCCAAAAAAGAGATGTGAGAAAAGTCCATTTTCAACCTACTGCAGCACTGACAAGACTGGAACTTAAGAAACATTCTCAGGGAAAACAAAACAAAAAGCCCACAACAGCTTGCCACACTGACCTCATCATGGAACAAGTATGAGAGGCAGTGGGTGTGTTCCCAAAGCTTGAACGAAGTACAGACTCAATTTCAGGGAAAATATTTTCCTCCTGTCCCTCAGTGCACTAGAACACTTTGTCCTACTCTTGTAGGAAAGAAAGTGGGGCCAGAGGGGATGCTCAAGTCCCAGGTCTCAGGGGAGTCCCTAGGATGGGCCACCAAGTGTGGGTTCTTGGCTTTGAGCTGGAAAGAATTCAGGAGCGAGTCATAATGAAATGAAAGCTTTTCATTCAAGAAGATACATACTCCACAGCCAGAGGGTGGGCCAGCTTGGAAGGTAGAGGTGCCAGGGTGCAGGGCTGTCAGTTTTTATAGGGGTGGATAATTCATAGGCTAATTAATGAGTGGGACTCATTGAGCATCACTGACTCAATGGGTATGAGTTTGAGTAAGCTCCAGGAGTTGGTGATGGACAGGGAAGCCTGGCATGCTGCAGTCCATGGGGTCACAAAAAGCTGGACACAACTGAACTGAACTGAGTGAGTGGAAGGATTATTCCAACTATTTTGGGGAAAGGGTAGGGATTTCCAGGAATTGGGCCACCACTCACTCTTTGGCCTTTTATGGTTGACCTGGGAACTGTCATGGCACCTGTGTCGTTTAGCACATGCTGCTTGTTACAATGAGTGTATACTGAGATTTGAGGTCTATTGGAAGTCAACTCTTCTGCCATTTTGGACCTAGTTGGTTCTAATCAATTTATGTTATGTCCTCCATGGCTGTCATTCTTTTAAAGGTTGTGCCCTGCCCCCTTTCTGTCTCACTACTATCAAAGCGCCCCACCCAGTTACAGAAAGTTTGGCTGAAGAAAAGGTATATTCCACAAAAATGACTTTCTATTGTGAATTATTATTGTAGCTTGTATTTATAACTTAATATGTTTTTGTATTCTCAGAATATGTCTGTGGACTCCCAGGCTTGAGAATAAACATTAAAATAGATAAAGGATAGTTTAGTCATGCCTAGTGTTGAATATCAGCACAGACAATTAAATGCATGATATATATTAAGTTGCTTAATTATTGAGCCTAGTGGGATTAACACAGAGCCTGGCACATAGGAAGTGCTAAATATTTTTCTCAACCTATATTCACAAACAATTTCATACTCTATTTTGCACCATAATCTAGGTAAGAGGTCATTGAAGTGGCCTAAATTTATAAGATGTTTATTATCCCTTTGTTTCTTCTTCTTTTTTTATTTTGGATCAAAAATGAGGTTTCAGGTAAACATACTAAATTTTCTGTCTCAAGACAGGGCATTATCACTTTCTCATCTTGAAAGATCCTCATCTCTTTCACTTACTTCTAGGCACTGTGAAAGGTCAGCTTACTGGGTGGTACTAGTGATAAAAGCAGGTTAGATGTAAGAGACTCGGGTTCAGTCCCCGGGTGGGGAAGATCCCCTGAAGGTGGGCATGGCAACCCATTCCAGTATTCTTGCCTGAAGAATTCCATGGACAGAGGAGCCTGGCAAACTGCAGGCTATGACGTCAAAAAGAGTCGGACACGGCTGAAGCAACTTAGCGTGCACATGCACATGAGGAAGGTAGAAACCACACAGATGACACTCCTTGAAAACTCAGAAATGTTGAATAAAACAGAATAAGAAAAAATAATTTAAACTATATAAGCAAGTTCAAGAAAAGGAAAGAAAAAATTCTCTTCAATACAAAAGTGAGGAGTGAAGGCAAAACTAAGGCTATAGCTACGGATCTGAATAAAGGTTTTGAGGAGTGAGGTTTTGGGACCTAAGCTGAGCCAGGAGAGATGGTCTGGGGGTTGTGGGAGAGGGGACAGGATAAATCACAGAGGGACATGAATAAACCTGGCAGGCTTGAAGGAATGCACCTTCCATGAAACTGGAACTAGGAAATTCTACCTACTGTCTAAGGAATTTGATATCTTCAGAGATTTCTGAGAGGCACAGAGGGATATTAAAAACCCTAGTCAATAACATATGCAAGAGTGAGGTGTGAATTTGTACCATACTGTGGTTTGGGAAATTCACATGGAGGAAGTAACATGATAACTGGTGTGGATCTTAGGGTGCAGGAAGAATGCAAAAAATATGTAGAAATACTTCAACAACTCAGAATTCATGGCAGTTCCATGTAAGTAAATTCCACCAAAGATATGCTTGCATCTAAAATAAATGATTATTCATAAAAGGAAATGTACTAGCATCATAAAAAGACAATCAGTTCAGTCAGTTCAGTCGCTCAGTCATGTCCAACTCTATGTGACCCCATGGATTGCAGCACGCCAGGCCTCCCTATCCATCACGAACTCCCGGAGTTTACCCAAACTCATGTTCATCAAGTCAGTGATGACATCCAACCATCTCATACTCTGTCGTCCCCTTCTCCTCCTGCCCTCAATCTTTCCCAGCATCAGGGTCTTTTCAAATGAGTCAGCTCTTCTCATCAGGTGGCCAAAGTATTGGAGTTTCAGCTTCAGCATCAGTCCTTCCAAAGAACACCCAGGACTGATCTCCTTTAGAATAGACTGGCTGGATCTCCTTGCAGTCCAGGGGACTCTCAAGAGTCTTCTCCAACACCACAGTTCAAAAGCATCAATTCTTTGGCACTCAGCTTTGTTTATAGTCCAACTCTCACAGCCATACGTGACTATTGGAAAAACCATAGCCTTGACTAGACGGACCTTTGTTGGCAAAGTAATGTCTGCTTTTGAATATGCTATCTAGGTTGGTCATAACTTTCCTTCCAAGGAGTAAGCGTCTTTTAATTTTATGGCTGCAGTCACCATCTGCAGTGATTTTGGAGCCAAAACAAACACAATATATGCCCCAAAGTTGGGAAAAATAATGGAGCAGTTGACACGATATTGGCTTCCCCAGTGACGCTAGTGGTAAAGAACCCAATGCAGGAGACGTGAGAGGAGTGAGTTCGATTTTTGGTTGGGAAGATAACCTGGAGGAAGGCACGGCATGTTATAACTGCAAAAGGAACTTTTGACAAAATGTCAGCACTTGAGGCTTCTAAGAAGCCAAGACAAAGGACTACTGTTCTTTTACAGGGTGTATGTGTGTGTGCTTGTGAGATTCTGATAGAGTCTAGAGTGACTTAGGAAGGAGTTACCCATTACAGCCTGGAGTCTGTGATTTATCAAGACAGAGACCAGTCTTGGAAGAGAATGGATGCAGGGAATTTTGCATATAGTTCAGTTCAGTTTAGCTCAGTCGCTCAGTCATGTTTGACTCTTTGCAACCCCATGAATCGCAGCACGCCAGGCCTCCCTGTCCATCACCAACTCCCGGAGTTCACTCAGACTCATGTCCATCGAGGCAGTGATGCCATCCAGCCATCTCATCCTCTGTCGTCCCCTTCTCCTCCTGCCCCCAATCCCTCCCAGCATCAGAGTCTTTTCCAATGAGTCAACTCTTCGCATGAGGTGGCCAAAGTACTGGAGTTTCAGCTTTAGCATCAGTCCTTTCAATGAACACCCAGGACTGATCTCCTTCAGAATGGACTGGTTGGATCTCCTTGCAGTCCAAGGGACTCTCAAGAGTCTTCTCCAACACCACAGTTCAAAAGCATCTATTCTTTGACGCTCAGCCTTCTTCACAGTCCAACTCTCACATCCATACATGACTACTGGAAAAACCATAGCCTTGACTAGACGGACCTTTGTTGGCAAAGTAATGTCTCTGCTTTTGAATATGCTATCTAGGTTGGTCATAACTTTCCTTCCAGGGAGTAAGCGTTTTTTAATTTCATGGCTGCAGTCACCATCTGCAGTGATTTTGGAGCCCCAAAAAATAAAGTTTGACACTGTTTCCACTGTTTCCCCATCTATTTCCCATGAAGTGATGGGACTGAAAGCCATGGTCTTCATTTTCTGAATGTTGAGCTTTAAGCCAACTTTTTCACTCTCCTCTTTCACTTTCATCGAGGCTTTTTAGTTCCTCTTCGCTTTCTGCCATAAGGGTGGTGTCATCCGCATATCCGAGGTTATTGATATTTTTCCCAGAAATCTTGATTCCAGATTGTCCTTCCAGCCCAGCATTTCTCATGATGTACTCTGCATAGAAGTTAAATAAGCAAGGTGACAATAGACAGCCTTGATGTACTCCTTTTCCTATTTGGAACCAGTCTGTTGTTCCATGTCCTGTTCTAACTGCTGCTTCCTGACCTGCATATAGGTTTCTCAAGAGGCAGGTCAGGTGGTCTGGTATTCCCATCTCTTTAAGAATTTTCCACAGTTTATTGTGATCCATACAGTCAAAGGCTTTGGCATAGTCAATAAAGCAGAAATAGATGTTTTTCTGGTCTCTCTTCCTTTTTCCATGATCCAGCGGATGTTGGCAATTTGATCTCTGGTTCCTCTGCCTTTTTGAAAACCAGCTTGAACATCTGGAAGTTCACGGTTCACGTATTGCTGAAGCCTGGCTTGCAGAATTTTGAGCATTACTTTACTAGTGTGTGAGATGAGTGCAATTGTGCAGTAGTTTGAGCATTCTTTGACATTGCCTTTCTTTGGGATTGGAATGAAAACTGACCTTTTCCAGTCCTGTGGCCACTGCTGAGTTTTCCAAATTTGCTGGCATATAGAGTGCAGCACTTTCACAGCATCATCTTTCAGGATTTGAAATAGGTCAACTGGAATTCCATCACCTCCACTAGCTTTGTTCATAGTGATGCTTTCTAAGGCCCACTTAACTTCACATTCCAGGATGTCTGGCTCCAGGTGAGTGATCACGCCATTGTGATTATCTTGGTTACGAAGATCTCTTTTGTACAGTTCTTCTGTGTATTTTTGCCACCTCTTCTTAATATCTTCTGCTTCTGTTAGGTCCATACAGGGCCGCAAAATGCCGGAAGCCAGTGTGAGGAATCCCGCCCGTGACAAGGTCATGAGGAAGGAAGCTGACATACGCAAGGCGTGCTCAGACTTCAGGGGCCCCTCTGGAAATTCCTAAGCATGTACCCCAACAAAAATCTGCCGGTTTTTGTGCTCTGCTTTTCCACTCTTCTGACATTTTCTGGAAAAAGTCAATTCAGGGCTTTAGTCTTCTGCATTTGAAAGAGTGTTTCAATCCAAAAACCCCTCTGATGGCTTTCTAGCCTGCCTGCAGGACTCATACAGCTGCGCATGTGATTGTTTGAGGCCTCCTGACCCCAGGAGGCACAGGAAGCTTAAAACATCCTAGGAATGTAGGAGCTTCCGAGGAGTCAAAATCTTTAGAATAGGACTGATTAAAAGTTTCATTTGTTGAGTCAATGCTTGCTGCCAAATTTTCATATCCTTTATTTTTAGATATAGTTGGTATATAGAAATGCAAGTAGTAGACCTGGTATTAGCAACATTAGATCTTTGAGTTAAGTACCTTCTTTGTTATAACCCACCGCACCTGTGTTCTATAGAGATGTAACTTTAGCGCTTTAAGGAGATGCAGATTAAAGAAAAACACTTCAGGGGAAACAAAATTAACATTCATTATGGAAGAGAGCCAAAAAGTGTTAACAAGCCTCTTGGCCAGAAGATAATGTAAATCACCTGAGACCTTTTGTATACAAAATGATATACAGAAAGAGTCTGGGCTGCGAACGCTACATAATTTTGTGTTACCCATTGATCTCCATGTTTTATCAAAAGTATAAAAGGCCTTCTGAACAATAAAGGATGGGACCAGTTTCTCAGACCAGCTTCTCGGACTAGTCTCTCGGCCTGGTTTCTTGGAAATCTGGCTCCCCCCGTGTCTCTGTCTCTCTTCTTCTCTCCCTTTCCCTCTCTCTGCTCTTTACTTTAACTTCAGGCTGAATCTCCACCTGGGGCGTGGAGGCTCGCCAGGTCTACTTACTTGCCCTGGCTGTTAAGACCCACGCGAAAGGGAGCTTAAGGCGAGGCACCCTTAGATATTCAAGCGGGCGCGGTGGCCCAACGTAGATGGTGCAAATTCCTTGTCTGGAATTTTATTGGCCTTCCGTGTAAACCAAGCTATTCAGCCCTCTTCCTCCACTTAATCTTCCTACTACACTATAGTTTCTTAATCTAATCTTATATCAATCAATAAACAAGTCTTTCCACGCCAACGCCGTCCATCCTTCGAATTCCCTGGATCCACCGGGGCTGGACCCCGGCAGCAAAAGATATCTTTGCTGTTGTTTCAAAAGGAACTAGAAAAAAATCCATCATCCCAGTACAACAGCCAGGGAGCATTGCCATTTACCTGGAACTACTGGTGACAAAAGAAAAAGGGACAAGCCTGAAACTGGGTGTCCCTCATAGCTCAGCTGGTAAAGAATCCACCTGCAATGCAGGAGATTCCCGGGTTCAATTCCTGGATTCGGAAGATCCGCTAGAGAAGGGATAGGCTACCCACTCCAGCATTCTTGGGCTTTCCTTGTGGCTCAGCTGGTAAAGAATCTGCTTGCAATGCAGGAGACCTGGGTTCGATCCCTGGGTTGGGAAGGTCCCCTGGAGAATGGACCCACTCCAGTATTCTGGCCTGGGGTCGGACCCAACTGAGTGACTTTTACTTCACTTCACTTCACTGAAACTGAATACCAGCCTGTTCCATATGGGATAGAGGGGCTCATACATATTTAGCCCTTTTGGGGAGCTAGTACCCTAAGGCCAAACACTCTGAGATGAGTGAAACCCAGAGATACTGGTAGAATCTAAAGCAGAACTATCTTCTGAGGATATAAACACGAACAGAGCACATGAAAAGCCCCTGAAGAAGTTCACAACCTTACATCCACAACCATAGGAGAAACCAAGATGTAAATCTGCATATGGAGAGCAAAGGAGAATTAGCACCCCAAAATCTGGTGGTAAGAACAATCTGATTTATATTGTAAGTATGTTTATAAGTGCAACAGAGTAAAAGGAAGAAGGGAAAGAGGTGATGATTAGTGTTATGTGTTCTTAAACACTTGCAAGTTGGAGAAGAGTTAGAGACCATTTTGGACTAATGGAGATTTTAAGGAAAGCCACTTAAAGGACAGAAATAGAACGAACAATTTCCAAGCTCATGGAGGGGTGGGGTGGAGAGCAATAAAAGTAAACTAAATTAACTAAATAGAGCAAAGGAAAAGAGGATAAAGAGAAGCAAAGGAAAAAGGTGGCAATAAGATGCACACACACACACACACACACACACACACACAAAACAAAACTTGTGAAAAGAAGTTCAAATATATTAGTAATTATAATTTCTTAAAATAAAATATTCCATTGTATGTAATTTTGTAACTTGCTTTACCAATCTCATAACTCACAGACTTTTTGAATAACTCCAACATTTTCTGACACAGTTAATATCCTTGTTTGTGTACATGTGTATATTATTATGCATGCATGTGTGTTAAGTCAGTTTAGTCATGTCCAACTCTTTGCAACCTGATGGACTGTAGCCCTCCAGGCTCCTCCGTCCATGGGGATTCTCCACCAAGAAAACTGGAGTGGGTTGCCATGTCCTCCTCCAAGGGATCTTCCAGACCCAGGGATTGAACTCAAGCATCCTGCATATCCTGCATTGAAAGGTGGGTTCTTTACCACTAGTGCCACCTGGGAAGCCCATGTATAACTATATATACACACCATTAAGAAATCTCCTGTTAAATCAATAGGATATGATAGAAATGGAATAGTAAGATCAAAATATTGGTGCATTTTTTATTTTGTAAGTTGCTATCAACCAATTTAACTTGCAACAGAAAAATAATAGAGTATCTGTTTCTCTACCCCTTGGCCATAGTCGTTCATCATTTTTGTTTGTTTTGTTCTTTAATCTTTGCCAGTCTGATGAAGCACAATGGTTTATTCAGTTCAGTTCAGTTCAGTCGCTCAGTCGTGTCTGACTCTTTGCGACCCCATGAATCGCAGCACGCCAGGCCTCCCTGTCCATCACCAACTCCTGGTGTTCACTCAAACTCACATCCATCGAGATGGTGATGCCATCCAGCCATCTCATCCTCTGTCGTCCCCTTCTCCTCCTGCCCTCAATCCCTCCCAGCATCAGAGTCTTTTCCAATGAGTCAACTCTTCACATGAGGTGGCCAAAGTACTGGAGTTTCAGCTTCAGCATCATTCCTTCCAAAGAAATGCCAGGGCTGATCTCCTTCAGAATGAACTGGTTGGATCTCCTTGCAGTCCAAGGGACTCTCAAGAGTCTTCTCCAACACCACAGTTCAAACACATCAATTCTTCAGCACTCAGCTTTCTTCACAGTCCAATTCTCACATCCATACATGACCACAGGAAAAACCATAGCCTTGACTAGACGGACCTTAGTCGGCAAAGTAATATCTCTGCTTTTGAATATGCTATCTAAGTTGGTCATAACTTTTCTCCCAAGGAGTAAGCATCTTTTAATTTCATGACTACAGTCACCATCTGAAGTGATTTTGGAGCCCAAAAAAATAAAGTTTGACACTGTTTCCACTGTTTCCCCATCTATTTCCCATGAAGTGATGGGACTGAAAGCCATGGTCTTCATTTTCTGAATGTTGAGCTTTAAGCCAACTTTTCACTCTCCTCTTTCACTTTCATCAAGAGGCTTTTGAGTTCCTCTTCACTTTCTGCCATAAGGGTGGTATCATCTGCATATCTGAGGTTATTGATATTCCTCCTGGCAATCTTGATTCCAGCTTGTATTTCTTCCAGCCCAGCATTTCTCATGATGTACTCTGCAAAGAAGTTAAATAAGCAGGGTGACAATATACAGCCTTGACATACTCCTTTTCCTATTTGGAACCAGTCTGTTGTTCCATGTCCAGTTCTAACTGTTGCTATTACTATTGCTTAAATTTGTATTTCTCTTAATTTGACTTTTAGAATCATTTGTATTTTTTTGTTTTCTCCTATTTTTTGCTTCCCTTCCCCTCCCCCATCTCTGCTATCCCCTATCATCACTTTTAAACTTCACAGCCAGAGCTGGATATCAAAATCTATCATTCCTTCCACAGGGTTAAGCCTCCTCCCCTCAAACAAGTGATTCCCAAAGCCCCTGTAAGGCACCTGTGGGCACCGTTACCCACTCCCAGGCTCAGCTCTGGCTGCTCCTTCTCTTTCTCTCTGGCCTACTATCCCACTGGTCCCTTCTCAACTAGTAATATAAATTATATAATATTCATGATACCATGTCATTTACTCTACACAATAATTTGCTATTTACTATATAGTAAATTTTGTCAACTCATCTCCCATTATCTTCTCTTGTTCTTTACTATTTTTCTTGATTCAGTTGTTAGATTTTATTTATTTTATTTTTTTAATTTTAAAATCTTTAATTCTTACATGCGTTCCCAAACATGATCCCCCCTCCCACCTCCCTCCCCATAACATCTCTGTGGGTCATCCCCATGCACCAGCCCCAAGCATGCTGTATCCTGCGTCAGACATAGACTGGCGATTCGATTCTTACATGATAGTATACATGTTAGAATGCCATTCTCCCAAATCATCCCACCCTCTCCCTCTAAAATATGGATTTGTATGGGAGTTCCCTGGTGGTCCAGGGTTAGTATTGGCACTTTCACTGCCAAGGGTGGGTGTTCAATCCCTGATCAGGGAACTAAGATCCTGTAAGCTGTGTAGCATGGCTAAAAAAATAGAGAAATAAATAAGATGTGGATTTATGGAGCATTTTTATAAAATGAAAAGTGATTTTTATTATATGTGTAGCAGATTTTTTTCTGCACTGATTGCACATGTTCTTATTTTTTCTGTTAAGACCAAATTTATTGATATTGTGCCTTCTGTTTTTTTAAGTTGTATATTTAGAGGTCTTCCCATTCTGTGTATGTATATGTATATAAGACAAAGAATATTGCTTGTTGTTTGGTTTTACAAGGATTAAATTATTAATATTTGCTGCTGTAGTCGCTAACGAACTATGTACCATAAAGGGAATTCAGAACCGAAAACACTAAGTAACACTGAGCAGTTATTTCCGTAGCTATCATTTAATATAACATATTTAACTTTTTATTTATTTTGATAGATATCAACTGACTATCCACTATGAGGCCATAAGAAATAAGCCTCTCCTGCTTCATTTCTGTTTTCCTTCCTTTCCTTTCTTCTTGCCACCACCATGTAATAGTTGATTGTATTAGTTTTTGGTTCTCATAGTAGTTAGCTTCATGATATTGAAAAGACACTTTAATTACCGGATTTATCAGCTTTTAAAACAAAGGACTGACGCTTGTCTCTTGAGCAAGGAATTAGTTTTATTTATGCTATTTCCCCAACTCCCTACAAAAGTATTTAATTTTGCCTATGTTGTGTGTGTACTTTTTTTGGTGTTAGGAGTAATCTTTCAGAGACAGTCCAATGTAGAACCATCTCTATATTGCATTGTCAGAACTGGAAATCCAATAAGAATTTATGTCTCAACCAAAACAAATGCACTTTAAAAGGGAAGGAGATTTTCCCACAGTCAGTAAAGAGTTAATCAAGGGTTTTCAGAAGGAATTTAGACAGAATAAAAGCCTGTACAACAGAGAAAAGAATAAGTTGAGTGGTCTAAGAGTAGTATAAAATGACTCAGTTCTTACAGAGTACTTTTAAGACATCAATTTATGTTGTCTCCTTAAAGAAGTGTTAGTATATAATAATGTTGCGAGAAAATGTTGTGAGACAAAGATAATATTTGTGAAGTGAAATGAGAATGGTATGTTTTAGCTTCATCTTATATAAACACATTTTGTTTGCTCACTAGGAAGAATTAGTTGAGTACACAGTCACTGGACAGCTTGACATCTTGTCAAGAGGTGGAGTCTGCACTACTTGTCTAACTATGCAAACTTTTCATTTTGAGTTAAGTGAAAGAGGCAGTTTCTAATGGGTTTGTCTTTTGCATGAGAACCTCTTCACATCTCATGTGACCCCAGGAGAAAATGCCATTGGGTTTTCTTGGATTAGAATTAGGACCACCAGAATTGGATGTGAGTTTTATTTTCTGGGTCAGGGAGAGCCTAAATGTCTATGGGGTGACAGTTGCTCTCTCAGTTTAGTTTCAGTTGCTTGCCTGCGTGCTCACTTGTGTCTGACTCTTTGGGACCCTATGGACTGATGTAGCCTGCCAGGCTCTTCTGTCCATGGGATTCTCCAGGCAAGATACTGAAATGGGTTGCCATTTCCTCCTCTGGGGATCTTCCTGACCCAGGGATTGAACCCACGTCTCTGCATCTCTTGCAATGGCAGGCAGATTCTTTACCACTTCACCATCTGGGAAGCCTCAATTGTTTAGGAAGTCTCAAATGGGCAGTTCCTGGGGTGGACTTTTATATACACTTAAGCAATTGAGCCTGCCTGGAGTGCATAACATTTATAGACAAGGGTTATCTTCCACTGTCTGAGTGTGCTGATCACAAGTGCATCTTAACATTGCTTAACTTAACATTGCTCATTCATTCATGCATGTATAACCATAAATAAAGATTCCCACTGACTTGATTGTGAAGTAGACCTGCCATATCCCATTGGATCTCTAACACTGCTCAAACAGTATTTTCAATGTTCTGGAATACAGACTCAATATACTAAAACCAGAGAGACAAACATTGCTGCCAAAAATGGCCCAGCAATTCACAAGCTTCAGCTACCATGCTTAAAATGTCATCAATATTAATCACATCTACCAAATTGTGCTCAGTTGCTCAGTCATGTCTGAATCCTTGTGACTCCAATGGACTGTAGCTCTCTGGGCTCCTCTGTCCCTGCATTTAACAGGTAAGAACACTGGAGTAGGTTGCCATTTCCAATTCCAGGGAGTTTCCCAATCCAGGGATCGAACTCACATCTCCTGCATCTCCTGCTTTGGCAGGCGGATTCTTTACCGTTGCGCCACCTGGGAAGCCTTTACCAAGTTACCATCCTAAGAAAGTCAGTCTCCTTCCTACGTGTTCTAACTAAACGTAGTGCTTCCAGCTCAGAGATGATTTTCAATCAATATCTCCATTGTGTTAACGTTCCTGCAGCTTGGCTCTCAGCCAAGGCTATGCCCAAGACATGAGCCCTGTGTTCCTGGAGTGAATTCAGCCTTTCTTATAGGGTGCAGGTATTTAATCACTTCATGTCCACACAATATCACTGTGAGCCCTGGGAAGCATAACCACATTTCTGTTTTTATTTTGTCACTCACTCCCCTGACTGGTTTGTTTTCAGTGGTTTAACTCAGCCTTTAGCCTAGAGGTTGTTTCCTTTACATGTGTTGTACAAAAGTATGCAGGAATTTTGCCAAGAGGCAGTATAACGAATGTTGGAAATGGGATGGGTTTTAAGGTCAGATGGACCTGCATTTGAGATCTGGCTCTGTGACTCACTTATTAAGCAACCTAGGGAAGTTTACTTAACTTTTCAAAATCTTATTTTTGCATCTGTAAGGGTGCATGCTATCCTCCCTATTTAAAAAAACTGAAAATTAGAAGTAAAGCCATATATGTAGTAGATATTAAAAAAGAAATAGCTTTTCTGTTTACGGGTATGTATGCATTGAAAGAAAAAGATTCATAGAAAAATTATGACATTAACAATACTATTAAGGGGGTGGGGAAGGAAAGAAAACATAGTTGTTACCATAAGAGAATAAGCTACTCCTACAATTTTTAATTCTAATATTTAAGTTAATATATTTCATATAAAAAAGTATTTCACAAATTTTGAGTTACAGATGACTCAATCCAACAAAGACCTCAATCCACAGGGTTTCACTGGTGGCTCAGCCGGTAAAGAATCTGCCTGCAATGCAGGAGATCCCAGTTTGATCCCTCGGTCAGGAAGATCCCCTGGAGAAGGGAATGGCATCCCACTCTAGTATTCTTGCCTGCAGAATTCCATGGACAGAGGAGCCTGGCAGGCTACAATCCATGGAGCTGCAAAATGTCAGACACAAGACTGTGTGAGGATTGTGCAGAGTGCCATGGGAAATTTAAGATGCATTGAAAAACCTTTGTTTTCAATGGTCATATAACCCAACATTGTGAGAAGGCAGAATAAGGACATTATAACATTGACATCATAAGCAAAGCATCCCAAAAATTACCTAAGAACTGAGAATGCTATGTCATTTTAAAGAAAGAACTCATGCCTGGTTGGGGGGTGGGGGGAAAATTAGGAAGAACTTCAGAAAGGAGGAAATCTTTGAACTGACTCTGGCAAGATGGGTAGGAACTCCCCTATGGGGGATGGAGAAAAGGCATTCTAGAAGAACAAAATAAAAATAAAAGTAGCTGCCAGTGGTTTACATTTTTCTAAGTGCCAGACATTTTAATAAATCATTTAATCTCTGAAGTGGTCCTGTGAAGTAAGCATTATATCCTTTAATAAAATAGAGCCAAGGCACAGAGAGGTTAAGTCATTTGAGTGAGGTGAAATAGCCAGTAAATAAGTTCAGTGTTTCTTGTTGAATCAATATCTATCTGATTCTAAAGTCACAATAGTAAACACTCTTCAATGTTTCCTGTAGTATGTCTGTAAAAATTAGGTAGCAATTCATTTTCCAGTTAAGCCTGGAGCTGTGTGGGACGGTCAAATGGGCAAGAGCTTTGATTGAAAAAGCAAGACTTATTTTTAAAAAGCAGAGGGGTTTTGGAAATGTAGCAAAACAATTAAAATTTTGCCTTGAATATTAATTTGACTGTGGTATTTAGAATAGGGCCAGAGACAAATGAAAGTTAAATAATTATTTTGGAAGTTATTGCAACAGTCTAAGCAAGGCATAATAAAATCTGAACTAGCTTGGAAATAAGAAACATTGTCTAAGAATTATCAGATTATCTAAGAACTGTTCAATATAGAGGGTTTCCCAGGTGGTGCTAGTGACAAGGAATCCACCTGCGTATGCCAGAGAGGCAGGAGACAAGGGTTCGATCCATGGGTCGAAAGATCCCCTGGAGGAGGGAATGGCAACCCTCTCCCGTATTCTTGCCTGGAGAATCCCATGGTCAGAGAAGCCTGGCAGGATATGGTCCATAGTGCTGAGATGCAACACGACTGAAGCAACTTAGCACAGCCATAGCACATTCAATACAGAAACTCACTGAGTATTATTTCACAAAATAAGGATAAACTCAAAGGTTGCTGTTGTAAAATAAAGAATTTGACTGGCATTTATCCCTGGCTCCTGGAAGTGAGACTGAATCTTTGGAATTTCCCAAGTGATAGTATCTTGCTATTCAGGAGCCTATGGGATCACTCTGAATTTACGCTAAGAGACAAGGTGACTCAGGATTTGGGCTCATTACCAGAAAGAACAGTCACGTGAATAGGAAACTGAGATAAGAGATTGAGTTCAATCATATGGCTAATGATTTAATCAATCATGTCTGTAGAGTGAAATCCCAATAAAAATCCTGGATGCTGAAGCTCCCTGGGGCTTTCTGACTAGCGAAGCCATTGTGGAAATATGATGAGTATTAATTCATAGAAAGAGAGGGCACAGAAGGTATGTATTTGGAACCCTTCTAGACCTTACCCAATGTGCCTCTTCAATAGGCTAGCTCTGGTTTGTATCATTCATAATAAAACTGTAATCATAATAATTCCCCAAGTTATCTGAGTCATTCTAGCAAATTATTAAAACTGGGTGGGTGATCCTAAGAACCCCTGAATTGTATCCAGTTGGACAGAACTGTGGGTGACCTGGAGACCCTAAAGTGGGGCTGGTGTTTGAAGTGAGGATAGTCCTGTTGGGGACCGTGTCTGTGGAGTTG
Source organism: Capra hircus (assembly GCF_001704415.2). NCBI lineage: Eukaryota > Metazoa > Chordata > Mammalia > Artiodactyla > Bovidae > Capra > Capra hircus. The sequence goes on from NC_030821.1 coordinate 49,361,324, forward strand.
GACACAGGTTAAACCAGGTGCTCAGTATCAGAATGGCATTTCAGGATACCAGGCAGAAGAGGTGCTCAGGAATTTCAAGCCTAATTGGAATGAAGAGAATGACAAAGATCATACCAAAAATGCAGAAATCACTAGGAATGAAATTTGGAGGTGTTGAATATATTCAGAAGATTTCTAGAAATATAAACTGTGGAAAATTTTTAAAGAGATGGGAATACCAGACCACCTTACCTGCATCCTGAGAAATCTATACGCATGTCAAGAAGCAACAGTCAGAACTAGACATGGAACATCAGACTGGTTCCAAATCAGGAAAGGAGTACATTAAGGCTGCATATCGTCACCCTGCTTCTTTAACTTATATGCAGAGTACATCATGCAAAATGCCGGGCTGGATGAAGCACAAACTGGAATAATGATTGCCTGGAGAAATATCAATAACCTTGGATATGCAGATGACATCACTTTTATGGCAGAAAATGAAGAGGAACTAAAAAACTTCTTATGAAAGTGAAAGAGGAGAGTGAAAAATTTGACTTAAAACTCAACATTCAGAAAACTAAGATCATGGCATCCGGTCCCATCACTGCATGGGGAAACAATGGAAACAGTGAAAGACTTTATTTTGGGGGGCTCTAAACATTCAGAAAATGAAGATCATGGCATCTGGTCCCATCACTTCATGGGAAATAGATGGGGAAACAGTGGAAACACTGTCAGATTTTATTTTGGGGGGCTCCAAAATCACTGCAGATGGTGATTGCAGCCATGAAACTAAAAGACGCTTACTCCTTGGAAGAAAAGTTATGACCAACCTAGATAGCATATTCAAAAGCAGAGACATTACTTTGTCAACAAAGGTCGATCTAGTCAAGGCTATGGTTTTTCCAGTGGTCATGTATGGATGCAAGAGTTGGACTGTGAAGAAAGCTGAGTGTCAAAGAATTGATGTGTTTGAACTGTGGTGTTGGAGAAGACTCTTGAGAGTCCCTTGGACTGCAAGGAGATCTGACCAGTTCATTCTAAAGGAGATCAGCTCTGGGTGTTCTTTGGAAGGACTGATGCTAAAGCTGAAACTCCAGTACTTTGGCCACCTCATGTGAAGAGTTGACTCATTGGAAAAGACTCTGATGCTGGGAGGGATTGGGAGCAGGAGGAAAAGGGGACGACAGAGGATGAGATGGCTGGATGGCATCACCAACTCAATGGACGTGAGTTTGAGTGAACTCCGGGAGTTGGTGATGGACAGGGAGGCCTGGCGTGCTGCGATTCCTGGGGTCGCAAAGAGTCAGACACAACTGACTGACTGAACTGAACTGAACTGAACTGAACTGAAAATCACTGTAGATGGTGACTGCAGCCATGAAATTAAAGATGATTGCTTCTTGGAAAAAAAGCTATGACCAACCTAGGCAGCATATTAAAAAGCAGAGACATTACTTTGCCAACAAAGGTCTGTCTAGTCAAAACTATGGCTTTTCCAGTAGTCACATGTGGATGTGAGAGTTGGACTGTGAAGAAAGCTGAGCACTGAAGATCGATGCTTTTGAACTGTGGTGTTGGAGAGGACTCTTGAGAGTCCCTTGGACTGCAAGGAGATCCAACCAGTCTATTCTAAAGGAAATAAGTCCTGAATATTCATTGGAAGGACTGATGCTGAAGCTGAAACTCCAATACTTTGGCCACCTAATGCAAGAACCAACTCATTGGAAAGACCCTGATGCTGGGAAAGATTGAAGGTGGGAGGAGAAGGGGACGACAGAGGATAAGATGGTTGAATGTCATCACCAACTCGATGGACATGAGTTTGAGTAATCTCTGGGAGTTGGTGATGGACAAGGAAGCCTGGCGTGCTGCAGTTCATGGGACTGCAAAGAGTAGGACATGGCTGAGTGACTGTAACTGAAGTTACAGTTCATAGCTGAACTGAAGTTATGGTTTATCATTAGTAGTAGTTTTCTAGAGTTGCCATGACAAAATGCCGCAGACTGTGTCGCTTAAACAAAGGAAAAAAAAAAATTTTTTTAATTAATTTTTTCACAGTTTTAAAGATGAGAAGTGCCGTCAGCAGATGTCTTAGTCCATTCAGGCTGCTTTCTCTGTAACTACACCATTCTGGAGGCTGGAAATCTAAGATCGGGGTGCAGGCACAGTTGGATTCTGGTGAGTCCTTTTGGTGTCAGACTGTTGACTTCTTCATCTGTCCTCACATGGTGCAAGGGGCAGCAAGTTCTTGGGGTGTATTTTTTAAGGGCACCAATCCCATTCATGAAGGTTCTGTTCTCATGACATAATTACCTCCCAAATGCCCCATCTCCTAATATCACCATCATCAGGATTAGGATTTCACACAGGAATTTGGAGGGGACATATTCAGACCATAGCATGGCACTGGATTCTTCTGAGAGCTTTTTCTTAAAATTACAGGTCACTGCCTTCTCTCTGTGTCCTCACATGGCCTTTTTTCTTTACTGTACACTCTGGTGTTTCTTTCTCTTCCTATCAGGACCAGTCCTGTTGGATTAGACTCCTATGCTCATAACCTTATTTTAACCTAATCATCCTTTTAAAGACCTTGTCTCTCAAGGTGGTTATATTCTCAGGTTATGGGAGCTGAGAAATCAACACGTGAGATTGGATGGAGAGTTCAGTGGACAGTGGAGCCTGGCAGGCTATAGTCCACGAGGTTGCAAAGAGTCAGACACAACTGAGCATGCAAGCAATTCAGTCTATTAACACTGCAGTTTTTTGAGAAGTGGCTAAGTATAACCTATCAGTTGAGAATATGAGGTTGGAGGCAATTGCCAAGGGAATAAGTATAAAAGGGAACAGAGATAAGAGCTAATAATAAAATACTTGGAGCCCCCATGTAACAAAATTACAGAGCCAACAATCAGAAATCTAAGAATACATAAGGAATAAGAATGACAATAAAATCCTTAACTATCCAAATCCCACAAATAGTTCACGTTGGTCACTCACTTAATAAGAACATATCACTGTGACTATAGCAACAATTACCTATGTGTTGAGAGAAGAAGCTAATCTGGAAGGGAACTTCCAAAAAAGTGAATGAAGAGGAAGAAAAGGAATGATGGGTATGGGCAGAACAAAAACAAAGAATGAACATCCATGAGAATATCTATTTCATGAGGCCTTTTACTGAAAAGTGACCTCTGGTCCATGCTTAGAGGATCAGTTGGTTGTCTATCTGAATATCTCTGCTATCCTGCTGCTGCTGCTGCTGCTGCTAAGTCGCTTCAGTTGTGTCCGACTCTGTGCGACCCCGTAGACAGAAGCCCACCAGGCTCCCCCGTCCCTGGGATTCTCTAGACAAGAACACTGGAGTGGGTTGCCATTTCCTTCTCCAGTGCATGAAAGTGAAAAGTGAAAGTGAAGTCGCTCAGACGTATCTGACTCTGAACGACCCCATGGACTGCAGCCTATCAGGCTCCTCCATCCATGGGATTTTCCAGGCAAGAGTACTGGAGTGGGCTGCCATTGCCTTCTCTGTTTGCTATCCTAGGCATCTGAAAAAAAAAAGGCAACTTCTTCCTTACCCTCTTCCAAGGCTGAGGAAAATCTCTCATTGATTTTGCTTGAACTCATCAGTTTTGGGGAGAGAGGAAGAGATAGAAATAGAACTTTAATAGGCTAATTATTTATGCACATGAATAGAAGAACTACTAACTTTTCCCCATTATTATAAACACTTAGCAATCTATCTTGGAAGGAGGGTCCTTTCACCTGCTCACCAGGTATTAGAAGGCATAGAGGAATGAACAGTATCTATTGAAAATAGGCTTTACTAATGTACATGATTTAATAAACTCCAAAGCTATAGATTTTCCCAAAAAGAATTATAATAGCAGTGAGTACATGAACACTTTCAATGCTCTTAACAACTCTGTTGTTTCTCGAGCATGATTTTTCCACAAGCCGAGCTCTTACAGTCACTCGAACTGATGCTAGTCAGTTTCACAGATACCATGAAGGTTAATTCAAGAACAGAAAATGACATCACAGTGCCATGCTTAGGCTGGAGTTCAGTATATATTTACTCATTTTGTTTTAGTAAAAGGAAGTAACTAGTAAGAACACCACATAAGTAACACATAAAGTCAACAATATATAATTCCTTTCCAACAAAAAAGGAATGGAACTTGTCTATGCTACTATATATCAAAAGATCCAAGCATTCTCTGTGAAAATAAGGACAATGATTAACTAAGTTTTGAGTTAACTATTCAGTTATATTGGTTGCATGTTTCCCTAAGATGTTAAGTATTTATTTTTATAAATAAGAATATTTTGTTGAGGTAATAATAATTGTGAACAGAGTCTGTATTTGTAAGTCAGCTGAAAGACTAGGCTTTTACTTTCTTCTTCAACAGATAATATAAGTGCCCATAACAATATGCATAGAACCCTGTTCATAAAAAATAAATAATCAATAGTCAAGTCTAACAAAGAAATGGAAAATTTTATTCAGGACAATCTGAGGATTTTAAGCAGGTTTTCAGAAAGCTCAGAGGTGTTCCAAAGAGGCTGAGGGAGAGGCAAGCACGTATGTGATTTTGGTGAAGGGGCACATGCAGCCAGGCACACATCTGGTAGAAGGTTATTACTACTCTCAAGGCATAGATATTAGTTAATGGTTTTAGGGCTTTTCTATGTATGGGAAAATGGGAGAAACCAGTCCATACAATTTTTTTTTCCTGAAAATACCTAACCAGTTCTACCGGTTTTCCCAGAGCACAGAAAGTCTAACCCTGCTCTTCATCCTGAATCCCTTCAGTGCTGTAGGTCAGTGACTGCCATGGTTAATGACTTGATTCTGGTAGAAATGGTGATGGGCAACATTATTTTATAATCTCCTCCCTTTTGGTCTTAATTTCTTCCAAGATTTGAGAGGCATTTGTGACCAGTTTGTTCCATGGTGCTAGAAATGCTCATTCCTAGGCCAGGGGAGGATTTCATCAACTGGCCACTAAATGTGCTTTTACTGGACTAAGCTTTACCAATAGTAGCCAAAAGACTCTGGACTGCCTGCCTTATTAGTTGGTTTGTTGTTTAGTTGCTAAGTGGTGTCTGATCCTTGCAACCCCATGGACTGTAGCCTGCCAGGCTCCTCTGTCCATGAGATTTTCCAGGCAAGAATACTGGAGTGGGTTGTCATTTCCTTCACGAGGGGATCTTCCCCTCCCATGGATCAAACCTGCATCTCCTGCATCCTGGAAATGGGTCCCTCTTGTTGCTTCTTCCCATGTCTAGAGCTAAACTATCATATGCAGTCATTGATCTTATAAGACTACATACTTGGTCAATCCATTCAAGTCACCAAGTCATCACTATTTTTATCAGAGGCTCAGTCACACATTTGGTAAGACAAGTGTCAACACAAATGAATCAGGAGATCTAAGAAAGAAATGGAAAATTCTATTCAGGGAAATTTGAGGAGTATAACCCAGGAAGAGCATCTCAGAAAACTCCAAGAAATGTTCCATTCTTTATAAGTCAAGGCAGAATTATATCAGCTTTTGGAGACAGAGGGCTGTACATTAAACTATGGATTATATAGTTTACACAATCCAGAGCTAAGCCTCACGTGGCCCCATATAAGATCAAGAAGGAATGTTATCTTTTAAGGAGTTGTCTTGTTGATGTGGAGAATGTTGTGTTTTATGGTTGAATAGATATTTCTGTTCACGGGGGAGGTTTGGCCAATGCTTGATTCAGATACACAGTGCACAGTAGGGGGAAGAGAGAGTGCCAAAGGGCAGCGAAATTTTTTTATGTTTATATTTTTCTTGTCTTGTCATGAAATATGGATTTTATCTCACACAAGAAATAATCTTATCAAACGGGCAGAATACAAGTAATACAGCTATGAACATTAATAAGGTCACATGTAAGTAATGTCATCTTCTGAGCAGTTACACGACTGGGGCTAGAAGAAGAAAACTGGATCTTTATGGTTGAGCCGGTATTTCTGCCGGGGAGAGACAGAAATTGGGGAGGTCTGGTTAACACATAAAGCAGATGCAGGATGCACGCCAGGACAGGGGGAGGTGGGCCAAACAAGCAGAGAATGAGTTTTCATTTAAATGCTTCTTATCTTCCCTCAAAATATGAATTTTATTTCATCAACCCCTAACCTGTTACTTACAGAAATGAAACATCTTTAGAAGGAAATGTCCCCAGTTCCTTTTCTAACTGGGGCATTTGATTTCTTTCCAAAAGCCGTAGTTCTCTGTAGCTTTTTATGACATCCATATTCTGCCTGTATCATGTTTATCCACGGACTTGAATTAGTTTGTCCTTTGGTCTTAAGCAATTGTGGAGGAACTGGTTCAGAATAGGAATATTTAAAAGCTTCTCTGCTATAAACTAAAGAATGTTTGTTGCTATGACTTATAACCCAGTGATTGTAAAGCAAGACAGAATCTGCTGTTTTGTTTTGTTGAACTGTTTTTCTGAGCTGAAGCGATAAAACCGAGAATGTGGAGTTCCAACGTGGCTCACTTTACAAAGCTCACACAATTCACAGCATTTAAAGACATTTTAAACAGGAGAACGGGGGTTGCTGGGGAGGACCTGAATGATTTGGAAATAACATTAAATCACTAAAAGTACCTACATCGTGTTGGAGGGGAAATTTTTTTTCGTCTTCTCTTTTAATTTCTTAGGCTTGTCTAATAATCAAATTGACATAAGACAGAAGAACAGGAGAAAACCCCAGTTTATTAACATGTTAAATGTTATCGTACATGGGCTTCCTAGGTGGCACAGTGGTAAAGAATCTGCCTGCCAACGCAAGAAATGCAAGAGACGCGGGTTCAGTCCCTGTGTTAGAAAGATCCCCTGGAGTATTACATTCTTGCCTGGAAATTTCCATGGACAGAGGAGCCCAGTGGGCTACAGTCCATGGGGTCACAAAGAGTCGGGCATGACTGAGTGACTAACACTTTCACTTTAATTTGATAACATGTGAAATTACAGTTTATTGAGGAAAATTTACTATGCCTGATGCCCAAGAGGTGGGCCTGTGTTAGTTCTGAATTTTGGCTGAACAGACATTCCACAAGGATGTCCCAGGCTTTGAGACACAGTCGAAGGGCCTCTGCTTTGTCTCTGGAGATATACAAGCTCCTCAAATTGACATGCATGACAGGCACTGACAACAGATTGCTAAGGGTTTCTTAGAGAGGTAACACCAGTCAGTCTTTATTTTTTGTAACCGAGCAGGACCCTATGAGGTCCTCCTGAGATGGACCCTTCCCCTTTATTTTCTGATGTAGCCCCTCTCTGAAGTACCTAGATAATATTGCGGGTGTACCTGTTCTGAGTTGTTTTACAGATGCTAAAACCACCCCCAACAGGGAAGAAAGTAACTCCTTGAACCCTCAGATCTACTGGCACCTAAGGAATGATGTGAGGGTTGGACTATAAAGAAAGCTGAGCACTGAAGAAATGATGCTTTTGAACTGTGGTGTTGGAGAAGACTCTTGAGAGTCCCTTGGACTGCAAGGAGATCCAGCCAGTCCATCCTAAAGGAGATCAGTCGTGGGTATTCATTGTAAGGACTGATGTTGAAGCTGAAACTCCAATACTTTGGCCACCTGATGCGGAGAGCTGACTCATTTGAAAAGACCCTGATGCTGGGAAAGATTGAGGGCAGGAGGAGAAGGGGATGACAGAGGATGAGATGGTTGGATGGCATCACTGACTCAATGGATGGGTTTGGGTGGACTCTGGGAGTTGGTGATAAACAGGGAGGCCTGGTGTGCTGCAGTTCATGGGGTCACAAAGAGTCGGACATGACTGAGCGACTGAACTGAACTGAAGGAATGATGATGCCCTGTAACCTCAACATCAACCAGTCAGAGAACTGTACATGAGCTGATCACACACCCTACAATACCCTCCCACCTAGCCTCTGAAAATGCTTTGCTGAAACCCTTCTGGGAGTCTGGGGTTATTTGGAGTTCCTCCTCTGCACTCCAATAAACCTTTCTCTACTCCAAACTCCAATGTCTCAGTTTATTTGGCCTCACTGTGTGTCTGACATAGGAACTTGCATTTAGTAACATTGTATTTATTATCTAAGCAAAGTTACTGGCTACTCCATGACTTGGATCAGCACTGATAAAGGTAGACCATAGAAACAGCCCAGAGAGGAGAAGGAAAGCAAGGACTAAGTTGGTGGTAGCTTGGATGGAAGGGGAAAGGCTACAGTAAAGAGTTAATTAGAATTTTCTGACCGGTTGGCTGCAGGGTACAAGAGAGAAGGGTCAGATATTTAGATGTTTCCCTCGTGGAATCAGGGTTGACTGCTAAACTACAAGAGTTGGTGAAAGCTCACAGTTGCAGTCATTTGAGAATTTCCAAATTCCAGGGTTCTTGGATTACTGATAGATCTTTTTTTCTAGTTTGTTTGGGTAGATTTGTAACAGACCAAGCCAGCAGCAGAATTTGTCTTTTCTTTTAACTTGGGACTCACATAGGCCTGTAAGACACTAAGGGAGATGAGATGAACTTCTTTGCGTGATCAGAAGTTTGATTCATGTGCAGAGGTGAATGAATAAGTCCTCCATGATTAAGTTTTTGTAAAACAAACAAACAAACAAAAAAACCCTTTTCATTTTCCTACTTGAAATAAAATTAACTTTCTTATAATATTAATGGTGTGGTGAAAGGAGTAACTATGAGGGTGAAAAGCCAAGCAATATTAAAATTTTCTGCCTAAAAAGAAATCTCTAATCTGGCATTGTAGCAAATGGATGTTACATACAAGCTTCTTCTAAATCGTCACATAATTGATTTTTTAGAACTATGATTTAAGACCTTAAAAAAACTAGCAAGACTCTACAGGGTGCTCATGCCACCCCCCGGCCCCCATTTCCTGTTTGTAGAAGAATGCTTTTAGTCTCCTAGGTCTTTGAGTTCCAAAGAGCCCTGGTACAAGTAGTTAATAATTAGGGACTTAAAAGTATGCAGAAACAAAGGAAATGTGGTTAAACCAGAAAAATAATGACAATAGTTCAGCAACAAGAGTTCTAATTTCTTCTAAAGGGATACACAGAACAATCTGATACATAGATTTGAGTTGTTTTGCAGGAACTATACACCCACCCCCATCCCACCACCACCACCACCACCAGTGAGGAGTTTGGTGACTACATGCTGACCGCAAAGAACTAGACCCCAGACTGGTTGGGACCCGAAGGTTGATGATTAAGATCCCTGAAACATCACCCTGTTACCTCACCACCAACCAATCAGAAGAAAGCCACGTCCCCTTCAACCTTCACCCTGCTGTGCCCCCCCCCCCACTCCCACTGCCGTGTTGCCTTTAAAAGGCTTCTATGACAGCCCTTGCTGACTTTGAGTTTTTAAACATGAGCTGCCCATTCTCCTTGCTTGAAAGTGGAAGCATTTAGTCAGTCAGTTGTGTCCAACTCTTCGTGACTCCATGGACTGTAGCCTACCCGGCTCCTCTGTCCATGGAATTTTCCAGGCAAGACTACTGGAGTGGGTGGCCATTTCCTTCTCCAGGGGAGCTTCCTGACCCAGGAATTGAACCTGGGTCTCCTTCATTGCAGGCAGATTCTTTGCTATCTGAGCCACCGGGGAAGCTCCTCTCCTTGCTTGATGCTATTCCATAAAAGCTGTCCTTTCCTTCATCACAACCCAGTGTCAGTAAATTGACTTTGGTGTGGGGCAGGTGAGTGGACTCAAGTTCAGTAACATTTTCGGGAATAAACTATATAATCACAGGAAAACTACAGATATGTCAAGTTTCACTGAAGGACAGCAGGTAGGACCTAAGAGGAGAGGTCTTGTGTTTACTGAGGTACCTGAAATACACACACACACACACACACACACACACACACTCTGACTATCTAGAACTAGAGTTACAGACATGGCTTTAAGAGGACTAGGACACAAATCCCATTCCTCTCGTATTCCAGGAGGCTGGTTTGTTTAAAGGGCATCCGAGAGGAATTATCATAATTTCTTTAATACCACCTGGTCCTGAACTTTCCCACAAGTCTGGTGATGGAGAGATTTCCCAAGGAGTTCTGTTTTAAGTATTTATATCCATCTGACTTCCAGGAAAAAGCCAAGAAATTGACAGAGAAACAAAGGATCCCCTAAAGACACTTAGAGATGTACCAGACTGTAATGTTGCACATTTCTTATGACAACATAATATATTAGATTGGAGTGGGTGTGCCTGGATGAGAATCAGAAATTCGGGGAAACAAGGGCTCTGTTAGCATATGCAGCCTTCACCCCACCATGGAGCATTGTTTTGCTTAGCACACTGTGGATTTAAAGTTATGGCCTGAGTGGCTATTCCCAGATCTCTTGATTTCTCATGAGCACATATATTCACATGCCCCAGACAAGATCATTTCCAGTTTTCAGCACTTGCAGTTCTGGGAAGAGAGAGCTAAATGATGTGAGAGCGCTCCCACTGGGAGAATACATACAGATAGTTGTTCTAGAAACAATGAGGCCAGAGCAGTAAAGGGAATTGAAGGTTAGGCAAGTTTGAAACCTCAGACACTGTGTTCAGTTAATTATAACAGAAGGGCCTTAGCATGGATTCCAGCTCAAGTCTTAAGTATATAGTGACTGGATGAGACTCATAGGAGAAAACCATTATTTCTGGGGCTCCGTATGAAAATGAACTCCATAAGAAGCTCTTATTTTCTTAGAAAATATTAACACCTCAAAAACTTACTGTGGGAAGTGGTTAGAGGTGGGAGTTGGTGCTGCGGGCCTGGTAGGGACCGCGGAGCTGAAATGCGGAAGGGGCCACTCCCGTAACCGGAGCTGCCACACGACGTGAACTCACTGGAGCAGGTGGAAGATCTCAGGCTTTCGAGAGGAGACTTACTGAAATTGTGTGTGTATTATTGTGTATATTCTGCACACTGGGAACACAAAAGTGAGTATGGATGCTCCCACCCCAGGCTCCCAGTTTCTGTACAAATCATTTATGGATTTGACAACAGAAACAAAATGAGAGAAATGTTATAACTAAAGTCAACTCTTTCCTTAGAGCAGAAAGGCAAAAGACTGTCTAAAAGCAAGAAGATATTCTCAAAAATACATTTTATGCTACTCTGATGCAGGTAGCTAATATTCTCTCTCCCAAGTTTGATCAGATTTTTCAGACTGCCACTTGTCCTTAATGTTGTTGCTGCTCAGTCACTAAGTCATGTCTGGCTCTTTCCAACCCCTGAACTTAGCATGCCAGGCTCCTCTATCCTTTCCTATCTCCTGGAGTTTGCACAAATTCATGTGCATTGGGTTGATGATGCCATCCAACCATCTCATGCCCTGCTGTCATCTTCTCCTTTTGGCATCAATCTTTCCCAGCATCAAGGTCTTTTCCAATGAGTCGGCTTTTTGCATCAGGTGGCCAAAGTATTGGAGCTTCAGCTTCAGCATCAGTCCTTCCAATGACTATTCAGGATTGATTTCCTTTAAGATTGACTGGTTTCATCTCCTTGTTGTCCAAGGGACTCTGAAGAGTCTTCTCCAGCACCACAATTCAAAAGCATCAATTCTTTGGTGATCAGCCTTCTTTGTAGTTCAACTCTCACATCCATATATAACTACTAGAGAAACCACGGCTTTGACTATATGGACCTTTGTGGGCAAAGTGATTTCTCTGCCTTTTTAATACACTGTCTAGGTTTGTTGTAGCTTTCCTTCCAAGGAGCAAACATCTTTTTTTGACTGAGACATCTGCTCTTGAAGGTCTGGAGTGCAGATCCACTCACTCTGATTCCCATCCCAGAGGCAGCAGTTTGAAAATCACCTGCCTCCTATGAAACTGAGATACATTGACTAACTTCAGTGCACATACTGGAGGGGCAGAGGTCTGGAAGATCTTTCTCTAGGGAAGGAAGGTACAAGTCCCCCACCCCCAGCCCCTGCTCCTCCAATCTCTCTGGCCTAGAACAGGCAAGCATATTTCCATCGCTCTCCATCACCCAGCTCACCCTGTGTGCTCCTCTCCAGGGTTCCATTCAGGATTTGCGCTGTCTAATCGACTGGCCCACCCGACCCTTTAAAGCAGCTCCTGCTCTGCCCCACCTGCCCTGCCAGGTGACCTCTGCCAGCACTAGACACCTTTCCAAGCGGCTCCTGCTCTGGGAGGTAGCCCCACATACCAGTACATCCACAGAAGTCATGGCCGGTCTTGTTTGCTGCTTGACTCTATGTGAACACTGGGCTTCCCTGGTAGATCAGAGGGCAAAGAATCTGCCTGAAATGTGGGAGACCCAGGTTCAGTTCTTGGGTCAGGAAGATCCCCTGGTGAAGGGAATGGCAACTCACTCCAGGATTCTTGCCGGAGAATCCCACTGCCAGATGAAACTGACGGGCTACAATCCATGGGGTCTCAAAGAGTCAGACATTGAGCAATGACACTTTCACTTTCCCATGAACATTATCTTTCATTGCCTGATATAACAAGTCAAAACCCATGTGTCATATATTTTGGTGGAAGGGTATATCCGGTTCTTGCCACCCACATTAGATGAAGTGGAAGTCCCACGGCTCATAGAAGTGTAGCTCTATCTCTACTATTCATAGAAGAATAATTTCCAGAGCAGCAGAAGTCATCTGGGGCCATCAGCAGTTTGAAATGACATGTGTTATTTTGCACACATCATCAGTGTATATTGCTCATCCTATGTCTTGGGGGAACATGTCTTTTCAGGTGAACAGATCATCCAGACAGGTTTGCACGGCTCAAAATTAAGCATCCAGTTCATCTTCTGACAGGTCCTTCAATTATTTAACTCAGGTCCCATTGGTTTTAATCAGGAGCTGGTATTTTCTATGTCTTATTAATTTCACTTCACATTCAGATGATTTCTGCCATGTAGGAGCCCATATTTCAAAGAAACCTACACCGCACAGGGATGTTTATTACTGCAGCCCACCCATACTCCGTTAGGAGCCACATTTACTTTTATAGAATTCTGTACCTCATTCAAGATGTGAAGATATTCATTTGTTTTGGCTTTCCGCAACCTTCCTCAATTCATCTGCATTTCAGAATGTTTGGCAGATATTCTTCAAAGACTGTGGTTTAGGGAAGTAGCTGTTTTCCATTTTCACTGCAAATAAAATTACCTTTTTTTTTCTTTTGGTTTGGTTTCAGCAAGGATCATGGATTTTGCAAGTGCATGACTATCGTTCGCTGAAAGCCCTGCCTCTGTTAATGAAGCTGTTAGTCTTCTTCCATTCATTAAAGTCTGAATCCTCACCTTTCTAAATATGGAGAGCAAGAGAAGGGTGAGGTAGGCACTTAGCTTTCAATTATTTTTAACACTTCCTCTTACATTGATCTCTTTCCCCCATCACTAAAACACTGGCCTAAGCCTTTATCATTGCAAGCTAGACTACTGAAATTTACTTTTTGTGTATTATTTAAAACCCTCCTTGTTTAACAAGTATGATCATATTGACTTACAATGTGAGATGTGGTTGCAAGACTACTTAGAGGTTAACTTTTCAGTCAGTCTTATCCTGACCATCATATTTAAAATTGACATCTATTCACTCCTGAAGGAAATTAACCCTGAATGGGTTGGTTTGGCAGGACTGATGCTGAACCTGAAGCTCCAGTACTTTGGCCACCTGATACAAAAAGCTGACTCATTGAAAAGACCTTGCTGCTGAGAAAGACTGAAGGCAGAAGGAGAAGGGGGTGACAGAGAATGAGATGGTTGGAAGCCATCACTGATCCAATGGACATGAGTTTGAGCAAACTCCAGGAGAAAGTGAAGGACAGGGAAGCCTGGCATGCTGTAGTTCATGGGGTCACAAAGAGCTGGACACCACTTGGCGACTGAACAACAACAAATTCACACATGAAACTATCTAAATTCAATTTATCTTGTTCTAATTGCTCTTTCTTAAACAGAGGTTACAGAAAAGCTCTTTTGTATATATAATAAAAATATATCGAGGTATATAATTAAGTTATATACTAAATACTCTAATAAATGTTTGACTTCCTTTTTTATTATGTTTATTGTGTGTCTCTCTTTCTTAGAGGGTGTGTTTAGAGGAGCAAGGAATCTTTATTCACCTAGAACAGAGCTTGACATTTGAGAGATGTTAACACATATTTGTTGAATTAATAAACAGAGCTACAGGTACTTTTTGAAGTTTCATTTTAGCCTCTTAACTTTTATGAAAGACCTACATTAGTGTCTGTTTTCGCTAAATAGGAGAATTCTGAAGAGAATTTTTGCTTTAATGATAAAAGGCGAAAAGTGAAAATCGCGCCTGGCATTTATTAATATTTTGCAGTGAGCCTTTATGGAGGCATTACCCCAAACAGTGAGAGGAACGCCGCCAAGCGACTTCCCTAGGAACTGCACTCAGCATCAAGCCACCAGAGCTTTAAACTACTGTCTGTGAGCATCTGCGCGCTATCTTGATTTATCCTGTGTATTCGTTAGCAAGATTTGTCCTAAGGTAACTGCTTATTCACTTTATATTATTTTGGCTAAAATTTCCGTAGGAAAGCTCTATTTCTGATAGAGAGGAAAACTGTTTAAAAACAGATAAACCATGTAATAAAGTAAGAGAAACAAATAAATGAGAAGATGGAATTCATTGCCGTGTTTGCTGAGTTTCTTAGCAGAAATATAGGAATGTGATGAGCCACCAAGCTCACTTTTAATATAGATTAAAAGTTATCTTTTACTTAACATTGAACTCAGAAGAACGATTACAACAACCTCTTGCCTTTTCTCTCTGCTCTTGAAAATTCAGCCTTATTCCTACAGGATTGTTCTCACTAACGTGCTGCTCTATTACTGAGCATATTGTCTGCTCCAAAAGTTCAAGGTGTGCCCATGCTTGCTACAGGATAAAAGGTAAACTTAGTGAAATTCAAAGTCACTGTCAACCTGAACCTAATTTATCCTATATTCTTTTCGGTCTTTTAACTCATCAAACGTTAAACTCCAAGGTTATCTACTTACTGGCCAAAATATTAATTTAAAAAAAGAAGACTTTTAAGGAGTACTGTGTATCTCTTCTTCCTCTCTTTTATTTACACAGTTCATGCTGTCTTAGCTCGCTCAGGCTGCCGTAACAAAACACCCCCACAGACTGAAGGACTTAAACAACAGACATTTGTTTTCCAGCAGTTCTGGATAAAGAATAGAAAGTCCAAGGTTAAGTTCCTGGCATGGTTCAAGTTTTTGTGAGAGCTCTCTTCCTGACCTGCAGATCGCTCAGCATGTCCTCCTAAGAGGGAAAGACACAGTGAGTGATAGAGAAAGCAATCGCTGGTATTTTTTCCTCCTCTATAATGACACCAGTTTTATTGAATCAGGGTCCCACCTTTATGATCTCACTTAACCACAATCACCTTTGTAAAGACCTTAATCTCCAGCTTAGTCACACATGGGGTTACGGCTTCAACCTACAAATTTGGGTGATCAGCCCTATACACCTGTATACTCATTCTGCATTGTCCTTGATTTATCAATTTCCCTCTCCCTCTTTCCCCTCTCTGGCAAACTATTTCTCTTCTAAAACACTTTACATATCACTCATTAATTGTTTTCTCCTCCTCTAAGTGCCTATGAAAACAGAGAGAGGCATTCAGTTGGAGGTTAATCACAGACTACTGCATGCTCTTTCTGTTGCTGAGTTTGTGTATTATTTATCACTTTTGCTGATTAATCTTTTAAGTGTTTGTACTCTTTCTTTGTAACTAAATTGTAAGGTTCTTGGTGTCAGAGACTGTGATGTATCTCTTCATATGCTATAAGCACCTAGAATGTATTCAGTACCTGTATGCCAATTTTCATGTTTCATAACTATCAATAATTTTTAAAGCATTTGCATGTATTAATATAATAATGAATTTGAGTCTCATTAGATTACCTTGATAGGTAATGCTAATCCCATTTTAAAGATGAAATGAAAACTCAGAGAAGCTATGCAACTTATCCAAAATAATACAAGTTAGCAACAGCACTAAGTCTAGGCTCTAAAGTTGATCTTTGTTTTGATCTTTCTCCAGCCACACTTACTAATTTATGTTTTGTAGAACAAGAGTTTCTTTAGCTGTCCCTCAAATAGCACAACCAAAATAATATAAATAATATGCCCTTTCGGCCACCCATGTGGATTATCTCTAATAAACGGCAGCTGAACACATGGTGTGGCTGGAGTTATCATCACTTGCCTTTAGATCATGACACTGAGTCATCAGTTGATGCAGTGTTAGTCCTTAAAGGCTCATCGAGATTCAGAGGCACAACAAGAACCTGTGCTTCCCCTGGAGCTGAGGACTCAAGGCCTGCAACGCCCCTCCTCATAAATGACCACTCATCATCTCTGAGGTCTCTATTACTATACTTTCAAATGCAGGACCTGACCCCAGATCGAATATGCAGTATCCTCCTCGTGTCTCTCACTGTGAGGATGGGCCCCAGGAGGGATGACTAGCAGGAGCCACCTTCCAGCCTTAGGGAAGAGGCCCTGGCATTCAAGGCATCTGTGGGCCAGAGCTCCTGGTTAACAGCCTCCACTGCCTCTGCACTCCTTTGAATTCTTCTCCACTGGATTTGATCATTTGAAGGAAAAAAACTGCCAGACCCACCCCTGGGATGGCATTTTTATTCATGGCCTAGAATTTAAGTAGCAGACAGAGTTGGACACGACTGAAGTGACTTAGTAGCAGCAGCAGCACCTTATGTAAGTCAAGATACATAAGAGATGATACTTTCTTGGAAAGAGACTGAAGGCTTTGCCTTCAGAGAGAACGGGCTCAGAATCTGAGTCTAGCTCTAATGACTGGTGTGCAAGCCTGGGTGCTAAGTTGCTTCAGTCATGTCCAACTCTTTGCAACCCCATGGACTATTCCCACCAAGCTCCTCTGTCCATGAGATTCTCCAGGCAAGAATGCTGGAGTGGGTTGTCTTACCCTTTTCCAGGGGATCTTCCCCACCCAGGGACCGAACCTGCGTCTCTTAAGTCTCCTTCATTGGCAGGCGAATTCTTTACCACTAGCGTCACTAGTGTAAAATTTGGCCACTTAATTTCTTTGGGTTCATTTATAAAATGCAGATAATCTTTGCCTTATATGATTGAAAGAGACTGAGAGATAACGTCCATCAATAGTCTAGAATATTGCAAAGCCTAGGAGGCCAGTGATATAGGACTGCTACTGAGAGATAGGTTGGGAAATTCTTTCTCCCACTTAGAGCTACCTTGGATGGTAACGAGAAATGTTGCAGATTCATGGCTACCAGGAATGAAATATTAGGTCAGAACTTAATAAGTTATCTCATATAATATAGACCCGTTTCAGGGATCACTACCTTGATTGAAGACAAGGAGAAGAGAGTGTCAGAGGATGAGATGGTTGGATAGCATCACCAATTCAATGGATGTTAACTTGGACAAACTTTGGGAGATAGTGAGGGACAGGGAGGCCTGGCATACTGCAGTCCATGGGGTCACAAAGAGGTGGACACAACTTAGTGACTGAACAACATAATACAGAAAAATGCCTCTCAGGGTATAGTTTGGTCTGAATTGGGGGCATATGGCACATTTGTGACCCCAGGAGTTACCTGCTCATCTAAGACAGACCATCCCACCAGTTCTCAGGATGAGGGAGCACATATAAAGTCAGTCCCAGTTTAACTTTAGATGGTCAACTTTCACCGTCCCAGATTGGAAACCTTTTCTTCATTTTTCTGAGTTGTGCAAAGAGAGAACAAGCAGCATATGTCTTGATTTTTCTTTAATTTTCCTTCAGCTACAAGTGTTAACCCAGAAAGCACAGAGAATGTAAGGGATGTCACAATTTGTATGTGGATGGCACAGAGTCATCAGACTCCCCTCCCAACCCTAGTACTTCCGATGTTCCTATCCGGAGGGTCAAGGGAACCAGTATCTCCATACATCCACTCTCCAGACAAAACCTGAGAGGTGAGCTGAAGGCAGCCCATGCCACCCGGCGAGATCTATTAATGCATCTCTTCCCAATTGTGTGCTCAGTGATGACTCACTGATGCTTGGAATCAGCCATAGTGAGAGGATCCTACATTATAGGCATAAACTATAAATTGAAGCCTTTTATTAGAGGAGATTAGGTTGATTAATGGGCTTCGCTGGTGGCTTAGATGGTAAAGAATGTGACTGCAATGCAGGAGACCTGGGTTTTATCCCTGGGTTGGGAAGATCCCCTGGAGGAGGGAATGACAACTTATTCCAGTATTTTTGCCTGGAGAATCCCACAGTCAGAGGAGCCTGGCGGGCTACAGTCCATGGGGTCACAAAGAATCAGACAAGATTGAGCAACCAAACACAGCACACACAGCTTGATTAATATTAACTTCTGCACCACTGACTATGACCTTCAGCAGCCTAAGGGTCTTTAACAAATGCAGAATCTCAAATGTAGATGGGATATGATTGAACTTTGATATCTCTTAGAGGAGGAAGAATTAGTATAATATTTCACACCCTGCAAAGTTAGAGCTTTTGGATTATTGGAGGTGTATTTATGTAATGGCTCTGAAAAAAAGAAAGGTTAGCTCTTCAAATCAATGTTGCTGACAGATGACTGAAATAATAAACACAAAGCTTGCAAAGGCTCAGCCCAGGGAGGCCCACACGTCACTCCAAACCTCTTTGGTCTGGCTATCAGGCTGGAAATCTCAGACTGGGGCTGGCAGTGGATATTTCCACTGTTTCTGGGGTTTGGCTCAGTCAGGGATGCCACAATCTCAGTTCACTTTCTTCTGTGGTGTTGCTCGACTTCCGATTCCATAAGAACCATGTAGTCAAAGGATCAGGCAAACAAAACAAAGAACATGAAAAGGAAAACAGGAAGGGAATTTGATGAGCAACCCTCAGAGAGGATCTGGTTGCTTTGATTTTCATGGCAAGTATGGTCATGTATTTCAGACCAACTCAGGCTCCCCTCCCTCCAACCCTGTTCCTTGTCACCCCCTCACACTCTGCTTGACAAGATTTCAACGGAGAGATGCAGAGCCGATGCCATACATGTGTTTTGACTTCTGCCAGCTCATATGAGGAACCCTGGTAGGTAACAGTGAACCTGTCTTTGGAACCAATCAACTTGGCAGATGAAGACCTTCAACTTGGAGTGAAAGCAAATTTGGTGTATTTCCCATGTATCTGTGATCAGAACATCCAAGGCTTTTTTTTTTTTTTCCCCTGCCTAAAGATGACCTGTTCTGTTGAGATGCAATTTCAGAAAATAATCAAAGAGCAACCCTACAAGCTCCTTCTCCTTTTGCCAAAGATGCTTACTCCAGAGTAGAGTACAGACAACCCAGCAGAACGGTGGGCATCCACTCAGGAAGTCATCCCCTCTCTCCCCCTCTCTCTTAATACAGCACTAACATCTACAGGGAAACAAAAACTCTTAAGTATTTTACCACAATTTTCAAGAAAAAAAAAAAAAAGAGGTGTGACTGAATAGAGGCAGGCAGGACTGTCAGGGAATGAGGTACCAAGTTGGGAGGTATGCCAGGATTAGCCATCATCTCTTTCTCTAGGCTGATCAAAGCTCAAAGCTGCCTGGCCCTGGTTCCACATGGGAAATGCTTTGCTTTCACTGCGAGGCAAAGAGTTTGGTCTGCTGACCGCTAAGGAGGTCACCGACCACACCATCTATCCATGACCTGCCTTTGAATACCTATACAACCTCGGCCAGCCTGGAATGGTACATGTATTCAAAGTCTGTCCAAAAGTCCAAAACTAAACTGGAGAGGACCAGGAAATTTCTCTCTAAAGATCAGAGAACAATTGTAAATATTTACTTTGAATCCCATACTGCCCAGTCTTATCCAACAGAGGAAAAAGTGGAGAGTAGGCCTTTCCCAGTGGAGACAGGAAAACCGGGGTCTCACGGTGGTCTGCCATACATCTAATCACTTACTCACTGCAATCAAGCTGATGCCATTCCATGTGCTCATGAAGAGGGGACAATGTAATAACCACATCCTTGGTTTCACACATCAGACAACGGGGGTTCAAATCCTTGGCTCCACCATTCCTTGGCTTGAGTGACTACTCAGAGTGTTAACTCTCAAATACCTCATCCACCAAGTGATGAAGATACTAACTGATGATTTGCTCGAGGGCTTCCCAAGTGGCGCTAGTAGTAAAGAACCTGCCTGCCAATGCCAATGCAGGAGATGTAAGAGACACAGGTTCAATCCCTGGGTCGGGAAGATCCCCTGGAGAAGGAAATGGCAACACATTCCAGTATTCTTGCCTGGAGAATCCTATGGACAGAGAAGCCTGGTGGGCTACAGTCTATAGAGTCACAACGTGTCAGACATGACTGAAGCAGCTTAGCACACACATGACACTTGACCCAAACTTTGTCTCACAGTAAATACTAAATATGAATAGCTATTCTTACGACTGAACATATTAAAAATATTAAGCCTCTCCCAACATATGTTATAAAACAAAATGCTTCCAGGCGACAGTGTTTATAGTCAGTGGAAGCCCAGGGTTCAGCGAGCCAGGCTGGACTCATCTGCTTAAGACCACTGGAGCAGTTTTCTCAGCATCACTGCTGGCTTATCTTCTTGCTATGGCATTCAAGGTCTCTCCTCATTGATAAATAGTGATATCCCTTGTGATAATCTGGCTCTTTGGTTTAACGCTGTTGGTTTTGAACTAATAACCAGGGTATTAATATGATTATTAATATTCTTTCATCTGCTCTTGTCATCAGTCCTTCCAATATAAACAGTCTGGGTATGTATGGAGCCTCGCTGATAGATTTCAATTTGGGAGGATGCATGAGGTGACCTCCTTTCCAGGGTGGTGATACTCTTGTTGTTTGTTTCCCCAAGAAGAGCCAAGCTTAGGAAAATTCACTAGCCAAGCTAGGATTCTCCAGCTGCCTGCACTTATCTAACCTTGATGCTTATATAACAGTAATCACCAGCACTGCATGTGAATAATGTCTAATGTGTGACTCTAAAGAAAGCTGTGACATTGGGACTTCCTTGGTGGCTCAGATGGTAAAAAATCTGTCTGCAATGCAGGAGACACAGGTTCAATCCCTGGGTTGGGAAGATCCCCGGGAGGAGGGCATAGCAATGCACTTCAGTATTCTTGCTTGGAGAATCCCATTGACAGAGGAGCCTGACAGGCTACAGTGCATGGGTGTGCAAAGAGTTAGACACCACTGAAGCAACTTAGCATACGCGCGCGTACACACACACACACACACACACACAGGTCAGCAGGAGCTCTGCACACAGTCATGAACCCAAACATCTTTAAACTCTGCTGTCTTAATTTATAACATCCAGAATCACTGACGCAGAAAAGAGAGAGAGAGAGAGTGGAGAACTCACACCTCTACTAAATGCCTTGGGCTGGAAATGCAACACAACACTTCCAGGGCCGGTCCATTGGTCAGAATTAGTCACATGAACCTTCCTAAATGAAAGGCAAAATCTTTCCACATGCCCAGGAAGAAGAGTGGAGCAGCAGATGAGGTGAGCAATACTCACTTCTATCACAGATCCAAAGAAAGACATTTCACAGCAAGTTTGAACAGTAACTATAGAAGATGCTAAAAGCTGGCTCATAAAATACTTCAGATATGCATATATTTGTTTTCTACAGTGAAACCTACATTGCCACAGCTCCATTTCAGCCCCTAATATGATCCTGACCATGTGCTCTAAGGATTTTGTCCTGTATATGCTCATGATCTTTGCCTAAAAAGTTTTGCAAAATAGGATCATAAAATTTCCACACAGTAGTTCCTCTTTCACTCAGGACCCAGGTGGTAAACTTTAGGCCAGTCATGCAGTCGAATGCCTGTGGTTTATGAAGAGCCCTCAAGCACAGCTGCAATGCTCGGTGCTGGGAAACTGCAGGTCCATTGGGACAGCTGCAAGCTCTGCCAGAGCTTCCATTTTAAGCCATCAGTTGGTCACTTCCCTGGAGAAGCCAGGAATGTTGCAGTCATTCACTCCCCTTGCCTTGGTGAGGCAGTTTTGGAGAGAAAATTGCTATGTATTGGCTGAATCTGCCAGACACTGGGCTGTATTACTACTGTCATTTTGCATGGAACCCTTGAGGATCTTCAGACACATTTTTAACAATTAAAATAGTCAGAAGAGTCGTCAAATTATTGCTTCTGCCCAAATCCAAATTCGCTTAGGTTGGCTTTGTGGAGATCAATCCTACAAACATCAAATACTCAAAAGAGACAAGAAGCCATCATAGACATTTTTTAAAAACAAACAAAAAATAGTGGTCAGAGAGCCAAAAGCAGGAAACCAACAAATATTTGGAAAATAGGCAAGCCAGCATTTATAGCCAGGGAACAGCTCTGTCCCTGGGACCCGGGAAAATGATTGAGGCTCTGCCCTCTCCCCCACCCCCACCCCCCAAGAAGTGCCTTCTAAGACTCTGGCTTCAGCAGCTGGTGGTTAGTTTCCTTATAATCAATTAAAAACTTACGTTTGATTACTTTGAAGAAAAAAAGGAAATTAAGAATGTTGCCGCAAGACAAATTCTTAAGTCTTTTCCTAAGGCTTTTAGTTGTCTTTTCATCACTGTTAATCAAAGAAGGCATTTTCAAGATAGATGCTTCCATACGCTGACTTTTTGTCAGATTGGTAATGCCTTAGTTTTTCTTCCTAAATTAGGGAAACTATGTTTCTTCTCCTCCTTCCACTCCCATATAGCTGCTTTTTATTCCAGCTATGCACAGGAAGTTTCTAGAGTCTCATAAGACCACTAAGGGCTATTCCACAAATGACCCCATGCCTGTCTCTTCCCTGAAATCCAGCTGTGCTTAGAGGAACCAGGGACCTTGAAGTGCATTGCTTTTGACTTTCTGCTTCTTCGAAACTGGGTGTGGGCCACCCACTCTGTCTGGTGCGTGGACATACAATCTTTACTCCTGAATTCACTTTGTCAGTCCCCGAGCGCGAGTGTGTGTGTTCCTGAGGCATCTGTCCTGCTCTCACTGCACAAGTTCTCACTGGGTGATGCCGTCTACTGTACCGACCTCCATTATCTCTGCTACTGCTAAGTCACTTCAGTCGTGTCCGACTCTGTGCGACCCCATAGATGGCAGCCCACCAGGCGCCCTGTCCCTGGGATTCTCCAGGCAAGAACACTGGAGTGGGTTGCCATTTCCTTCTCCAATGCATGAAAGTGAAAAGCGAAAGTGAAGTCACTCACTTGTGTCCGACTCTTCGTGACCCCATGAACTGCAGCCCACCAGGCTCTTCTGTCCATGGGATTTTCCAGGCAGGAGAACTGGCGTGGGTGCCATTGCCTTCTCCGCCATTATCTCTGGTGGGTTGTTTTTATGTGGGTGATTCTCCAAGTCTTGGTTATGCCCCCAGTCTAAGTTCTACATGTTCCCAACTGAACTCAGTATCTTTCCTTCATTCTAAACGTATTTCTAGAAGCCTTTTTTGTGTAGGGTTTTCAAGCCTACCCCATCAGTAACTCTGGAGTCATGTTAAGAAACACAAAAGAGACAAAGAAAGGAATGATAGCCAGGGTGACTGCCAAGAGATTCAGATTTCATGTGTGACAGTTGAAAGAGGAGATAGGAGAGCAATCTGGGGAAATTTCCTGTTTGGGGTTCTAGTTGCTTACTGGCCTTGGCCTCTGAAAATGATTACTGGAGTTGACAAAGAAGAGAGGACAGAGGTGTGTGTGTGTATGTGAGTATGTGACCTGACCAGTTGGCATTAATGAAGATTCTGTCCTTTCAAAAGTGAGCATATACCTTAGTCTGGCTCCTTTGAGCCTGCCTCTTTTTTTTTTAATATTTATAGTTTCATTTTTTATTATTTATTTGGCTGCATTGCATCTCAGCTGCAACACATAAGGTCTTCCTTGTGGCAAACAGGATTTCTCACTGTGCGCACATGGGTTCTTTATTGCAACTCATGGGCTCTTCTCTAGTTGCAGCACGCAGGCTCAGTTGCCCTGTGGCATGTGGAATCTTAGTTCCTTGATCAGGGATTGAACCTATGACCCCTGCATTGGAAGGCAGATTCTTAACCACTGAACTACCAAGGAAGTCCCTGAGCCCTCTTCTTGATCAGCCTCAACCTTGGCCAATGAAAACTGGAGACTCTCAGTAGGTATGATTCTACCCACCTAATCCTAGCCCCCATTAAAAGGCTTGAACCAATACAAACAGAGTTTCTAAGTCAAGGCATCATAGGATAATTCCACATCCCCCATATGTTCCTGTCTGGGGAAGCCCAAGCTGACAAAAGAATCCACTCTTTGTTCCAGCTGACCTGAAAATAGAGTGCCTGCCACTCAGTCTCTGAGGGAAGATGGAGGTCAAACTTCCATGAGCACCAGTGAGCAAGACCAGATGGTTTCACATGGATCAACTCCCCTTATCGCTTTTAATAGATTTCCCTTTCCCTGACTCCAGCTCAAGTCCTGGACATCCCTCCTCCCTCCTCCCTCACTCCCTTTAAAACATCCAGTCACTTCATACAAATCGAAGCTGAGTTCAGTTCATGCTGAACCCTCTTCTCTATTGAAGTAATTTATCATGGAATAAAATCTGTCCTTGCCACTTTAATTCATGTCTAGTGGTAGCGTTTTCAGGAATATAGATTCTGATGGCCTGGTGGATCTCGTTTCTGAGTTTGACACGGCACTTAGCAGGGTGACTGTCTCTAGGAAAAATCAGAAGACAAGAGGTGGACAAAAACTGACCAAGTGATGGCTGGAGGGAAGTCTGGCTCAGATGAAGGCACTAGGGCGATGTGTTTTAAGGAAAGTCAGTTCTCAACAGGGAGAACATTTGTATTCTCAGGTCTTTTTTGAAGATATACTTCATGGTAAGGATTTTTAAATAAAGGAGTGGTGTGGTCCCATAAACTTACTCCCATGCCTTCTCTCTTTTCTGTTCAAAAATAAACTGGTTTCTAAGCCTTTAATTTGTTTCTACCCCTCATCCCCCCAAAAGGAATAACTTTTATGAAAATTAGTCTCATGAGTTTCTATGCACACAAAAATGTTAATATAAGAAAGTTTATTATATTATTTCATTTAGGACTCTGACTTCATTCATACAATTAGAATTTCTTTGTTTATTCTTTAGTCATGTTCTGGCCTTTAATGTTTGTTTCTTTGACAGTTGTACACGCAGTTTTATAATTTAACTGTATGCCTTAAAGGTCCAGAAAGTAAACTTAGATTACAACAAGTCAGATAAAACAGACGATAAGCTAAATAAAATGTACTTAGTTCCATTCACTTAGTAGCATCAATGCATAAAACATTCCAAAAGCGGGCATATATCAAATTTAAAATGGATAATCTTAATTGGGTTCAATGATTGGATAAATGGTCAAACAATTTTCATTGAATATGCTTTGGGCCATGCACTTCATTCCGTGTTGATTTACCTTATGGAATCAAGATATCAATTATTTGTTTTGGTAGGAATAGGGAAGATAATCAGAGGAAGGGGCAGCGGTGGAGAATATGCCTTTTGCTGCTGCACAAAAATATATATGGCAGGTGATGACATGATAGCTAGCTCCCATAGAGACCTAAATGGCTTATCTCGGCACGTGTGGATAAGTATGTTTATTAATCTAAAAAATGAGAAAATATTATAAAAATATAAGAAGTAGAAAACCCTAGACAAGTTAAAATACAGAAAAATTTTAAGCAAAGTTATTTGAATCAGGCAATATTTAATGTATCAAATAGTAATCTTAATAACTAGGTATAAAGTAACCTAAACCCAGGACACTAACCATGTCAAAAGGCAGCAGGCAGCCTGACCACCCCAGAATCCTTTGCCAGGGTTAATGTTTTGTTGATTACACACTTAGGCACCCCCTGGTTACAAGAGTACTTGTTTATTATTGATATTATAAAAATAACCATTCTTTAAATGATTACACATAGTAAATAAAATTAGAACTATACATAAGGATTTGATTAATTGCCATTTCTTTAAGGACCACTTGTAACTTCTTCTGCCTGCTTCACAGACCTGTAGGAGAGAAAGAAAACAAAAGAAGATGCACTTAATGATATGTCTATAGCACAGCATGTGAAAAAGAAAGATTGGGATTTTCATGCTTTCCTCTACTCCATCTGAACTTTTACAGGGGCACTGACCTTAGAGGACTACCTCTAGTAACCACATTTAACTGTCATTAAGTCCATTTCTGGTACCTGTATACAACATCTTTGCATATAAAATATGCAAAAATAACTTGGACTGGTAAAATAGATGGACTTCCCTCCTAATAGTGCCAATAAGAAATACGTGCAAGGTGTGTACACAATTACTCTCCTTGAAGGAATTCTGAGACTTAATTTAGAAAACTAGAGCAGCATAAAGTGAGTCAGTCTGTTCCACTTTGGCACTGAAACTATCTGTCCACACTTTGATGGAAAGAACTGCTTTTTTCCCCAGAAAAATATGACTAGAATGTCAAGGGAATATGTCCACGCTTCAAGAATATTTTATATATTTTTTAATGCTTTTTACCTGAGTTATATCTAATATTCATGGACTAGATCATAAACACTTTGAAAGAAGAATATTAATCTCTGAATGACTCCCAGGACTGGAAAGAATCCTTTGTGTGTGGTGGTTGATTAGTAAGTGGTTGTTTGATGGAAGAGAGAGGAGGAAGGGAGGAAGAGAGGTAAGGAAGAAGGGAGTCGGGTTATCGGTGTGCATATTTCTCCTTTATCTATCCCAACTAACCTTGCCAACTCCTTTATCTCACTCTCTCCTTTAGGGCTTTCTTTTTTCTTTTTGATGAGGACCATTTTTGAAGTCCTTATTTAATTTGCTACAATATTGCTTCTGTTGCTATATTTCGGTTTTCTGGCCATGAGGCATGCGGGATCTTAGCTCCTGAATCAGGGATTGAACCAGCATCCCCCGCACTGGAAGGCCCTGGACCATCAGGGAAGTCCCATCCTTCAGGCCTTAAAGACCATTTCCTCAGGGCTCCTGACCACTAGTCAAGCTAGCATTCTCCAGCTGCATGCACTTACCTAATCCTAATGCTTATAGAACAGTAATCACCAGAATTGCATGTGAATAATAATATAATGTGTGACTTTATCATCAAGTAAGCTGTGACACTGGGGATTCTCTGGTGCCTCAGATGATAAAGAATCTGCCTGCAATGCAGGAGACAGGGTTTCAATCCCTGGGTCAAGAAGATCCCCTGGAGAAGGCAATGGCTACCTACTCCAGTATTCTTGCCTGGAGAATTCCATGGACAAAGGAACCTGACAGGCTACAGTTCATGGGGTTGCAAAGAGTCAGACACAACTGAGAGAATAACACACACAAGCTGTGACATCACCTGTGACAGTGATGTGTCCTTCTTTGTTATAGTTCCTGATTCATCGTAGGCCTTTGCTTAATACAAATCAGATGAATGAGTTTACACATTCAAATCTCTTAGACTGAAGGGCAGTATGCCTGTATGTCATGCAAAGAACATTTTAAGGCCCAAGAAAGAAAATCACATATTCTTCACATCGCTGCAATGGTAGAGTTATTACGTAGAAGGAAGGTAACAGTTTTTGATTGTGAAATGAAAAGACCAAACCAGAAAGAAGGCAGCTACAAGGATTCAGATTTTGGGACAAAATAGGAGAGCGGTTTCTTTTAAAGTAGGTTTTAAATATTTTTAACAACATATGAAATTCATGTTTGTTGTTTGTGGTCACCATGCTGTACATGATGTCCCCAAGATTTATTTTATAATTGGAAGTCTGTACTTTTCAACCACCTTCATCCATTTTACCCACTCTCTGCCTCTGGCAACCACCAATTTGTTCTCTGTGTCTATGAGCTTGGTGTTTCATTTTGTTTAGATTCCACGTATAGATGAGGCGATGTGGTTTTTGTTTTTCTCTGTCTGAATAATTTAACTTAACGTAATGGCTTCAAGTTCTGTCCATGTTGTTGAGAATGGCAAGATTTCATTATTTTTTATGGCTGAATAATATTCCATTGTGTGTATATGTGTGTACATTTCCCTGTAGCTTCCCTGTGGATCAGATGGTAAAGAAATCTGCCCACAATGCAGGAGATTCCTATCTTTTTCAAGGGTCAGGAAGGGCTTGATTCCTGGGTTGGGAAGATCCTCTGGAGAAGGAAATGGCAACCCTCTCCAATATTCTTGCCTGGAGAATCCCATGGACAGAGGAGCCTAGGGGGTTACAGTCCATGGAGTCACAAAGAGTCAGACATGACTGAGCAACTAAAACTATAGACATATAAATACATATATCACATTTGATTAATCTATTCATCTATTAATATTTAGGTTTTTCTCTATCTTGGTTATTGTAAATAATGTTGTAGTGAACATATGGGTGCAGATAGCTTTTCAAGACCTTTTTAAACTATCCAGACAACATTTTGTAGATGTAAATATAGCTGACCCTTGAAAACGATAGGTGTGAACTGTGCAGGTCTACCTATATGAATATTTTTTCTGATAAATATGTACTACAGTATTACAAAATCCAAGATACTGAATCCACAGATGTGAAACCACGGATATGGAGGACTGACTGTGAAGTTATCTGTGGACTTTCAACTATGTGAAGAATCAATGCGCTAACACCCACACTGTTCAAGGACCAACTGTATATGATTGCGTATGTCTCTGTGCATTATACATAACAAAAATTGAATTGTATCTAGTATACAGTCCTATGACTCACTTTTTTATAAAACAATATTGTAAAAATGTTTGCACATCAGATTATATATGGATATGACTAGACAGAACCAGTTAATATCAGTAAAAATCTATGTATGTATTAACACATCTCATTCTTTATAACAGATGCACAGTAGCCCATTATGCAGATTGCTGTCCTTGGCCATTAGACGGTTTCCATTTTTTATGTTTTCCATGTTTTATCATAAAGCATGTGTAATGAACATAATAATATTTTGACAACTACACAATGGTACACTGCAGAAATTATTTCGTTAGGTGATTTTTTAATACAAAATGACTGGGTCACTGAGCAACTACAGCAGAGCACAGAAGGTGGTATACCACCATTACATAGAAGCTGGTTAACCATTTGGTAGGGGTATTTCAAAGAAGGGGTGAGTGTGAAACGGGAAGAGAAGTAGATCATTCTCAGATTCTTTCTTATTTTGATATTTTATGATTTTATGAGTGCTATGGACATATTCAATGCTTTACTCCTCCTGGTAACATCCCTGAGAGAGATATTGAGACTTTTTCATCTCTATACATCCAGTTCATAGAGTAACCTCATGTCCCAGGATATGAAATTGTTTTGAGACAATTTCTATGTCTCTAAGATATATTTCATAGTATCTTAGGGTTAGGGTTAGCACAAAGAGGGTAAATGTTTGCATCTCACATATATCTAGAAGTGATCTTCCTGCCATGGACAAGAGATTTAACATCCTCACCCCACTTCCTCCACACAGGAGAACACAGACTCAACGAGGAGCCTGAGATCCACAGAATGTCACAAAAAGAAAGAGAAAACATCATGGAGGAGGAAAATCTTTTTCTCATGATAAAAGACTATGCGTTTTTTAAAAATCTAGATTTGAGCCATTTTAAGTGGTGCCCATCATTACCAGACATTGACATTAAGTGCCCTGAGCAAACATACCGGAGTAGACCAGAGCTGGACAAGAAGAGCAAGGAACACAAAGAAGAAGATCAGCAGAACCTGCACAATGGAAAAAAAAGAGGTAATGTACTGGACCAGGGAAAAAAAAGTCAATGAAACACAGTTCCCCTGTGGTTTGATCAATTTCTTATGAGGATTAACTGAAATCAATATCAACACGACACTTAGAGTATATAGTGATGGCAATCATACATAATTTAACTATTTAAGTGTGTTGGTTCTCATTTCATAAGCCATTTCAATTTAAACTTTTTCTGATTTTAAATAAAAACTAGGGCAAAAGGCCCCTCAAGATAAGTGCTATGAATATATATGTGGATTGCAAGAAGAAGATCCCGTCTAATCATAGTTGTAATTCTTATATCCAGCATGGGTTTGGCAGCAAAGGCATGCTTTACAGACTACTACCCTAACACAGCATGTTCAGGTCTGGATATATACATGTCACATATTATGATGCTATAATATTTTTAATTTAATATAATCATCACAAAATTATCATGAGATTTACATAAAGTGGTATGTATTTACATGTATATACTATACTTGTAATGCCTGGCACATAATATTTGTTGTTGTTGCTGTTCAGTCACTAAGTCATCTCTTGAGACCCCATGGACTACGGCATGCCAGGCTTCCCTCTCCTTTACTGTCTTCTTGAGTCTGCTCAAATTCATGTCCTTTGAGTTAGTGATGCTATCATCTCATCCTCAGCTGTCTCCTTCTCCTTTTGCCTTTAATCTTTCCCAGCATCAAGATCTTTTCCAATGAGTTGGCTCTTTGCATCAGGTAGTCAAAGTACTGGAACTTCAGTTACAGCATCAGTCTTTCCAATGAATATTCAGGGTTGACTTCCTTTAGGATTGACTGATTTGATCCTCCTTGCAATCCAAGGGACTCTCAAGAGTCTTCTCCAGCACCACAATTCAAAAGCAGCAATTCTTTGGTGCTCAGTTGTCTTGAGATATCAGTTTGATCCCTGGGCTGGGAAAATCCCCTGGAGAAGGGCATGGCAACCCACTCCAGTATTCTTGCCTGGAGAATCCCATGGACAGAGAAGCCTGGCAAGGCTACAGTCCATGGAGTTGCAAAGAGTTGGACACAAGTGAAGCGGCTTAGCATGCATGCACAGCTGTCTTTATGGTCTAATTCTCACATCTGTACATGACTACTAGAAAAATCATAGCTTTGACTATATGGACCTTTGTCCAAAAAGTGGTATAATGTTACACACATAATATTATATGCTAAACGTGATTCCTCTGAAGGCATCCTTGAGGCAGAAGAGCAGAACCTAGTAGAACAAGGGGACATGAGTATTTTAATTAAAAGAGCAGGGAAATAAAAACAGAAGATCAAAGAAAATGAAATAAAGGCAGCAAGGGAGATAAGCCTTCACATTTCTTGAAAAGAAAGGAAATAGATTAAACCCAAGTTTTCCAAAGCAGATTTTGGAATGCTAGTCCTGCAAGGTGTTAATATAGATAATCCACAAATGGTTCTTTGATCAAAGACTTTTCAACATAACATACCATCTGCTTTTTTGGAGGCTCAAAATACACACAAGCATATTAAAGGCTCTTCGAAGTCCTATAATAAAGGGAACAATTTAAACCTGATATTTTATCAAAGTTATCTGATAATAGATTTTCATATAACTCACTTTTTAAAATTCTACAGAGATATGTTGTAAATACTGCTTCAGCTAGAATAGAGGCATGTCAATGCAAAACAGAAAACTCAGTAACCAAAGAGAAAGCATAAGTTTTGTACTCAGATTTGAGCTCAAATTCTGACTTTACCCCTTCCAATACATCTGACTTGAGTCAGTTAGCATCGCTCAGAGTCCAGCACAGAGGAGGGTTATAAAGGAAGCACCTCTGGAAGTATCATTAAGCATTGGGCATTTGACAGTTTTAGAACATTCAAATTTAGATGAAGAAGAACTACAAACATTTGGATTGAAAGTCCCGACCTTTATACGTAGATGCTGAATAAAGCTGTAGAACTTGATAAATTTTTTGAAATTTTACACATAGAGAGGTTTTGAATTAGAATAATGATGCATTCACAGTTAAATATTCTTCATCACTCAAAGATATTAGAGATCCTGGCAGGAGAGCAGTTGAATTAATGCTCTGTATTAGTGGTTATCTTAAATTCTGTATATCAGAATTATCTGGAAGGCTTTTAAAACACATATTGCTGGAGTCCACAGTTAGTTTCTGACTTAGCAGACATTGGGTGATGCCCAAGGAAATTGCATTTCTTACAATTCCCATGAAAGGCTGATGCAGCTGGTGTGTGGACCACACACTGAATATCGCTGTACTATGTAGCATGGACTTCAGGTTGAAGTCAACTGTGGTCTGGCATACTTGAAGAAAAAGGAGTAATGATGTGTCTGGGTACTAAAGTAAGATGGAAGTGTGGGTTTAACAGAAACTAGAGAATCTCAAAGATAAAAGGTTTGGGACAGACTGTAGACTATAGTAATCTAAAATCTTAGAGTAGGATACTATTTTGCATTTGATAAGAAAAAAAAAATTACACTGCCTTAGAAGAGCATTAGACTGGAGAGGGCCAAGGAATTTTAATGGTAAGACTTTGGACTCAAATGAAAGTTAAATTTTCTAATGATAAGAGTGTGGTAGAAGGGAAACCAATGAACCAAATGTCAACCCGTCATGAAAGAACAGAAGTGACTGATGAGATGATAGTGACAAGGAAAGACACAGAACAGCAAGACAAATGGCATAAGCCTAAAAAACATTCAGGCAGAATATTAATGCTACGCCATGGTGCTTAATACATGGCAAATGAAAGGAGTAGCTTTTCCTGGTGAAGGCTAAAAGGGAAGCAGTGTCTTCTAGGAACCATTTTGAATAAGACAATAAAGGCATGGAGAGTGTTCTTTGAATAGCACCAAAGTGATCAGTTTGCAAATCAAATTCCTGTTCCATAAGCCACAGTGGAAAGATCTGGGAAATATGTCAACAGTGGTTAAGAATACAAACACATGAGAAGATTTTATTTTGATAGGGGCCATGGGGCAAGGCAGAGTGGCCAAGGACAACAGGACTAAGAGGCAGAAGTAGCTGATCTCAAGTTTCTGAACTGAACTTCGGCATAACATCCTCATACGGCCACTGACTTAAAGCGTCCAGCTGAATACTGCTGTGCTCTGTGCATCAGGGCTGCCTGTACAGGGGAGAATATTCCCCAAACTCGTGGGGACGTAGGAAACAAAGCAGCTTTGGTGAGGGGAAGAACAAGCCATGAGTGGCTGTAAAGTCTAGATAAAGAGTATCTTAATAAAGATAGTACGTTTGTTTACAGATTAGAACCTCTAATTCTTTCTTCTTGAGTGGTTTATTCAGTGAAAACCAGCCACACAATCAGCTGAGGCAATGCATCACAAATGCACGTATAGAGATGGCTGGATATGCTGCTTGAATGCGCCATGTTCATCGCAGTTCTAATGGAACCATCATTACTACAGACGAACAACACACTGAACACAGGAAACGTCACTGAATGTATCGTGTTTTGCTATGTATACTAATAAACCACTCACGATACACATCTGTCTATGTTTCTAGACATTATGGCCGCTAAATAATCAGAAGAGGAGACTGAGGCTTGGCTTCTGCTCAAGTGGTCTTCAAGTCACTTAACCAATTTGAACTAAATTCAGCCATCCATCCATTCATTCATTCAGTTCATTCAGTAAACATTTATAGACTTCCCTGGTGGCTCAGATGGTAAAGCATCTGTCTACAATGCGGGAGACCTGGCTTTGATCCCTGGGTTGGAAAGATCCCCTGCAGAAGGAAATGGAAATCCACTCAAGGACTATTGCCTGGAAAATCCCATGGGCAGAGGAGCCTGGTAGGCTACAGTCCATGGGGTCGCAAAGAGTTGGACACGACTGAGCGACTTCACGTAAATACTGAATGTATATTTATTAAATAAATATGTGTTGAACACTTACAGCATAAAATAAGAATGGTAAGACCAAAATTTCCCTAATAGGTCTATTTTTGGAATTAAGTATGTGGATGCAACTTATAAATTATAAAGCCTTACATAACTAGGGGCTTCCCAGGTGGCACTAAGTGGTAAGGAACCCACCTGCCATATAGGAGACATAAAAGACTGATTTTGATCCCTGGGTCTGGAAGATCCCCTAGAGGAGAACCCTATGGACAGAGGAGTCTGATTGGGGTTGCAAAGTCGGACACAACTGAAGCAACTCAGAAAATTATTTTAAAAGTTAACAAATGGAAAAACCTTTATGTCCTAACATGAAGGGGAAAGTCATGGCATTTATCCTTATGAATATAGAGAAAAGTTGTTTTTGGTCTGAAGAATGTTTAAATATACTAAATTGATATACAGTTTTGGAATATTTAGTCAACATTTCAAAACAAGTCATTTTGAAGAAATTTGGCAGCATGCTTTGAACAGTTGTTCTATTTTTAATAGCATACTATGGAACTGAAACTGTGCTTAATATAATTACTAAATGTTATTTATTTTATACTGTCAAAATTTTAATTTTTATGTTTATCATATATGCCTCCCTTAATTTTCTGGATGACTTTGCCTGTAGATAATAATTTGGAGCACAGTGTAAATATAACTATCTCAAGTTGAAGTTTATATTAAAAGCAGATTTCCTACTCAAATATATTACTGCTTGTTTCTTTATATGTCACTTTCCCTTATTTTCATGTTTTATAGTGTTTTCTTTATGATACAAACTCTTTCAGTGCTCAGCTAAATAATTCCTTTCTTGATATTATCTACACACATATTCCTTCTCCCTCCCTCCTTTTTTAAGCTTTTAGAAATGAAATGACATTTCAGAGTAGAACATATGGCTTTGGATTAAGTTCGAATGTAAATTGTACTTACTAATTGTACATCCTTGGAAACAGGTTTTTAACAAATCAGAGTTTATAAAATCAGTAATATCATTTACACACCAAGTTGTCACAAGAATTAAAGGAGAAAAAAAAAAAGAATTAAAGGAGATACTACATAGCACATAACAACAAAAATGTGAAAAATGTCAGTCTTTTTCCATTTTCTCCTTTTGTAGAGAAACATGTGTTTCTATATGAGCTTTAAAATGTCAGTGACTCATAATAGACTTTAAGGAAAAACTGAATACTATAATTCTTAATATATCCCCCAAATAGATTTTGTAGTTTTGTTAGGCTATATGACAATTTTCCCAGTTTATTATTAAATTATGTGTCTATTAGAATATATGCTAATTGTTTCAGTGAAAAACACTTATTATGCCATATTTTTGAAACTCTGCGCTTAGTACTCCTAGTCTATATTTGTATGCCTTCTATATTATGTCTATTATTACAAATAACTTCTTAAGCTGCAGTGTCTATTTTCAGGTTACGACTTCTTGCCAGACCCTAAAAACAAATATTCCATTCTCTTTTAGTCTAACCGAAACAATGAAAATATAGCATCTTCTGGAGGGAATACTTCATTCTTGGATTTTTTTTTGAAAACTTAGTTTCAGAAGTAAGCGCTTGAGTCTTAAGTAGCAGGAAAAAGATGAATGAAATAATAAGGTTGGTTGAGATGAAACCCTGCATGGTGGCAGGTATTCTAACTAGTAGATACAAGATGAACTCTCACAGCCTGTGATAATATGTAAGAGCATTGCATAAGACAATCGTGCCACCAATGAGGGGGCTTCCCAGGTGGCGCTAGTAGTAAAGAAACCACTTTCCAATGCAGGTTAGACATAGAGACGTGTGTTCGATCCCTGGGTCAGGCAGATCCCCTGGAGGAGGGCATGGCAACCCTTTCTAGTATTCTTGCCTGAAGAATCCCATGGACAGAGGAGCCTGGAAGTCCTTGAGGTTGCAAAGAGTTGGACACGACTGAAGTGACTGAGCAGCAGGCACCATCCATAAGCCCACTCAAGGGAGAGGACAAAAATTGTTCTCTCCTCTGAGTGTTAAGGCATATTAAAGGCAAGATATTGAATTGAAAAGACATATGATAATTAGGAAAAACGGAAAAGTAAGCTGTAGCTTCACAAGTGGAAAGATAAATCATTTCTGGTTAGTAAGGAAAAGGCGAAAAGTATTTGGCAGAGAACCTTGAAGGATAGCAGTCTCCTTTATCCCTATGTAATGTGTCTCTGAGAGTTAAAATCTGAGAATTGGACAACTGTAGATGCAGCTGAGTGTGAATCCCTTCTCTGCAACTTATGAGCCTGGGAACCACAAGGGAAAGAAGGACCTTAAATGTAAATGCACCTCCTGGCCCAGGGGGCCCATGGCTAGTGCTGGCCTGCTGGTGGATAGGTAAGCCCCCAGTGCCAATACGCTGGAGGGACGACTTCAGATTGGGGCTTGCCAGCACCAGTGTCCTCGCGTTAGAACAAGCTCCCCACATGGCTTCTTCCAGCCAGTGTCTATATCCTTGAGGCGGGTGATGAGGGGTCCCAGTTGCCTCCTGTCTCCTGCCTCTCCAGGAGACCCTTTGAGGTCAAAATGTGGGCTTAAGCCAGGGTCCTTTCAAATCATTGTTTCTGAGCTGTCTTGTTTAAATACAGCCTTTTCTGATACCAGTTATGAAATTTTTGACAGCTATTGCATGTGACAAGGAAGTTTTAATAAACAAAGCAGGTAGTCTGAAGCATGTAACCTTATATATTGCTGAGTAACTTGACACATTTTTCCTTTATACTTAATAATAGTTTATTTGGTGAGATTAAATTTTATATGTTATTAAAAGTTACCCTTTAAAATTTTTCTAGGAGCTTAGGAATCAATTGAACCATTCATAAAATCAGAATTTTACCACAGATGTGGGAAACATTTCCAAGTAAGAATGTCACATGAATAATCCAGAGCCTTGGTTTCTAGAAATTGCAAAAACTTATTTATCACCAAAATAATTATATACAATCAGTTTATAATGAAAATTTCACTTTAACACGAGAATGTTTTGTCTCTAATAGATCATTAACAGCAATTATTAACTTACTTTTATATTTATTGGTTAAATATTAATTCTCAAATATTTATGATAACAGATACAAAGCACAGATATGGTGATATATTTGTAGGTGTGCTAAATATTTCTGTAATAATAACAGACCAAATATACAAATGTTGATATATTTAATTCAGAATAGTTATTGCCTGGGATGAGTTCAGATCCCCTAAATGTTTTAGGACAAGCTTTAGAATTTTCTGTACACTCATAGGAATTTGAATATGAAAAGTGAGACAAAGAATTATCAAGATTTTTTTAGTCTTCAAAAATAACCTACTATAGTTTGCCAGAAGTGTTTGTCTTTCTTAAATTTAAGATCTCGTCTTCCTAATTATCCTTGTGCTATTACTATTGGATTAATATTATTGCTTCATTCTGGGTTGTTTCTAGTGTGTGCATGCCTTTTCTCTACAAATACATGACTTTTAAAGGAAAACAGAGTATCTAGTATATGCAGAGTACATTATGCAAAATGCCAGGCTGGATGAAGCTCAAGCTGGAATCAAGATTGCCTGGAGAAATATCAACAACTTCAGATATGCAGATAATACCATTTTAATGGCAGAAAGTGAAGAGGAACTAAAGAGCCTTTGGAAAAAGGTGAAAGAGGAGAGTGAAAAAGCTGGCTTAAAATTCAACATTTAAAAACAAAGATCATGGTATCCAGTCCCATCACTTCTTGGCAAATAGATGGGGAAAATGCAGAAACAGTGTCAGATTTAATTTTCTTAGGCTCCAAATTCAATGCAGACGGTGACTACAGCCACAAAATTAAAAGAACTTGCTCCTTGGAAGAATAGCTATGACAAACCGAGACAGTATATTAAAAAGCAGACACATCACTTTGCTGACAAATGTCCGTATAATCAAAGCTGGGGTTTTCCTTTATGGTTGGACCATAAAGAAGGCTGAGTGCCAAACAATTGATGCTTTTGAACTGTGGTGTTGGAGAAGACTCTTGAGAGCCCCTTGGACAGCAAGGAGATACAACCAGTTCATCCTAAAGGAGATCAGTCCTGGGTGTTCATTGGAAGGACTGATGTTGAAGCTGAAGCTCCAATACTTTGGCCACCTGATGTGAAGAGCTGGCTCATTAGAAAAGACCCCAATGCTGAGAAAGATTGAAAGCAAGAGGAGAAGGGGGTGACAAAGGATAAGATGGTTGGATGGCATTACCGACTCAATGGACATGAGTTTGAGCAAACTCAGGGAGATAGTGAAGGACCAGGAAGCCTGGTGTGCTGCAGTTCATGAGGTCACAAAGAGTCAGACATGACATAGCGACTGAACAATGTCTTGTTAGCCTTGTCTCATTTGTCTCCTGAGGTGTGTATAGTTGCATTCTAGTCTGCATTTCTGATGCCATGTCCCTCATACTATCAAAATCCTGAAAACTTCAAGTATCATGTACCCCTGACACTTTAACATAATTGTCTGTTAACTCATTTGAGTCTTTCAGTTATCTACAGTCCATTGCTCCCCAACCCACCCCTTCTACCCTTCACTTGGCAGAGTGTTAGTCCTTATCTTGAGACTGGTTAAGATAATCAGCCATGCTACCCTAACTCTGCTGCCTCAAGCATTGTGCACATATGAATTTTGGGAGACTACCTGGAAAGAAATGACTAGA
The DNA here is from genome assembly GCF_001704415.2 of Capra hircus. NCBI lineage: Eukaryota > Metazoa > Chordata > Mammalia > Artiodactyla > Bovidae > Capra > Capra hircus. The sequence continues at coordinate 49,399,758 of NC_030821.1, forward strand.
AGTTAGGTTAAGAAGAACAAAGGTTTTTCTTTAAGGTGAGAAGTTGGGCCACATCCTAGGTGGACAGTAGAATCCCATTGCCTTCCTTACTGCCCTAAGTAAACTCTGGCTCTCAAGAGTCACAGCATAAACTGTGTCACCCCCTTGGTAAGAGGGAGAGAAGGGAGGTACTAGTGAAAGATGAGGAAAAGGAGGTAAATATCACTGGACCCAAAGAGGAGCGCTTGGTTCTGCTCCTGCTTCTGTTATTAACTGGATGATGCGGCAAGATGACAATCTCTTAGAGCATCAATTTCTTCTCCACTAAGCTGAGAGAGTTGAAGTGGAGGGGATTAGACTAGGTTTGCACTTCGTAAAATCCCAGAATACATGTTCTTCGAGCAGTTAATAGGCGTTTTGCAATTTATAGGCTTTCTAGAAAATAGGAGTTAACGGGCATTCTGTAAAAAGGACTTCAGTAAATATGAAAAAAAGAAAAACTGGAATAAATACAATCAAGCAGGGGCTACCTGGTGACTTTACTAAATATTTTAGAAGAGACTCTGTAGTATTTCAAGTCAACAATGAACAACATTTCCCCCTATTTTAAGCCAGGATGCTGGTTACACTTGATCTGTTTACTTAGAATTGTAGAGCTGCCTTGCTCCTCTTGAAAAGGGATGTCTTACAATTGAGAGCCTCTCAAATATAATGATATCTAGAACTTTTCAATAAAAAGCAGAGACATTACTTTGCTGACAAAGGTCCGTATAATCAAGGCTATGGTTTTTCCAGTAGTCATGTGAGAGTCAGACCATAAACAAAGCTGAGCACTGAAAAATTGATGCTTTTGAACTGTGGTGTTGGAAAACACTCTTGAGAGTCCCTTGGACTGCAAGCAGATCCAACCAGTCCATCCTAAAGGAAATCAGTCCTGAATATTCATTGGAAGGACTGATGCTGAAGCTTAAGCTCCAGTACTTTGGCCACCTGATGTGAACTGCTGACTCATTTGAAAAGACCCTGATGCTGGGAAAGATTGAAGGCAGGAGAAGAGGACAAAAGAGGATGAGATGGTTGGATGGCATCACTGACTCTATGGACATGAGTTTGAGCAAACTCTGGGAGTTGGTGATGGACAGGGAAGCCTGGTGGGCTGCATCCCATGGGGTCACAAAGAATTGGACATGACTGAGCAACTGAACTGAACTGAAAATTTCTCAAAACTTATTTTACCAAACACTTGTTTTTAATAGTTTTTCATGAGATTGGATTTAAAGAAGCAGATACTGTCTGATTCTATAACCCATTACGAAGATATCATACTCTGGGGGCAAAGAGAAAACCAGGCTGTAAAATCAAGAAAAATAGGAGAGGAGAAATATTTCTAGAATGAGAGTATGTGCTGTGCTGTGCTTAGTCGTTCAATCATGTCCGACTCTTTTTGACCCCATGGACTATTTCCTGCCAGGCTTCTTTGTCCATAGGATTCTCTGGGCAAGAATACTGGAGTGGGTTGCCATGCTCTGCTCCAGGGGATCTTCCCAACCCAGGGATCAAATCCAGGTCTCCTAGATTGCAGGTAGATTCTTTACAGTCTGAGCCACCAGGAAAGCCTCAAATGAGAGTATAGACAGCTCAAAAAATCTACTTGTCTAAATATACAATGAGAATGTAACACAGGGAAAAATCACTAAAATCAATGTTTTTAAAACTCTGGAAATTAGAGAAAGGCTTACAATAATCCATAGAACATTCATTAAAGAAAATCAGTTGAATCTCAATAGGAATAAAAACTATGCAGGGTTTTAACTTGCCCAATATTAATATCCTTCTCTCTGGTTCTGTGGGAGCCTTGCAAATCAGTATCCTCACAACAATGGCAACTATGAAACAAGCAGCCTATGGTCTACTGGAGGGGACAAAACAGATTTAGAGTTCCCAAATATCTAGAGATTTGTCACTATTTGACCTATATGGAAATGCCTCACTGGTATTTATTTATTTTTTAACATCACTCAGTGAGATACTCTGTCTGTATAACATTTGTCAAAAACAGTCAGGGGTAATAGTTTTATATGGAAGCTGCCTGAGGCAAACAAGAGACTTACCAAAAAATTAAAAAGAAAATACAGTAAATGACATGTCCACAGGAAATTTTCAAAAACTCGACAGAGCTGTGTAGCTCTAGAAGGCCACGCAGATGTTCAGTGCTATGCATCTATTCAGGAAAGGTCTGATAAGGATCTCACTTCTGGTTGGCTTAGAGGCTCTATTTAAGCCACGCTGTAAACTTCTGGAATGTTCATGGCATACATCAATACTTTGTCCAATCATTGTGCAGATCACATGAGCACTGTGCTCAGTCGTGTCCAGATCTTTGTGACTCCATGGACTGCAGCCTGCGGGTTCCCCTGTCCATGAGACTCTCCAGGCAAGCATACTGGAGTGGGCTGCCATTTCCCCCTCAGGGGAATCTTCCAAGGATTGAGTGTGCGTCTCTTGCATCTCGTGCATGGGCAGGGAGACTCTTTACCACTGTGTCACCTGGGGAGTCCAATCACTAGCTGACAACTAAGTTACCGAGCGAAGATTTCAGTGGCTGTATACAACAAACTACACAGACTTTACAAAATTAATTTAGGAAAGTTAGCAAACAAGAAGTCACAATATCACATACGACAATAAATGTGAAAGCATGGCCCATAAGTGGGAAAAAAATGCAGTCAACAGAAACTCCCTGAGGAAGCCGAGATGATGGAATTTCCAGACAAGGACTTTTAATCAACTACTAGAAATATATTCAAGGCTCTAAAGGAAATCATGTCAAATAATTCAAATATGAGAATAAACTCTTACACAGTGGAGATTAGCATCAAAGAGATACAAATTATAAAAGGATAGGTCAACTGAAATCCAGTCTGAAGAACACACACACACACATGCACACAAAAAAAATGAACCGTTACTCAGAGACTCTATAGGACACCAGCAAGTATACCAAAAACATATAACTGGAGCAAGAATTAGTGGCTTGCTTCCAAAGAATTGTATAAGAAGATGGATTAAAAGTCACTTTACAAGGGAGAAGCCAGCAAACAGTACCATGGCCTGGTGATGTAGGGTATCATCATGTCAATTGCACATACTCTCTAATATTAAATGATGAGGGTGTTTCACCTTCTTGGTCTTTTCTCCCAAAATACATAACCACAGTCTAATCATGAGAAAACTATTAGACAAATCCGAATTAAGCAGCATTCTACAAAATTCTTGACCTGTATTCCTCAAAAGGTTCAAGGTCATGGAAAATAAGGAAATACTGAGAAACTGTTAAAGACCAGCAGCAGTTAGGGACACATGATGAATAAATAAAGTCTAGTGGTCAGTGAATAGTAGTATTGGTTTATTAGTTTTGTAAATTTACCAACATTTTATGACATGTTGACCTAAGGTAAACTGTAAAGGTAATATATAAATTTTCTGTATTATTTTGGCAATGTTTCTGGAATTCTAAATTATTCTAAACTAAAGAATTAAGAATAAAAATATAATGTAGATTTTGGGTCATGCTTTTGTAAGAGATAAATATGCATGTTGAAATTTTTTAATTAGCATTAACACAAAAACATACACAGAAGGAAAGAATATTGAAACATAACATACTTTTAAATTATATAATATTACTATCAAAATTAGTTTTGATATGTTTTCAATGAGGTTGCCAACTGCAACCTTTACCACTAACTTCTGTTAATTCAAAATACACTTAATGAGAATGCCCAATGTTTATTATAATTTTGGGTTCCTAACAATATAGGGAGTTTAAGTTGGAACCTAACAGTCAAGGTACAAATCTGAGAATCTGATTTCTGATGAATGTATTTATATTTTTCATCTAAACCCTAGAACAAATAGTAAACTACCTTGCTGCTTTCGACAGCTGGAAAGTCCAGCTTTTTTTTTCCCTTTCCACACCTGAGGCTGATTTTCCAGGTAACAGACTTTATATAGCATCATCCTGCCAGCCTCCCGGCCTTAAGCAGACCCAGGGTCAAATCTGCTGTTTTTATGTACAGTGAGACCTCAGACCCCAGGGCCTCAGACCTAAATCCAAATCTGAGGTCTCAGTGGGTCACTACTATATTAGTTCCCACTTCATCTGGCTCTTATTTCTTTATTTTGGGCATCTCTGCTGATTTGTTTCTTTGGTTTGGCTTTTCATTTGTTTGCTTATTTTCGACTTGGTTGTTCATGTCAGGAAGATCCCCTGGAGAAGGAAATGGCAACCCACTTCAGCATTCTTGTCTGGGAAATCCCATGGACAAAGGATCCTGGCAGGCTACATCCATGGGGTTGCCAAGAGTTGGACACTACTTGGTGACTAAACAACAACAATTCATTTTTAAAAAGCTAAAACGTAGTCAGAGGGTGCTGGCTGGCTTGACTGAGGCTGTTTAATGATGTGTGCCTTTGTAGATGTTGAACCTACTGACTAGGGGACCTGACTCTCAATCTTACTCCACATTTATTCCCTTGAATTTCAGCCTTTCTTCTTCTCCATCCTCACATTTGATATCTAAACTTAACTTACAGATAGAAATGCTGCCTAGAGAAATAAGGTCCAGAGATTAACAACACCATGGAGAAAATTCTGAAAACACAACCCTCTGATTCATTGGACTTTTCATTCCAATAGTTCTCAGTCTTTAGAATAAGCAAAGATCAACGGAGGAGCTTATTAGAAATGCAGAATTCAGAGTTCCATGCACAGAGATTCTGATTGACTAGGTCTGAAGTGGAGTCCAGTAACATGAATAGCAAACAAGTACCCCGGTAGGTGCACGTGCCTATCATTTCAGTTACTTAGTGACTTCAGATCATAATCTGAGCAATTAAAAACAAGCATAGTCCTGACATGAGTTTTTAAAATTTCTGATGTAGACTTTTATACCAAAATCAGAGTAGAAAGAAAAAGTCTACTTAAGGAGTCTGCTTCTCTTGTTTATAATAAAAGTTTTTAAAGCTTCCCATTGAATTATTCAAGACATATTTTCCTAAATGGTGCTCTTTTATAAAACTTACTTGTGATAAGTCTTAGTTTTAAATGAGGCAATAAGAAATATGCACCACTACGAATATTCTGACATTATTTTGAAACTTTCCGCCAAGATAATTTTGTCTCAGGAGAAATCTGAAAATTCCATAAAATTATCTACATATAATTTATAGGAAGTTGAGTCAAGAAACAGGTGTTACCACTGGAATGATGACTCCTGTCCTTTTCCTATTCATACATTTCTAATATATGAGCCTCTAGACGCTAAATCAGATGCTGGGATGACATAGATTTATGTCATTTATTTTCTTTCACTGAGAAAAATAAAGAGGTAAATGATCTGTACATATCTTGCCAGCTGTTCCACAAACCTCATACATTGAATACAAACTGAGACAGTAAAGAATCTGCCTGCAATACAGGAGACCCGTGTTCGATCCCTGGGTCAGGAAGATCCCCTGGAGAAGGGAATGGTTACCCACTGCAGTATTCTTGCCTAGAGAATTCCATTGACAGAGGAGCCAGGGAGTCTACAGTCCATAGCGCCTCAAAGAGTCAGACACGACTAAACGACGAACACTTTCACTTTCATCATAACCTCAGTGGCTCCATCTTACACTTGACCCAGTACTTAAATGTTGGATCCTGCTCTGGAAAAGCACTTGCATCTCTGTGCTATGAGTTTGGCTACATTGCCAACTAGCATTCCATTTCCAGATGGCTCCTATTACCACTTAATTATTTTCAAATCCTGATTTTATTTCAAACAATTTACCATTGTCAAGGGTCACCTCCAAGTACAACATGGCTGAAATCAAATATTTTTGGTTCTAGGTCTATGGTTAGGAGAGTTGAAGAATGACCTTCCTCAGAGTAATTGATAGACCATATGGCAAAATCTATAGCTAAACTCTAAACCCAACATTAAAATTTTAATAAAACTATAGATATTTTAATGACAATTATTCAGGCACAATTATTTATTTATTGATAAGTTAGTACCAAATAAATCTATGTATTAATTCATTAAATTTTCAGATATTTATTGAGGTCTTAATATGTAACTAAATAAGAAGATAAGAACAGAGTCATTTCCTCTATGAAGCTGCATTCTAATAGAAGATAAGATGATCACAACTTATCATGAAAACCTTGTGAAAGTATATGCAGAAAGACAATATGATTAGATGACAAGAGTTGAAGAAAGTTTTGGGAATTTTTAATTTCCTTTGCATTATTAACCTATTTTATAGACTTAATACTGGTTGGAGACATACGGACTTGAGGGAAAGGAATTTAGTCTGAATTTAGACTTGGATTAAATACAGTTTTGATCAATACTTTCTTGATTTTAGTTTTAGTTCATTAAAAATTATAGCACACACATAGAATTAATACACTATGCATCTTATAAAGGTGTTGTTTACCCGGTCATACCCATGTTGGGCACATATGTGTTGAATCTAAGAGTTAAACTATCCCAATTATATACACTATCTTTATACACCACACACATGAACACACACACACATTCCCTTGAAGGGTTTGTTTACTGCAAAATTTACAAAGACCTAAAAAAATTGATGAAGATTATTAAATCCAAACTCTAGAATGAGAGTTTCCATATCTTTAAATGTGTGGGGACTAAAAGGTATAAACATGCTTGCCTTTGTTTTCGTGAAAGTTGTGGGCCACTTGTTCTTTTAGACTTGGGGGATTCTCTTTTTATCCTATGCTGCCCTTTTCCTAGACTATTTTACTTAGGATCCTTTGTGTTAAAGATCTTCTAGGTCATTCTCCTATTAAAAACAGATTAAAAGATAAATTGCTCTTTATTTTCATACTTGCTTAAACTACAGTCTGCTTTCTGAGTCTTCATCAGTTGGTTTCTAAAGACGGTGTTTCCCTCCACCAGAGTCTGTACAATGACAGTGTTTTATTCACTGCATTTCGGATGTGCCAGCTGAATGTCACTGCAGTTGTCTCCTCCTCTCGCCTGAGCTCTTACCATATAGGTCCTTCTCCTGCCTGTGTTCTTTCTAGCCACATAAGCCTACAGTTAAAGAAGCAGGATCAGGATATTTACAAATGCCTTTTCACCTGGAAGAGCGATTTCCTGAATCTCTCTGGTACAGAATCATGCTACCTTGTAACATATCAGGTATCTCTGATGACTATAGCTCAAGGGAACAGTTAATTGATCACTTCACACCAATTATCATGAGGGCTAGGTTATTATTTACAATTTTTATTTCTCTCTACAGGCTACAAAAAAAAAAAAAGGTAAAATTCTGATATCTCATTGTTTTAAAAATCAACGTTTTTCCTCAACGATCCAGACACTAACCTCTCATCTACAATGCTGAACCCATCTGTCTGAGAATGTCAGTAATACCTCGAGAGCACGCACTGAATTACCCCCAAGTTATAGTCATTCATTCTTTGTTATGGTTATAATCCAATGACTTAAATCAGGGGCTAGATATACTAACTGTCTTAAGTACTATTACAACACTAATCTTTTTGTGAACAGCTTTACATATATCAATTTATTCATTTAACAAATACTGATAATTTCAAATAAATATTGAGCAGTTCCTAATATACTTCAAAACATTTTAATAACCACAAGTTATACGGATATAAATCTACAGTATTAATAGAGGACTCACAATTCAAATAGACATTTTATATTGGTCTTCAGAAAGAATAATTCCTGTTTTAAGATACTACACCTCTTTTCAGAAAGTTAAGCTTATAGGTCTCTGCACCACAATTAAGACATCACTGAATCAAGATTTATAGCCGCAAAGTGTAGCTTCACTTTACATGTGCTCCACAAACAAGTCTGCATTTTTTGCAGATATTGTTTGATGTTAGGAAAATAATGTACCATCATCATGAATGTCCTTTGGCTAAAAGCAATTTGTCAATAAACAGCAGTGTCTACTCACGTTTCTCTTGTTCTGCTTCTACTCCTTCGCTTTCTGTGTCACTTGGCAAGATCCACGGTTGATGAACCACCTGCAGTTGCTTCAAAGAGTCATCCTGCCAAAGAAGAAACTTATTTGGATTAAATTCTAGAATGATATTGTGAATATGGGTGAACACTTCAGTTCCTATGAATTACATGTCAAAAAAACATAACAAGAATTTCCTCACAACAGAAAAGAATTCTAAGCTTAAATTCATTTCCATTTCATGGATATGCCACAAACTCTGAACTCATTATTTTTAACTTTCTCCTTTTAATAAGATTTAATGTCTTCATAAGAAATATCTAGGACTTCCTCCAGAGAAGGCAATGGCAACCCACTCCAGTACTCTTGCCTGGAGAATCCCAGGGACGGGGGAGCCTGGTGGGCTGCCGTCTGTGGGGTCGCATAGAGTCGGACACGACTGAAGTGACTTAGCAGCAGCAGCAGCAACAGGACCTCCTTGGTGGCTCAGGTGGTAACGAATCTGCCTGCAATTCAGGAGACCTGTGTTCAATCCCTGGGTCAGGAAGATCCCTGGAGAAGGGAATGGCAACCCACTCCAATATTCTTGCCTGGAGAATTTCATGAACAGAGGAACCTGGCAGGCTATAATCCATGGGGTTGCAAAGAGTTGGACACGACTGAGCAACTAACATACAACACTAGACTATGTTTCTTCCTGAGGTAATGTTTTTATGAATTCCTGGCACTCATTCTGGGGAATATAATAATGAAATATTCAACATATAAGTGCATAAAATGTGTCTGTTAGCCATCAAAGTTCCAATTCTTTTAAATGTGATTAAGGATTAGTAGGATTCAGAGAACAGTCTCAACTTTACCCTTTAGTACTACTTCACTACCTTCTTCCTCTTATTACTTCCTATTTTCATTAATATAGTTCTTAAGTACTTCCTTGCTGCTCCACACCTCCATCACTGACCTAAGGCAGTCCCTCATCATCTCGCATCCTGACTGTAGTTATAGTCATCTACAAGTTTTCTAGGATTAAGATTCATACCTTCCCTAATTATCTCCACCATTTCCTCGCCATGGTGAGATTTTAACAATGGCACGTGATGCCATCATTACCTCATTTATAACCCTCAAGTGGTCTTCTCATTATCCCCAGCATAAAATCACAGCTCAAGGCCCTTCATGCTTCGTGCTGGTCTAGCCTCTGATTTACCACCACTTCCACCTCCATTCCACCTTGACTGACACTTCCACTCTAGCTATCATTAACTGGTAGTTCCCCAACTTTCTCATTCTCTCTAATTTACTAAGATGTTTTCATATGTCATACTTCCTGCTTAGGATGCACTCTATTTATCTGTCTCAAACATTAACAGTCCTCCCAAGGCTCAGTTGTCATCTCCATTGTGATGTTGTATGAGTTTTGATAAGTGCTCTAATGATCAATGTGCATGTATGCCTGCCAATTCGCTTCAGTTGTATCCGACTCTTTTGTGACCCCATGGACTGTAGCCTGCCAGGCTCCTCTGTCCATGGGATTTCCTAGGCAGGAATACTGGAATGGGTGCCAATTCTTTCTCCAGGGGATCTTCCTGAGCCAGGGATCAAACCCAGGTCTCCTGCATTGGCAGGCGGATTCTTTACCACTGAGCCACCTGGAAAGTCCTAATTTATTTTTAGGATTTAATATTTTTTTCCAATACTGGATTTGGTCTTGAAGGAGTAAAGTATAGGGGCAGCACAAATCTGAAAAATCTTAACTTTAGAATTTCATAACAGTACAGAGAACTACAGAAGTAAATTTTCAAAAATCTTCATGTAACAGAAAGGGATATCACATCCCTGTAGTTTTTCACATGGCGTCTCTGGGTTTAAAGAATATGAAAAATGATCTTTTTATCTTATAAGGTAAAATCAAATGACAAAAGCTCTTTGTTTAAAACAGAAAAAAGTTTAAAGTGATCATGAAAAAAATGTTTTTAATTGAAAAAGCATTTTGGCTATTTAGCTTTTTTGTCCAGATCCTAAAATCTGTTTTCATAAGAAAAGATATGACTAATAATCCAATACTGTTAATTTTTCCCACAATAGTTCAGAATATTCAGTAATACTACTGATTGGTTTCTGGTCTTAATGGTTTTACTGCTGAACAGATAAGCTATTCTTAGTTTATTACAGATTATTTACAGCACAAATGAAACATTAGCTTGGTAAAATTTGTAGTTTGGGAAGAACTTTAAAATGTTGAGCTGTTGGAATCAGAATCGTAGAGATAGTATAAATATTTCTATTAATAGATCATTTAAATGTTTTACTTTGGTTTTCCCTTGAATACAGTTAGTAATATAATGCACCTGTTTGCTTCATCAATGCCAACAGGCAAAACTATGAATGGCCAAAGTTCAGCCCATCAGACTACTTATAATTCTTTTTGATGGGGTCAAGGAGCTAAACTTGTGAACATTTTTAAAAACAAGAGTTGACATGTTCCTTTTTTGCCAACTTATTCAAAAATTTTTCTACAGGAATACTTAACTCCTTCTGAGCATAGTACAAACTATTTCATATTCCCAAGAGCAAGTTCTTTGGATTGCTTTTAGAAGAAATGCCATTCATCCTTTTTCTAAAACACTTTTACCATAAGTATGTAATGTCCAGGGACCAGGAGTGGTGGGAAATAGTGACATGTATCATATGGAAAACAGTCTCTAGCCCTGTATCAACATATCATTTTATCTGCTAACAGAGTAAGTGCTTTATAAACTTTAGCAGTATTGTTATTCCACATGGCTGGTTTATTTTTGGATTCTCTAAATGCAGTCCATCAGTGATTAATGTCATGTGTGGCCATAGGTTATTCTGGTTTTTTAGAGAGGAAAAAAAAAAATGGTCCTCTGCTCAAACGCTCACCATTGGATAATTTAACTCTGAGGCAACTAAATATTTCTTTCTTTTTGGTTAAGAATGAAAATAATACACAAAACATCAGCTTCAACCTTGCAAAAGGGATTGTCACTTTTATTTTATTTCTCTAAAGATCTTTACTTCTTTAAGACTCTAAAAAGCAAGTATTCCTGAAGCATGTTTCAAATAAATCAGAATAATATTATATCCCACTTACATACATTTAATAGACTGCAAAACTAATAGAGAATTAAACCTATACTTCTGTTAAAATAAAATTCTCCCTATATAATTTATATACTTAATATAGTTTGGAAATAATTTTGTATTTGTTAATGAAATGGCTAGTATTATCAGGCTGAACACTCTAATTATTTTGCAAATTATACTTCTGTAGCTTATTTCTTTTTCATATTATCAGAGGACAATTAAAACATAAGAACAGGGAGATTTCCCCAGTGGTCCAGTGGTTAAGACTCTGCCTTCCAACGCAGAGGATGAAGGTTCCATAACTGATCGGCAAACTAGGATACTGCATGCCCCAGGGTGCAGCCAATTTTTTTAAAACTAAAATAAACACGACATTGTAAATCAACTATATTTCTTTTTTTTTTATGTTCACATTTGTTTTATTTTTGTTTTAATTTTTTATTGTTGTTTTTAATTTTTATTTTTACTTTATTTTACTTTACAATACTGTATTGGTTTTGCCATACATTGACATGAATCCAAATCAACTATATTTCAATTAAAATTAAAAATAATTAAGAACAGGAAAGTGATACATTTGAGAAAATATAAGTTTGAATGAACAAGATCTGGGAAAAGAAAAAAGGGGCAATAACAAAGTTATAACAATATGGTAGATGATGAAAAACATTACAAAATAAACACAAACTGCTAAAAAAAATTTATCCAACAAATTTGCTACACTACACTATGTATTGGTATTGCTCTCTGATAAAAGAAATGTTCACATATTGAGTTATAGGGAAGTATTCTGCTTATGCATGAGTTAACTTGAGTCTGATCCTAACTAAAATAGCCTGTTTGTGGCCTATCAAACATACATTGCACATCTGCTTTAATTATTAAAGAAAAGGACACATTAACCAAACAATAAAGAATGTCCATGTTAAAAATAAAGATTAAATGCCTCTCTTCCTCGGACACCAATGCTGGGCCTCCTTCAATAAGACTCCCTTCCCAGGTGCCAAGGCCACACTGACTTGCTGTGCACTTGCTGGACTGTTCTTTTTTTTGAAACCTTGAAGAAATGTAGCCCTGACTTGTTTGATGTTCTTTGTTCTGACAAGATACAAAACTGTGCTGAAAATCCTGCATCTCCTGAACAGTTTCTCAGAGTCATCTGGGAAGTAGGCTTCTGAGCTAGTCCTCCGTTTGGCTCAAAAACGGAGGACTTTTTTCTATGTTTCTTATTGATTATTTACTGATTATTTTCCTGACACCTCCGTCTTATTTCTTAACTCATTTCTTTCTGTGGTTTTTCTATTCAAGAAAATTATAGGATGACATTGTAAAAACTTTGAAAGTAACAAAAGATGATTGGGTAGAGCCAATGAAAAACAAGTCATTTCTCTGGCAAGCCCTTTCATTTGTCTGATTTTATGAAGGAGCTCTTTCATCGACCCTGAGCTATGTTATAACTGTGCAATTTATAGAAATGTATACTAGTGCAAATAATTCTTGTCTGTATAAAAGCAAACTGTGTCTACTTCAATGCACTTGATTAGTAACCTATAGATATTGATCAATTGTGCCATTTTTTACATGTAGTTATAAGTTCATTTGAACATTCTTTATTAGACTACACATGTGAGGATTTGAATTCTCCTTAGAACTGGCTGTAACATCTTACTGGTTTCCTCATTCATTAGTGAGTTAAATAAATTTTGATATATTCATTTTATATCTATATGAAAGCCATCATTATCATAACTTTTTAAAAACTACTATCCTTTAACAACATGTATGATTCTTAATAAATATCAATGACAAAACAGGGTTTCCCTGAAGAAAAGCTTTGTTTTCTATTTTTCTAGAAATGAGAAATAAAATTATGATGCTGCATTCTAGTTATTTCCATTTTAAAAAGTAAATCCTTGTGCATGATAAAAAGCAAAGACCTCTTATTATTATAGGAGAATAATGTCATGCACACTCCTTCAAAAGTATAGTTGGAACTTCATTACAGTAATGATCACAGAATATACCACATGAGGAAAAGATGCCAAAATCGGCATGAAAAGCAATTCTAAGTTATTTGGTTGCATAGAATCAATCCTCTTTCCAGTTTAGATGGTACAGCTGACAAAATCAACCTCAACAGATTTGAAAAGACCTGTCTGAGTAATACTCCATTGTGTATATGTACCACAGCTTTTTTATCCATTCGTCTGCTGATGGACATTTAGGTTGCTTCCATATACTAGCTATTATAAACAGTGCTGCGATGAACATTGGGGTACACGTATCTCTTTCAATTCTGGTTTCCTTGGTGTGTATGCCCAGCAGCGGGATTGCTGGGTCATAAGGCAGTTTTATTTCCCAGAGGGATGGTAAGGGGAGGGAGGTGGGAGGGGGGTTCAGGATGGGGAACATGTGTACACCCATGGCGGATTCATGTTGATGTATGGCAAAACCAATACAATATTGTAAAGTAATTAGTCTCCAATTAAAATAAATACATTTATATTAAAAAATAAACAAAACAGCAACAATAACAACAAACAAAACAAAACAAAAGACCTGTCTGCTCAACGTGCTTCTTTTCCTGTCTGACACCCTCGGAGACGGTGACGCTGCCTCGACACCTTGAGTTAGTTTACCCTCCTCTGTGTGTTGTCTCCGGCCTTCAGCTACCTTCCTGAAGTTATGAGGAACCACTCTAAACTGCTCTCATGTGCGTGCATGCTCAGTCACTTCAGTCCTGTCCAACTCTCTGAGGCCCCATGAACTACAGGTCACCAAGTATCTCTGTCCATGGGATTTTCCAGGCAAGAATAGTGGAGTGGGTTGCCATTTCCTCCTCTAGGGGGTCTTTCTAACCCAGGGATTGAACCCAAGTCTCCTGTGGCTCCTGCATTGGAAGTGGATGGATTCCCATGGAGCCATCAGGGAAGCTGCTCTTGAACAAGTTAAAAAAATCATTAACTTCAGTCTTGAGCTCTTTACAGATACTCAATCATTTAAACTGACAATATCTATCTGATGAATACATATGCAAATGAATACATTTCTCTAATAATTAGCAGTATACTATGCTTGTTGGTGTTGTTCAGTCACTAAGTAATGTCCAACTCTTTTGTAACCCCATGGACCTGTAGCCCACCAGGCTCCTTTGTCCGTGGAGTTCTCCAGGCAATGGTACTGGAGTAGGTTGCCATTTCTTTCTCCAGGGGATCTTTCTGACCCAGGGACTGAATCCGGGTCTCCTGCATTGGCAGGAGGATTCTTTACCGTTGAGCCACCAGGGAAACCCATATTGTATGCCACTTTCCAATTACTCCTCTAGGAAATGTGATATTTTAAATAGTTTAGTTTCTCTACAAAAGGTATGGCAAGCTTTGCAAGTATTTGGTTTTAAGTTGTTTTCAATTATATATATATATATATGAGTGAATTTTAACATTATAATTTTAACAGCTATGATTTTTGCAATGTGAAAATCTTATTCCTACCCTGAGTTATTAAGTACCTTTCATGTAAAGAACATATAATTTCTTTTTAAACTGTTAGAACCATTTTGAGGATCAAGAGATGTAAACTATCATAAAATATCTCTTTTCATTTGGCCAAGAATACAAATCCTATCTGAAAAAATAAATAATACATTAAAAATATAGAAAATATAGACATTTCATTTTAGCTTTACGTTTAGAGGAGACCATATTGTCTCCTTAGTTTTGATTTAGGTCTTAACAAAATTACCTAACATCATGTGGTTATGATTCTATCTAATTATAAGACTAAATTTACAAAATACAAAAAAAAAGGGGGGGGGGACTTTGATGTACAAAGAGCTGTTCAAACTTTAGCAAGAAATGTTAAATATAATAAAAATGTAAACTCTATGGTTTATTTGAGTTTTAGTGTATACTAAATAAAAGCAAATGCTTGCTAGATCACTTTTAACTTCAATGCTTCTAACATTTATAAATACTGCTCCTCACTGTTTGCTGATTCTACTAACAAGAAGGAGGGCAAAAGCAAAATAAGAGTGTAAGTGAGAAGAAACAAAAACTATCATTTTATTCCTCACATTCTCAACATTTTTGCACCGGCAAGGAAGAAGAGTTTAAATATATATTTTCTGCAGACCAAATGGAATGATTAACATCTGCAAAAAAAGAAACTATCAATAAATTATAATAGTTCATTAATTAAGGTCATACTTAGTTTTTATGTAAAGGATGATTGTTTATTGGTTTTAAAAAGAGCTAAAACCTAAATATTAACCAATAGTAGATCAAAAATACTATGTGTTACTGACCCTCTAGAAAGGTAAGGCTTACCTTGGGTAGCTCACACACAGTCATACTGAAAGTGAGCTATGAATCTCAGAAGCTAGAGAGATTATATACCCTAATCAACCAACAAATACTATTCTTGAGAGTGAATGAAAAAAAAGTAAATAAATAAATTTATTAATAAGAATTTCTCCTTAACCTCTGTTATACAAAATTGGGGATTTTCCATGATGTATGCAGTTACTTTCTAGAAATAGCATCGGAAAGAAGACGTCAGGGCAGCACTTCTCAAACTGTAGGGTATTTATGAATCACACAGAATTCTTGGTAGAAACGTAAATTTTGACTCTCTGGATCTGGTGTGAGTGCTGAGATTTGGCATTTCTTGCAAGCCCCCAGGGGATCCAGTGTCACTGGTCAGAGGAACACACTGAGGAGAAATGCCCTGCTAGTGCTTCCGATGTGTGTTGGTTGCTTAGCTGTGTTCGACTCTGTGACCCCATGGACTATACCCTGCCAGGCTCCTCTGTTCATGGAATTCTCTAGGCAAGAATACTGGAGTGGGTTGCTATTCCCTTCTCCAGGGGATCTTCCCGACCCAGGGACTGAACCTGAGTCGCTGTGTTTCCTGCATTGGCAGGTGGATTTTTTTTTTTTTTAATCACTGAGCCACTTGGGAAGCCCTTGTCACGTAAAGTATTTACACAATTGCATATAACATGCATGTTTAGATTGCACATGTATAATGATGGAGAAAATAAGGATCTTTTCCTTGGATAAGAATCATAAAATTAGACTGTCTCTTTTTAAAAGTTCTATCACATATGCAGCCCTTTTCCCGTACTGGCATCTCAATGGTTCCCTTTCTCTACAGTACTAGATCCATACAGGACACATTACAAAAGGTATGAGGCACGTTTTTGTGGAGGTGACCTACTACCCTTAGTCCCTGGCAGGGAATGCTGACCAACGGCTTGAGCAACCATGGAATCCTAAAGAGAGGTTCTAAGTGTACATACTGAAAATAGTATCTCTATCTTCTTGGGAAACATTAATTGCTTTAATGTATTTATCTAGATTTCAACATCAAGTACATTAAACTGAAGTTTAAAATTGATGCACCAACCCTCTAATTTTTTTTTTTTTTTTTGCCCCATATATTTTGATTTCTAACCTGAGTTCAAAATATCTACCTGGTTATTTTTTTGTTTTCCTTTTGCTATCCTTTCTCCATGTGCCTTTGGTAAAATTTCAACCACCTCCACACAAACATGCAAACCAGGGATGTTAGAAACTTAAAGGGGGTGCTATGCACTCGAATTGTCCTCTTCAAATGATATCTGGAAGCAAAAGTGACTTTAAGTATGGGTACACTGTTCTGAATAAATATGTGAAGTACCTACTACACTGAGCAGGCCATTCAAAATGGTCTTTGAATGGATTCATGCATGCAAGAATAAAATATTTAGAGAAACAGTTTCTGTCTCACTGAAAAGCAATATTCAAACCAAATATTTGCTACTTCTATGACTTCATTGCCAAACTGTTTCCCAGTTTCCTTCACCTGCGAAAGATTCAGATGGCTAATTTAGTGACCATTATGGTTTGGCTTCAGACCAAGTTTTATGGAGTCTGTCTACTGGCTTATCAGAGAGCTCGAAAATGCAGTTTGCAGACAGCAAAAGCACATCCCGAGACACAGAGAATCCTTGGCTATCTCCAAAATAAAGCCAGGAGTTTCAATGCTTTTGCAACAAAAGTCTGCCAGACATTTTTATTGTCAAGATAGCACTTTGCTTAATGACTTGTACGGATAACATCCTTGATGAACATTTATCACATGAATGAATGCCAGTTTGGTACAGCTTATTCTGTCCGTAAGAGCAATGATTGTGTCTTATTCTGTTGTGCACAGCCAATATAAAACATGTGTTTCTCATTTATTAGGATATCAACAAATGCTTGTGAATGAAAATAAACAATAGCTTTAGGTTTACACCATTTTACATTCATATCCAAGATGAATTAATTATAGGATCTCCTCACCAGAGAGGAACATAACACCATTTTGATAACCTACTATAAATACTGTCTTTTTTTTGTAGGCATGACCGGTGAATGGGTATAGACTGGAAACCCTATAGGCAGATGGAGAAAGCCCAAATGGGTGCTTCACCCCCATATGATAGACTGACTTCAGACCATGTACAAGACCACCTGAAAACTCACTTCTTCCATGTAGTTTTTCAACGACTGTCCTCCACTGACCGCTTCTCCCTAGAGGCAGACAGAAAGAGAGGTTGAAAAAGTCAGGAGAAAGAGAAGGAACAAAAGAAGAGTCATGAAAAGTAGTAGAATCTGGGAGCAACACTAAATCTATACTATTCCCCCACCACTTCTTTTGATTGTTGTTGTTTAGTTGCTAAGTCATGTCTGACTGTTCTGCAACTTCATGGACTGTAGCCCACCAGACTCCTCTGTCAATGGGATTTCCCAGGCAAAAATACAAGAGTAGTTGCCATTTCCTTCTCAAGGCAATCTTCCCAATCCAGGAATCAAACCCACATCTCCTGCATTGGCAGGCGGATTCTTTACCACTGAGTCACCAGGGAAGCCCCACCTCAGTTGATACTTGTGGGATCAACTGTTCGACAAACTCTTACTCGGAAGGAAATCATTTTTTCAAGGCAACAATATATCTTTCAGGTGGATTTTAGGTCATATAAAGAAATACCATCTAGTGGAGCTATAATAACTACTCCTTAGGCATTAGTCGCTCAATCATGTCCAACTCTTTGACCCCATGGACTGCAGCCCACCAGGCTCCTCTGTCCATGGGATTCTCCAGGCAAGAATACTGGAGTGGGTAGTCATTCCCTTCTCCAGGAGCTCTTCCTGACCCAGGGATCAAACCCAGGTCTCCTGCATTGCAGGCAGATTCCTTACCATCTGAGCCACGAAGGACACCTTAGTACTGAATGCTAAATGACTGGCATCCAAATTTCTGTTATTAACTTTATAAATATGTACTTAAAACTAGGCTAGTAAAAAAGTCACTAATTCTGTATTTAATAAATCTGTGTGAAGACCTAACATTATATAAATATATATGTAACAAGTCATATAAAAGTTATATATATATACACACACATATATATACACAACTATATGGAAGTATAGTTGATTTACAATATTGTGTTCATTTCAGATGTACAGCAAAGTGATTCAGTTTAGAAAAAGATATACGTCTATACTTCATGGCCAGAAACATTTGGAAATAAATTCTGAGATACCATGAAATGATAAATTCTAGGACACCATGTGTGTTTAAAAGATAAGTAAATAAATATGAATAAAGCTTACATTTGTTTCTATAACTTTTCAAAGACCCTCCTTTTTAACTTTTCAAGGCTCTCGTATGCATGATCTTATTTGATTGATTTTTTTACTACAACTTGAGGGTAAGGCATCCTCAGGCCAATTTGATCTATAAAGAAGGCTGGGCTGCAGAAAGCAATGCTTAAAGGCCAGGAGCCATTGCTGGGTCTGGAGTCAACCCTGACACTCTTATACCTTGCTGAAATGAAAATTCTAAAATGAAAAATTAAATTCACTTTTTAGTTTTTTTTTTTTTTAAATGGTGATATGAGACCCAGCTTCAACCCCTGGGTTGGGAAGATCCCCTGGAGAAGGGAATCGCTACCCACTCCAGTATTCTTGTCTGGAGAATCCCCATTGACAGAGAAGCCTAACGAGATACAGCGGGTGGGATCGCAGAGAGTCAGACATGACTGAGCAACTAACACTTTCACAACTTCACATACCCCAAAGCACTTTCAGAGGGTTAAAATATATATATATATATATATATTTTTTTTTTTTTTTCAAAACAAAAATTAATCTAGGAATAAAGTTCTGGGATTCTTTAAAAATCACAGATGGGGTCATATTTTTTCACAAATTATGGTTTTCACTAGCAAAAAAAAATTAATATGCTATAGTTTAAATGTTTTCAAATGCTTCCAAGTTTGTGGGATTTTTTAATGGATAAGATAATGAAAGAGATAGGATACTTATATTTATTTAAACTAAAGCATAAACTGTTAGGAAAAACCAAATCCATATAAATCCCCCAAACTGTGAGACATTTAATCACAGCAGGCAGACAGGGATGGAAAATTACTTTCAGATAAACTGCTTTTTACAGCTGAATTAACTATGCTATCTCCCCTCATTTGGACAACTGGTCTAGAAAGAATGCTGTGGGCTCTTCCCATTTGGCTTCTTCCCGACAGAACCAGTGCATTTCTGCCAATACTCCTTTCCTCTCTGCCTGTGCTGTTGGGGTGGGAGGCATGCGTGTGTGCTAAGTCACTTCAGTCGTGTCCAGCTCTTTGCAACCCTATGGGCTGTAGCCCTCCAGGTTCCTCTGCCCAGAGGATTCTCCAGCAAGAACACTGGAGTGGGTTGCCATGCCGTCCTCCATGGGATCTTCCTGACCCAGGGATCAAACCCACGTCTTTTCTGTCTCTTGCCTTGGGAGGCAGGTTCTTTATCACTAGAGCCACCTGGGAAGCCCAGGGATGAGAGGATGAGATGGCAAATGGTTTGGAATTAGATAAAGACCTGCCTTTCGGAAGGGCCAACAGCTAAGGCCTAACAGTGAGATGCTGGAGAGCAGTCCCTAGGTGCTCGCTGAAAAACGATTTGTTTTCCTTGGATCTGCAACGTGGTTGTTTTCCCCAATTGTCTGGAAACTTGCAGAATCTGGCCTAGACCTGGTGATGACTGAGGGCTTTCTTGATGACCAGATGTAACAAAAGCCTGTATCCTCCAGGGCTTCTCGATAGGCTTTCTTTTTCCCACAGTGCCAGGTCCTTTTGAATATCTACACCAGGGAAAAGGGAGCAACCCACACAACACGATTTGTTACAAAGGCCACACAGATTGGAGTCTGGCTGTAACCACCTCTCAGATCACTGACATGGGTAGCACTGATGAATGAGGAGCATGAAGTAAAAAACTTTAGGAGGAAAACAGAGGGAATGGGTCTTTTGAGAGAGGATGATAAACATGGCACAGAGCCAAGTGAACCAAATAGAGAACAAGACATCAGAATATCTAAGTCTTGGGGTCAGAGGAGATGGCACTGGTTAGGAGGTTTGATTCAACAACTCTGTCCTCGCTTCCCCATTTCCAACATAGCGCTGCTGCCATGCTGACTTTCTTCCTTACCCTACTGGTGGTACGAATGAAATAAAACCACTTTCAAAGCACAAGGCTTTCAACTTCGGTCATCTTTTTCTCAGTTTTAAATAATTGGCGTTTTAGATATCAAGTCATTCTAAGAACATAATATGATTTTAATCACCTGGAAATGAATCAAAAGTACCTAAATGCAATTTCCCTTGAACACACAAAGAGAAGAAAGGGGATAGAAGGGAGGCAGACCGGGGAGTGTGAAGGAAGGAAAGGGCAGAATACATGGAAACTGTGCCTTAAAAAAAAGGAAGAAAAGGTATTTCCTGAAATGTGGCTTCAGTTATCATGAATCTTAATATAACCAACAGTTGAGATAAAAGTGCTTTGAATGTGAATTACAAAATATAAACTCAGCGAAAGGAAAAAAAGAGGCTGATATGATTATTGCTTAACTTATGACATGGGATCACGGCTGTTAAGAGATGGAAGGCTCTCGTCACTCTCCTAGCTTTTTTTCCAATTAAGGAAGCATTCTTAGTGAGATGGAATATTCTAGAGCCAGAGCTAGGATTAGACTCACACTCTCCCAAATCGATCACCATTTTCCAGCATACAAGGCTGCTCTTTTTTCTATCAGTAAGTATTTCCTGTTCCTCTCTTACTAATCTTTAAACAAAATATGTACGGACTTGCACTTGCATACAGGGTACATTTATTCTCAAACATTTTATGTATAATACCTCTGGTATTCATTTCCTTCAGAGAAAGTTCCAAGAGAACCCTACTTCCACCAGAATGTTCTTTCTTCCCACCTTTTTTTCAAATGAAACTAAAAAATAATTTTGATACAGAGGAGACTCTCTTAAGAAGTACCTGGGGTACTTATAACCCATAGAAGAATGGGAGCGCCATATAAACGGCCAAGACATTTCTGAACCTAAGGGACCCATGACACTTTACTCTTTTGTTTCAAAAGTGTTTATGAAGCACCTATTCTGTGTCACACAATTTACCAGGCTTGGGGACAAAGAGGTGAATAAGAACTAATCCCTACCATAGAAAGTTTACCTTGAGAAAACAGATCTACAAGTTATTAGAAGATAGAGCAAAAGTTACTTGACACAGGTAAGCCCAAGGTGCTATAGGAAAAAAAATAGGAGGAAAAGGCATCTTGTCTTTCATTTATTAAACAAGCATGTTTTGAGAACGTCTATGTACTGGGAACTTTTATAACCACTTGATAACATAGGATGAAGGAGTCAAAGGAGAAAGATTAAAACTGAGCAAGTTATTTTTAAGCTTAGTCCTAAAGACTTAGTCGATTAGCCAGATGAAGGAACTGAATAAGGAAGAGGACTCATACCAAGCAGAAGGAAAATTCTGTACAAGGGCCTAGATCCAACACAGCAAATACCTGAAGCCACAAGTATTACAATGAAAATCACCAATACACCATGCATTGAAATATATATTGCATTTTGAGATAGACAGATATTAATATCATGTCATTTCCTAATTCTATACTATACTTTGCTATAATATAGCTGCTAATAAAATGGTTATATGGTGTGTGTGTGTGTGTGCGTGTGTGTATGTGTATGTGTAATTTGTTTGTCTTTTGGCCATGCCAACAAGGGATGGAACCTGGGCCCCCTGCAGTGGAAACACCAAGTTCTAACCACTGGACTGCCAGGGAATTCCCTGTTGGGTTTTCGAAAGTGCATTACACAGGGTTACTGAATTCGTGATAGATGATAAAAATATTGAAGTTCAACTTTCCAAACTTCAGCAAATTTGACAGGTGGCAACTACTACTGATGTCTAAGAAAATAGGCAGTGATCTAGGTCCAATTTGTAAAAAATTGGGTGCCACAATTTAGAAAATCAAAAATTCTGGGCAAGTTCTGAAGTCTTTTATATCACTGATGTAGTCAATAAATTAATAGCTAACTTGTGCTTTCAGACTTAAATATATGAACAGATGTTCTTTCTAATTGACCCCAATGTCTTTTCATATTGTTGAAAAATATCTTTTCTGAAACTTTGTTTACAATCTCATGAACAAATATAGCATCAGTACAGACCCTCTTTCTCTGAAAATGACACTGCATACCTGGCAACAGTGAGCCAGACTGATATACTCTAGGAAATTCATTGTATTTTAAAGAAAAATAAAGTCCTTTAGACATCTAAAAAAACATATTGTATGATTTACAAGGGAAAAACTTAGATTATCATTAGACTTTAACAGCAGTGATTTATAACAGTAGAAAAATGAAGTAATATGTTTAAGATACTGAAGGAAAGAAAATGTGAGCCCAGTAATCCAATGGCGAGTGAACTTCAGAAAACCAAAATGCCTATATCTAAAAACAGATGGTGAGCATTAACTATAGAGTTACCTGTCCTAAGACCACAAGACAGCTAAAAAGCAGAGAATATATTATGCATTGGCTATATCTTCTTGACAGTGTGGATTTTGTACAACTATTAAAAAATTGGGGAGAGAATAGAAAAGGTAAATGCACTTTTTTCAGTACATTTTATATGGGTAGATAGGCTGATATTTTTATCTTGAGACTCCTATATATAACATGGAATAAAACAAATAAGTTATTATGGAATATTTTAAATTCTAATATCACCTTTATCGTTGAGAATTGTTGGTACGGAAAAAAGGAGCTAAAGCTATAATACAGAAAGTTTAAATTTAAGTCTTAGCACTCTCTACTTTGAATTGAAAGTGTCAATGTGAACTAATCGTCCACTCAAAGGCACTGGAAACAGGGCTTCCCTGGTGGCTCAGTGGTAAAGAATCTGCCTGCCAATACAGGAGACATGGGTTTGTTCCCTGGTCTGAGACAATCCCACATGCTATGGAGCCACTAAGCCTATGCACCCCAACTACTGAGCCCACGCTCTAGAGCCTGGGAGCTGCAACTATTGAGCCCATAGGCCACAACTACTGAAGCCTGAGTCCCTAGAGCCTGTGCTCTGCAACAAGAGAAGCTGCTGCAATAAGAAGCCAGAGTACCACACCTGAGAGGAGCCCCTACTTGCAGCAACTAGAGAAAGCCTGCATGAAGCAAGGAAGACTCAGCCCAGCCAAAAATAAATAAATAAATGAAAATTTTAAAAAGACACTGGAAATAATAACTCAGGAGCAATGAGTATCCCTGGTATCCAGACTGAGGTCTTGAAACATCAGTTTCAAGAAACTAGGACTTCAAAAAAAAAAAAAAAAAAAACAGGTTGATCCCATATTTGGGGCAGGATACATATAATATTAGCTTGGAATACCTTGTGCTACCCGACAGCAAGCCAGCTATCAGAGACTACCAGGGGTAGTATGGAATGACCCACAAGCAAATGCGAGGAAGCTTAAAGAAAGAATTATTTATCTTCATCATCTTGAAAACTAGCAAGTAAAGGAGAGAAATCAAGCACGCATCCTTGCCTTTCTTAGAAGAACCGTATTCCTGGCCAACTACATAGTAACTTGAGAGAAAGGGTCTCTTAGCAAAAGCATTCCAACAAATAAATACAAAAGGAAGTGATGAAATTAAAGTATCATCACTTTTCAGCTATCAGTGAATAAACAGATATTGGTATCAAGCATCTATGACTACTAAGATGATAACATGAGAAAAAAAAAAAAAACAACTAGATATCATGTGTCTCCTCTTGTCATGCCAAAGAGGAGCTTCATCCAGTTTCTGGATAAATACAGGAAAATATAGAGAACTGAAGAGCCCATTGAATTGCACCAAGAATATGAAGTTAGCAAAATTCAGACTGAAGAAAATCTGACAGTGGCCAGGGTTCTTTTACAGATAAATTGTAAGAAAATGTTAAAAATGGAAGAGTAATATAAAGTTTAAAAAAGACTTAAGCAGGGAAAGGGAAGGTGGGATGAACTGGGAGATTGGGATTGACGTATATATCATAGCATGTAGAAAACAGATAACTAATGAGAACCTACTGTAGAGCACAGAGAACTCTACTCAGCACTCTGCGATGACTTAAATGGGAAGGAAATCCAAAAAAGCAGACATATGTTTATGTATGACTTATTCACTTGGCCACACAGCAGAAAATAACACAAAACTGTAAAGCAACTATATTCCAATAAATTAAATAAAAGAGAGAGACAAAAGACATATCTGACTTTTGAAAGTTGGCGAGGTTAACAATAGGGGCTTCCCTAGTGTATCAGATGGTAAAAAATTTGCCTGCAATGAGAGAGACCTGAGTTTGATTCCTGGGTTGGGAAGATCCCCTGGAAGTGGGCATGGCAACCCACCCCAGTATTCTTGCCTGAGAATCCCCATGGACAAAGGAGCCCGGTGGGCTACAGTGCAGTGGGTCACAAAGAGTCAGACACGACTGAGGGACTAAGCACACAAAAAGTTACGAGTAGTGCCAAAGAATGCATGCTCAGGGCTTCCCAGATGGCGCAGTGGTAACGAATCCACCTGTCAGTGCAGGAGATGTAAAAGACATGGGTTTGAACCAGGGGTCAGGAAGATCCCCTGGAGCAGGAAGCGGCAACTCACTCCAATATTCTTGCCTGGGAAATCCCACGGACAGAGGAGCCTGACGGGTTACAGTCCCTGGGGTCACAAAGAGCTGGACACAACTGAGCACAGAGCATGATGCACATTTAGGTGATAAAGCTACTTTTAAAGCACAAGTTGATTATTATAAAAGTTAAAATAGTTTTTATTTGTGGAGATAGGTGGAAGTTGTGATTGGGAGAGGGTATACTGAAAGGACACCTTAGTTGTCCGGCAAAGCGTCATTTCTTGATTTGAGTAATATTCTCATTATAAAAGTAATTAAGACATATATTTGAGTGATTTTCTTTATTTGTATTTTGTAATGAAAAGATATTTCAAAATAAACAGCCATTTCTAATATTAAACTATATTGTTACAGGCATAACTGTAAGGTCCAGCCAAAACTCTTAAAATATCAGAGCGAAATGTTATAAAGTTCTATTTATTGCTGGCTTTACCTACATGGTGACATACCCAATTCCCCATTTAAGCTAAATCTTTTGTTCTATGTAAAAAGGTAATTATTGGTTATATATCTAGAAAAGCAGTTAAAGGATACTCTTATCATTCTGATTCAATCTTAAGCTAATCTAATTATAACAGTGACCTCATAAAATCAGTTGGCAATTTTGATTTTTACCATTTGAAATAATTAAGCTTTTAAATTCTGTTCCATTAAGCTTTTAAAAAAATCAATAGATGTCACTCGGGAATCTGTAAAGTACCTGTATAAATTCTCTGAGGTCAGTGAAAAACGAATGTCAGTCTCATAATTTAAACCAAACATACAATGTGTTCTTTTAAAATTAAATTAACCTGTGTCTTTGCAAAATGCCTAAATGGCTAAGGTGACCAACTTCCTGAACTGTGACTCAGATGGGCGCCTGTAGGAAAACTGATATCCAAGGCTCATGAAATGCCAAGACTTTAGGTCTCTCTTGTTCTCAGTTCATGTTTCCTTAATTTAAAAAAATGATCAGTGTTTTTGATAAGTAATAATACTCGGCATTTCTCCACACTGAGGGAAACATATTTCTATAACCAAGAGAAATATGTTTGCATGGACCCAATCTTGAACACAATTACATGGACACAATCTTGTGCTGGTTTCTTTTAACATATGTCTCTGATTTTTTTCATTCAACAATAAAAAAAAAGATCAGTCACACAGTTCAGACACCTTTGAATATTTTAATACACATTAAAGGGCTACAGAATAACAAACATTGTAAGAAAAATGAAAACTTCATTGTAGGAAAAATGTCTTGTAAATAAATGCAGGTAGTATAATGCAAAATTCCATTTGAAATTTAACACATTTATTTGAAAACGGCTAAATGTTTTGGGGTTTTTTTTTTTTTGAACTGATTCCTTACAAAGTCTAAAAAGCATATCGGCAGAATTAAGGTCCAAACCAAATAAACCAAATGCATGAATTAACATTATCTAGCCTGTCACAAACTCGACAACTGATGTCATCAGCAGTGTGGCTAGGACAGTTGTGACACGCTTGGGGGAAATGTGTAGAAACAGAATCAACTGTCCAAGAAACAGAGATGACTTCCAAATAAATCAGAGAAGTGACTTGGAGGGGAAGATAAAAGAGGTCTTTAACTGACTCAAAGTATCACAGTATTACCTCTGAAAGTTTACCTATTGTTTCTAGGATAATTTGAAAAGGCAACTCTCACAAGTGTGTCCAAACTCGCCACTTGTGTTTAATGTACTACAGTGTTTCTTTTGCTTAACATTCCGAGTTTGATCCCTGGGTCGAGAAGATTCCCTGGAGAAGGAAATGGCAACCCATTCCAGTATTCTTGCCTGGAGAATTCCATGGACAGAGGAGCCTGGTGAGCTACAGTCCATAGGGTCACAAAGAGTCGGATACGACTGAGCAACTAACGCACACGCACACAATATGGGTTTAATGCAGGCTGGTCACTGGACTAAGATTTGGCAGTTTTGTTTTGTTTTTGGCTGAGTCACACAGCATGTGGGGTCTTAGTTCCCAGATGCTAGGAATGGAACCTGTGCCTCTTGCATTGGAAGCACGAAGTCTTAACCACTGAACCACCAGAGAAGTCCCTAAGACTTGGCCTAGATTCTATGTATTGTCAGAAAGAGGCTAAAGGTGGTAACCTCCTAAACAGGCAAGGGTACAGTGTTTGGAGTCAAGCAAATATGTGTTTAGACATCAGTTGTGCTGCTTATGCCTATGGGCATTGGACAAGTTACATAAAAATTTCCCTGGGCCTCAGTTTCCTCATCGGTAAATGGTGATAACACCATGGACTGTCACCGTTATTAATCAGGATAATAAGTATTAGTGCCACCATTAGGAGGTTTTCAGTAAAAGAAAGAGAAAACCAACTATATACTATGTAAGGTAGGAAAACTAGGAATATGCTTAATTCTTCAAGAATATAGCTGGGGGGTATGTGGTAGAATGGACAGAGACTGGGATCGACATATACACACTATTGATACTATGTATAAAATAGATAACTACTGAGAATCTACTGTATAGCACAGGGAAATCTACTCAATGCTCTGCGGTGACATAAATGGCAAGAGAATACAAAAAAAATTTAAAAAGAGGGAATACATGTATTTGTATAGCTGATGCACTTTTCTGTACAGTAAAAACTAGTATGATATTGTAAAGCAACTACACTCCAATAAAAATATTAATAAAAAAGAATATAGCCAGAAAAGGAATCTGACTATGGGGAAATCAGATGCTATTTTTTTTAACTCATCTATTTTTATTTTCATTCTCATTAAAAGTCACTTTAAAAGAATCTTGCACTTTCAATGACAGGTAATTTTTGAATGACTTCAAATATAAATAAATTTTCAGCAGTAAATTCAAGGGTAAATGAAGGTTGACTGATGGTGAAATGAACTGTGAAAGTGTTAGTCTATCAGTCATGTCCCCGTTTTTGCAACCCCATGGACTCTAGCCCACCAGGCTCCTCTGTCCATAGGATTCTCCAGGCAAGAATACTGGAGTGGGTTACCATTCCCTTCTCTGGGGGATCTTCCTGACCCAGGGACTGAACCCAGGTTTAGCTGTGTTGCGGGCAAGTTCTTTACCATCTGAGCCACCAGGGAAGCCCAACGGTGAGATAAAAAAGGACTTTAAAAAGCCTGTAACATCAGAAGGAGAAAGAAGCAAGTAACAGAAGTCAAGAGAAATGAATTGATGAGAAAAAGGAGTGAGCCAGTATCCTTAACAGGACTTTGCTCCTGACCATCTGTCCTTCAACTCAAGACCCTCCACAAACTGCCAGCATATTGAAAAATCTCCTCACACCCCCACCAGTCAGTTTCTCTGTTTTACACACTATTTCCTTCCTTCCTTCCTGTCCTGCCTTCCCTCCTCAGCCATCCCTCTGTGCATTCTTTCATGACCTATTCCTGATGCCACTTCAGTTCAGTTGCCCAGTCATGTCCGACTCTTTGCAACCCCATGGACTGCAACATTCCACGCTTCACTATCCATCATCAACTCTTGGAGCTTGCTCAAACTCATGTCCATCTAGTCAGTGACGCCATCCAACCATCTCATCCTCTGTCGTCCCCTTCTCCTCCTGTCTTCAATCTTTCCCAGCATCAGGGTCTTTTCCAGTGAGTCAGCTTTTTGCATCAGGTGGCCAAAGTATTGGAGCTTCAGCTTCAGCATCAGTCTGTCCAATGAATATTCAGGACTGATTTCCCTTAGGATTGACTGGTTTGATCTCCTTGCAGTCCAAGGGACTCTCAAGACTCTTTTCCAACATCACAGTTCAAAAGCATCAATTCTTTGGCTCTCAGCTTTCTTTATAGTCCAACTCTCACATCCATACATGGAGGCCACCTAAGAAGATCCTACTCTGAATAAGTCCAAGTTCGGTGCCACTGTTTCAGCAAGACTTCCCTGACCCATGTGTTGAGTTGCCCCTGCCCACATGCCATGTGTTCCCATGATATCTACAACTAGAGAGTAAGCTATACTGATTGCCTCGGCCTGGAGTCATCTTTCCTGGCGGTCCAGTGGTTAAGACTCTGTGCCTCCAATGCGGCAGCACCAGTTTGATCCCTAGTCAGGGAACTAAGATCCAAGATGCCCCCATGCCTTATTCTTGTATCCCTTTCAGTTCTGCACTGTAACTTGGCATAAAAAGGAGAGCAGGAAGGCAGTGCTGGCCCCAACTTCATGTCGTTTTGCCCCTTTTCACTCTTGCTTGCCCTGCTGAACCACAAGGGGCTTCATGAGTCTTGTGTGGATACCCCCGCTTGCATCCCAAGCTTGTTGACACCCTGCCAAAACGTCTGTCTCTTGTCTACTCTTAAAACTGAACTCTTGGGAAAGATGGACTAGGGGAAAGGGGACCATGAAGGTCCAGGAAGTGAGTTTAGAATAATTTGGGCAGCAGATTCCAGGATCCTGGTACTTAGCATATGGTCAGGCTCCAGCTGGACAGGTCTCTTTGACCCAACGAACTGCTTTTCCCATGCCTTTCCCATGAAGGGCACCGCCTTGGCTGGTCAATGAGGGCACTGAGGCTGTCTGGCAGTAAACACACTAACTCTTCACTGTCTAACATTTTAGCGCAGGGCTTGGCATCTAAAAATTATTCCCAAATATTTATAGTGTGAATAAGCATTATTTTAAAGAAGCACAGATTTTTAATTTAAGGTGCTAAATAATCAAAAGGTAGTAGAAGATGTGGTTAGAAGCACAGAAAGACAAAGACATTGTGGAAAAGTTTCAAACATTTCAGAAATGACAGAATTGGAGCTTCTTGTAGCAAGACATAGGGAGAAAGGTTAACATTTAGATTTATTTAAGATCCACAGAAAATACAGCCCAAATATGAGCTAGAGAAAGATATTTTAAAAACACAACATTGTAAAGCAATTGCTGTTTTTTATTGTTCAGTCACTAAGTCGTGTCTGACTATTTGCGACCCCATGGGCTGTAGCCTGCCAGGTTCCTCTGTCCACGGGATTTTCCAGGCAAGGATAATGGAGTGGGTTGCCATTTCCTCCTCCAAGAGATCTTCCTGACCCAGGGATCACACCCATATCTCCTGAATTGGCAGGCGGATTCTC
Source organism: Capra hircus (assembly GCF_001704415.2). NCBI lineage: Eukaryota > Metazoa > Chordata > Mammalia > Artiodactyla > Bovidae > Capra > Capra hircus. The sequence continues at coordinate 49,430,002 of NC_030821.1, forward strand.
TACCACTCAGCCACCAGGGAAGCCCTAAAGTAATTATATTCCACTAATGAATAAATAAATAAAGATTGACTATTTGTTTTGAGTTGGATAATGGCTTCAAAACAGAGACAGACAAAAATAAACTAAAGATAGAAGAAGAACAAGAAAGGAGTGAGATTCAATGAAATTGCCCATCAAGAAGAGACCTCAGTCCCATCAGCTACAGTGGTCTGAGAAGAGACAAGGGTTTTTCTAGGATGGATAGAATGTTTTGTAGTGTGATTACTACCAAGAAATCTTGATAAAACTTAGAGAAGAAATAAAGTAGGAAAAGATGTGGAGAAATCTGTTTACTGAAGGTATCACAACCGTACTCTGCTTACTACAATATGTACCAAATCCCATCAGCCTAGTTTCACATTTTTTTGTAAACTAGAGAATGATGGGAGAGTTTATACGGATCACCTAACATCCAAAAACCTTCAACAACCTTAAGAACAGCAATACAGATGCTTCATTAAATCTAAGACCAGGCACAGAGTGTGGAGTTCATGATGCTATCCTAAGTCTCTTTGAGGCAGTAGAGTTTTCCCTTTATGGTATAAAACCATTGTCCCCTTGGGACTGAGAACTCCAAAATGTTCTATAGGAAGACATTTCTGTTAATTCCTAGTCCAAAAGAGTGAATTTAATGTGCCTTACAGAACAAAGCTAACTCTGGGGCCTCGAAAATGGCCAAACCACATCATAGAGGGTAAGAAGATACCTTCCATTCTCGTGAAGGTATGCCCATCTTTAGAACCAAGTTCAAAGCAAACATCTTTTGAAGTCTTACTGAACACGACTGAACACTGAGGTTTATTACAATGTTTTTGCATGTGTTTGCATTTTGTGAAAACAGCTAGATCAGAAGCAGAGGAGCCAAAAAGATTTCCTGCCAGGTCTGGGAATCTAAAAGCCAGAAATGTCAAGAGAAAAAATAATTCTTATAACATGTGTAGCCTAATTTTACACACTTTCAATGTTCATTGAGATAAACACTTGAAATCCTGGATACACTTTGACAATGAACTTCAGAGCCAAATATTTATGCCTGTCTCCAAACCATGGCAATATTGCAGGTGAGAAGTTAAATGTAACTCATCTTAGAGTCACAGCCAGTTAGTTAAATATATTACTTTATTTAATAGTAAAGCCAAGTCATGAAAAAGCAGCCTCTATATTTTTAAAGATCACAAGTCTTCTGGGTTACAGTTCTCTTGACTCTTGTAGAATGCCCTTTGAAGCTCAGAGATGACACAAATCAAGTTAATCCAGGCACCTGCCATGCAGTTTTGCCTTAGAATATTCGGGGACTCTTTGAACACTCATCTGGCAGAACACTAGACTCAGGGCTGACTGCCACGAACAACCAAGCAGACTGTGCCTCAGCCAAGGAGGCCAGTGGAAGCACATGTTGGCCACTTTTGTAAACAAGAGAGAGCTTTGACAGCAAGTGACTTAAAACAAGGGGCTTCCCTGGTAGCTCAATGGTAAAGAATCTGCCTGCAATGCAGGAGACCCAGGTTTGATCCCTGGGGTGGGAAGATTCCCTGGAGTAGGAAATGGCAACCCACTCCAGTATTCTTGCCTGGAAAATGCCATGGACAGAAGAGCCTGGAGGGCTACAGTCCATGAGGTCACAAAGAGTCAGAGAGACACACACAGACCAAGCATATGAATCTCTGTACTCAATCCTCACAATATTCTCGTGAAACAATTACCTCTATTTTACAGATGAAGAAACATATTGAGAAAACTCAAAAATAGAGCTGAACCTCAAATCCTATGTTCTTGAAGCCTATGCTCTTTCTAGAACACAGTAAGTGAAATCAACCATTGCTTTAATCAAATTAAATGCTTAAACTGTGACAGATGTTGCTGTAAGCACTCACCTGGACTCCTAACTCAGTTTTCTGTCCATTAAGTTAGGCTGATTATTTTCAACTTCTTGGGTTTGCTAGTCCAGGGCCAGCCCAATAGATTATTTACACTAAATATTGTATATATATGGGCTTCCCTTGTGGCTTAGCTGGTAAAGAATCTGCCTGCAATGCGGGAGACCTGGGTTTGTAAATTTTATATGTATGTTATATTGTATATGTATATGTCTATACAGAATTTTAAAAATCATGCTTTATTCTAAAGCTCTGGCATTCATCTTGGAAATGCAAATAGTTAAAGCTAAAATAATTGGGTTTTATTTTTATCATTACTATACAGAATGACAACAAAGTGACTGCTCTGCCAGTCTTACTGAGAATAGTCACAGGAAAAGTAGAAGTTCTATAGGCTTTATTGAGTTTAGAACCACTTTCCACCTTTGAGCAAAGTCATGGCCGTTTGTTAATGAAGCCTACCTATCAAATATAATCTAGTACTTAAATAGATGAGACTATAAGAAAAGTACAAGAAAATAGCCTAAGCACAATCTGTATCACCGATTCAAAGGACATGAACTTGGGCAAACTCCGGGAGATGGTGAGGGACAGGGAGGCCTGGCATGCTGCACTCCACGGGGTCCCAGGGTCGGACACGACTTAGTGGCTGAACAACAAGAGTCTGCATGTTCTGCGTGGTCTCTGCTTAGAGTAAAAACAAGCGCAGTTCTGAAAGGCCTCCAGGTTCCCACGCAGACAGCAAGCCGCCACAATCCCTTATCACTCTCCCTGCCTGAATTTGGCATAAAGTTAGCAGACTTGAAAAGCTCAATTAAAGATAAATAGTTCTTAACAATGCTGCTACACTCCCTGAATTCACAGAACTAATGTAAATACGTTCATATATCACTTGTTTCAGGAGAGGATATTCCGACCTGACAGTCCCGGGACATCAACTGCTGACTAAGGGTTGTGGTTTAAATTCAACTTCATAAGAGAGTCATTCTTGGTACTGTCCTGACTCTGGGCTAGCCTGGGAATCTGCTACTCTAATACAAAGGTTAGGGTTATCAGAAATCTCCAAGCCAACAGGAGAAAACCAAACCAGTCCACACAGGGGGCGGAAAAAGGAGTCAGTTTTGTCGTTTACATGAAATGCTTGTCTTTGTGACTTTCCTTACTGCCATCACAGTGTGCTAAGCTCATCATTTTGTGATCCCTGCAAACAGACAAAAAGCCCTTGAAGGATGAGGGCTGAACCTCATCAGAGATGTCCCCAGTGCTATCAGAGGGCTCAGCATCCAGCAGGCACCCTGTAAATATTTGCTGGACAGCAAGGAGATCAAACCAATCAGTCCTAAAGGAAATCAACACTGAATATTCATTGGAAGGACTGATGCCGAAGCTCAAGCTCAAGCTCCAATACTTTGGCTACCTTACATGAAGAGCCAATTCATTGGAAAAAGACTCGGATGTTGGAAAAGATTGAGAGCAGGAAGACAGGGGGGTGACAGAGGATGAGATGACTGGACAGCATCACCTATTCAGTGGACATGAACTTGGGCAAACTCCAGGAGATGGTGAGGAACAGGGAGGCCTGGCATGCTGCAGTCCATGGGGTCACAAACAGTCAGACACGACTGGATGACAGAACAACAGATATTTGCTGACAGACTGAACTGACTACTTCAACCCAAAAACCCAGAACAATCTGGAGCAATTGGGAACAAGTTCAGTAACTACCCACTTTAGCACCTGATATATAAGTGACCTCAGTTCATCCTGCCTGCATAGGTGTATACAGTTGGTTCTATGAGTAAAACTATCAAGTTCAGAGGGACTGTATTACTTGCCCAGTATATATCTTAGAGGGGCCTCCCTTGTGCCTCATTTGTAAAAAATCTATCTGCAGTGCAGGAGACAAGGGTTCGATCCCTGGGTGGAGAGGAAGAAATGGCAACCCATTCCAGTATTCTTGCCTGGAAAATCCCATGGACAGAGACACCTCGGGCTACAGTCCATCGGGTCACAAAGAGTTGGACATGACTGAGTGACTAAGCACATATATCTCAGAGCTAAAACCCCTAACGCAAGTTGTGACCTTGGGTCTTGAGAACTTCAGAGTTCATGTTCTATCCACTGTACATTGTCTTGACTTTTCAGAACAGATTTGAAATTTGGTGTGGTTTAAATTTAAATTTTGGAAAAGCTCTGCACAGACTCAGCATAATATTCAAGGCGGGCAACGTTTTTATTTTTAACCTAGCAAATTTGTAAAGGTGAGTTGGTAAGGAGCAGCCCACCCTACTGCCTCCACAGCTCAACAGTAGACATTGTGGAGGGATACAGAAGTTACAGAACTTTCCTATTGATGATATAGGGCTTAATCTTCATTTATAAAGTTGTTTTAAAAGACCTTGGTTGTAAGAAAACTTCAAAAATAGATAATAAATAATGAAAAATGTTGCTACTTGTTGCACAGCAAGACTAAAAATGGCATCAAGTTCCCTTCCCCTTTAAAAATCACATTTTGACTGTGAAATGGAAGTGCACTGCTAAGAGGTCTACTTTTTATGTTATGGTGGAGGAGTTGTTTCAATTTGTGAAGTGTGTACTTGGTATGCATCTGATCACCCTATGTGTGTAAATCATCTATTAAGCCTCTGTCAACTGTGTTTACCTAAATAAGAATTCTCTTTCATCAGTATATGGAAGAAATAGCCATATGTAAAGACTCCATATTTTCACAGAGAAACAAGCTAGATCTGTTCAAAATCATATCCATCAACACCATTTGAGTTACTTAAGATTTGGATGAGGACATTTATTTATAGACAGAATGTTTGGAGTGTTGTGGTATGCAGATTCACTCCTGAACTAGTGCTGTTTAGATGAATATTCCTTAATATCCTTCCAGTTAACGTATCAGTGAACTTAACACACACACACACCTTCCAAATACAAGGCACTTAGCTAAGATGCTATTTACATTTTCCAACATTTAAGAAATTCTTGGGACTTTCCTGGCAATCCAGTGGTTAAGACTCATGGTTCCATTGCATGTGGAGGGGGTTCAATTCCTGGTCAAGGAACGAAGACTCCACATGCCACATGGCACCGTCAATATAAAGCAAAAAAATCTTTCCCATTAAACAGAGATAACTTCTCTTTATCCTTCAAGACTCAATTTAGAATCAAAAGTGTCCTCTCACAGCATCCCTCACCTCAGCACTGAACACTTGGCAGAATGCCCAGAAGAAGTGCTTATCAAATATTTGGGGAATATTGCTATAAATATTTATATGAATATATCCATGATTTATGAATGATACTGAATGAATTAGTGTCAATTCTAATTTTTTAAAAAGAAAATAAAGAGTATATTTTCTACATTTATCATGAATAGCTGCCAGAAATTTAGTAGAATTGCACTTTTCAAAATAGAAAAGTTGTTCCTAAATGAATTAATTCTGAATAAGTGGTCTACAGCATCTGAGTACTTATATCTCTTTCAGGCAACAATGTGGGGAAAATAAAGTTTCCCAGCTTGCCTTCCTTCAGTCAAACACACGCTCTGGTCAGCGTACTGTACTTGATGCTGAGACTTCAGATGGTCTGATGGAAAATATAGGGCTGCTGGTAGCTCTGTACTGTTTACACTGGGAATGGTCACTGTTAGTTTTAAGCCACAGATGCACTTGTGTGTGGACTGACTTCTTACAATACCAAGGATATGACTGCCACTTGGGTCCCCAGGTGGCTTGGGTGATGGTGGGTGGTTGGACATGCAGAGAAAGGCAGCCATCTACTAGAATGAAGAGCGTAGGCTATGGAGCCATCTGGACCTGTGTCAAAGCCACCCTACTGCTCTGCAGCTTCATAATCTTAAAAGATAGCTGAGTTTCCTGATAGCAGTTTCTACGGCTGTGAAACTAGTGTGGACAAAGGATGTCATCTGCCATTTCAGTCAATGAAGGATTTCATAAAGCCATCAGTCACGGCAGCTGTCCCTGACGGTGTGCCCTGCGAGGAATTCAGGATGGAGAACACAGGATACCGGCCTTAGATAGTTAAGATGCATATCAAAGGAATGCTTTCAATAAGCCCAGACTCCTGCATCTTCCGGTACATAGAAAAGCACTAACCTCATTATCCTGAGATGCTGATTTTTTGTGATTAGGAGCAATCTTTTGATGTTTGAGTCCATGGGTTTTCTTGTTTTGTATTTTCAGCAAAACTCCTACATATCCTGCTAGTCCCTCAGAGCTCTGTGAGAGGCTGCCATCTCAGGCTATAGTCCTCAATAAGACTACAAAATGAAACCTAATTCTCAACTTTGAGGTTGTGCATTTTTTTCTGTTGACACTGGCATAACAATGCCTATTGCATATGATGATGATTTTACAAAATACTATCTGTGAAGAATAGAGCACTTATTGCTGTTATTGTGGTTTAGTCACTAAGTTGTGTCCAGTTCTTGGTGACCCCATGGACTAGAGCCCGTCAGGCTCCTCTGTCCATGGGATTTCTCAGGCAAAAATACTGGAGTGGGCTGTTTCCATGATATTCTTTAATATGTAAAGGTAATGCTCATTATGCCACTGGCTTATTATTCTATTACTGTTATTACTGACACTGCCAATTCTTTTGTCAACAATCCATATGGAGTTACAGAAGATTTAACATTTTCAATGTCAGAAAGGTTCAACAGCAGACCTCACTCATCTGAGATACAGCGAAATCATGACACTTCTTCCAGGGTGGCACTCAGGCTCTATTTTGAAGCCAGTGACTCTGACTGATCCTGTTATTTTCTAGAAATATCCCTTACACATGCCTGCTGAGAAATATTTACTGGAAGTTGAAAGGAACATTCGAAATAATGTGAGTATTTTAAATGACATAGCACACATTGTTTCATCAGAATCAACAACACAAAATACATTCCAGTTGTGCTGCACAATTTTCATTTTCAGAGTTCAGGAATTTTCTACAAGCTTAAATATTTCCAAGAGATTTTGAACACTCAAAAATAGATTAAGTACTATTTGTTAAATAAAGTTTCAGTAACCATTAAAAAGCATCTTACTGTGCCGATCCCATGGTGAGCCAAATTACACATGTAGTACAGTTGCCCTGAGAAATCCGATTTACCTTGGCTTTGTGTAAAAGGAGACATTTTATACAATATATACTACTTCTGTGACTGGTAGACTGTGACATTCATATCTCCTTAATTTGGATAGTGCTCAGCACACTTTCTGTGATAATAAACTTTCTGTTTATTATCTCTGTGACCTTAGGTAAAGTTATCATATAAAGAAGGTCTTCTGTTTACTTATAATGTGGTTGTTCTCTAAGATACACATGCTTAGATTTTTATGAGGATTAGAGAATGGCGCTTGACACTTAGTAAGCATTTAAGAAAAAAAACGAAACAAAAAAAACCCTCCCTTTTGGATAATGTGGGGAGATTCCTTAGAAATGTGCAAGGGAACTGTGCAGTGGTTCAGTACTCAGGTTTTGGAGAAACACCGAGATTTGAATTGTATATATTCTTGGCGACTGTGGGTAAGTTACTTAACCTCTTGGAGCTTCAGTAGTTTCACCTTCAGGATTAAGAATTAGAATACGGAAAAACTCAGCATGATGCCTAACAAATAGCAAGCACTTATTAAAAGGTAGAAGGACATTATCTGTTTTAGAGGTGTACTTTAAGATCAAAAGTATGCATTGTACATAGTTGATGCTCAAAAATTTTCTGTTGAAATTATTTTTTAAAAGTTTCAAAAGAAGAATTTCAATGGTTGAGCCTATCAGAGTTGCCTTTGCATTTCTGTATCCCAAAAGTTCTCCATACAACTAGTACAGTTTCAGTTAACTCAGACATTAATTCACTGTGACCAGGAAAGACTTAGGTATTCTCTCTCAAGCTCTAGATGTATTCAAATTTCAAGGTAATTTGGGTGGGTGGGTTAAGTTTACTTAACATCTTCTTTGGCCTGAAGGTTCCAATTTTCACCTGCTGTTTAACATTCCTCTCCAGATTCTTAAAAGCCCTGTTTACATCAAAAAGGAATTTTATGCCTTAATACAAAGTAATCGTGAAAGAACAGACATGTCAACTTCACTCCCTCCTGGTAGCAGGTTCTGGCTTCTTTTCCCCACTTTGAACTAAGGTAGCAATTTAACATAGCTTTAGAAAAAAAAAATGTAAAAGCAACACTTTGAGGATATACTTTTCCATTTCTAAGGTCAACAGTATGTGTTATTAGTTTACAGTATGATTTTTCCAGTAGTCATGTATGGATGTGAGAGTTGGACCATAAAGAAAGCTAGAGAGTTGAAGAACTGATGCTTTTGAACTGTGGTCTTGGAGAAGACTCTTGAGAGTCTGTTGGACACCAAGAAAATCAAAACAGTCAATCCTAAAGAAATTCAACCCCAAATACTTACTGGAAGGACTGATGCTGAAGCTGAAACTCTAATACTGTGCCACTTGATGGGAAGAACTGACTCATTTGAAAAGACCCTGATGCTGGGAAAGATTGAGGGCAGGAGAAGAAAGGGACATCAGAGGATGAGTTGGTTGGATGGTATTAACAACTCAGTGGACATGAGTTTGAGCAAACCCCGGGAGATAATGAAGTATGGGGAAGCTTGGCGTGCTGCAGTTCATAGTGTCACAGAGTCAGACACGACTTAATGATTTATTAGTTTGTTTTTGCCCATAGCATAATAAGCTCCATGTAGTTCATTATATTTTTTCATAATTTTAACCAAATTACTCCTGGTATTTTTTTGGAAGTAATATTTTTAAGTTACCATATGCACAGAATTGCTTGAAAGAACTTGGTAACCAAATGCTAGACATCAACCACAGACATGAGAACTTGTTTAGAATGTGGGAGGCTCATTCTCAGAGCTCCCTGCTCCTGACTATAGCACAGCTTGACCCCTCCAGCAGTCACAGAAAAACTTGGCACCACCGGCAGTGACTCTGTTCCTTGCCGGGAATAGAACAGCAAGAAATGTCATGGAGGGGCCACGCATGACAGATCAAAGTTACTAGTCAAATTTTAAAGGAAGGTCATATCAAATGTGGGAGAAGGCCATGGCACCCCACTCCAGTATTCTTGCCTGGAAAATCCCATGGATGGAGGAGCCTGGTAGGCTGCACTTTGACTTTTCACTTTCATGCATTGGAGAAGGAAATGGCAACCCACTCCAGTGTTCTTGCCTGGAAAATCCCAGGGACGGAGGGGCCTGGAGGGCTGCTGTCTATGGGGTCACACAGAGTCGGACACGACTGAAGTGACTTAGCAGCAGCAGCATATCAAATGTACCTGAGGTTCCTAGCTTCCTAACTTCTTTGTGCTTTTATTTTGCAGAGATAGAAAGATATACTATGTCAACTGGTAAAACAAATCATCAAACATGACTTCTGTAGCACAAAGATCAAGTTCGATTCTCCCCTGATATATTATCTGTTTAACCTATGGAAGATGCTCCTATTTTTAAACTGACATTATGTATACTGTCTGCATCATAAAATTTACTTAACAGTTTTCATCTTGGTGTACAGATAATCTTCCTAAGAGACCAGAATGTCCTAAGAGGTAAAAACATTTCACTTCACACCTCTCTTCTATGAAACTTTATGCAATGAGTGTGGTGAAAGAGAACATGTTAATAATTTAATAAATAAATCAGTTGATTAACAAAACAGGGTATATGCTCTGATAGTACACTAAATTATATATTCAGTGTTCACAGGTACATCTATATGATCCAAGGGTGTACATTTTCTGTAAAATAGTGATCATTTGATCTAAAAGAACATGTTTTCAGTATTCTAGTGTTATGACTGGAGAAGGCAATGGCACCCCGCTTCAGTACTCTTGCCTGGAAAATCCCATGGACGGAGGAGCCTGGTAGGCTGCAGTCCACGGGGTCACTGAGTCGGGCACAACTGAGCGACTTCACTTTCACTTTCATGCATTGGAGAAGAAAATGGCAACCCACTCCAGTGTTCTTGCCTGGAGAATCCCAGGGACGGGGGAGCCTGGTGGGCTGCCGTCTCTGGGGTCGCACAGAGTTGGACACAACTGAAGCGACTTAGCAGCAGCAGCAGTGTTATGACCTAAAACATGCTGTCATTTCCTTTTAGGTATTCCTTGAAGAACAAAATAATGTGCAGCAGTACAGAACTTTATAAGATATCATCTATCATTTTCTAACAACAACAGCAACAAATCAACATTCTTGATGGACTGGCAAGGAATTGGATCCATACTATTCTAAAAAAAAAAAAAAAAGCCTAAAAATTTATGGAGAGTTTCTTGATATTAAAAACACTCACAATTCAGGAGCTAGCTAAAAAGAAATACTGTCCTAATCATACCACAGCATGTTAAAATTAAGAAACATTTCCCCTTTAACCAGTCAGTCTCACATCCATAGACTATGACATCTCACTGATCTGCCTGCCAATGCAGGAGACACAGGAGAAGCAGGTTCGATCTCTGAGTGAGGAAGATCCCCTGGAGGAAGAAATGACAACCGACTCCAATATTCTTGCCTGGAAAATCCCATGAACAGAGGAGCCTGGTGAGCTACAATCTATGGAGTTGCAAAGAATCAGACAGGACTGAATACTGATCAATCACACATTATATACACCTCTGTGGATTCTTTATGAAGATATAAGTTTCTGGGATGCAGGCTCAGGAATGCCAGCTGTGCACCCACAATAAGGCTTGCCATTGATACCCCCAAGAAGCGACCTATCAGTCTCTACAGCATCATTCTTTGTATTTCTAACTGGAATCTTAATATCAGTGATATGCTGGTAAAAGCTCAACAACCAGTTCTCCAGGGGAAAAATTAAGGCTCTAATATTATGCAGCATTTGTTGATTTCTGTAACTTAAATATTCCCACTGGGCTGATTTCAAGCTATCAATGTGATATTGGGATTCCCGGGCGGTACAGTGATAAAGAATTCACCTATCAATGCAGGAGATGCAGGTTTGATCCCTGGGTCGGGAAGATACCCTGGAGAAGGAAATAGCAACCCACTCCAGTATTCTTGCTTGGAAAATTGCATGGATAGAAGAGCCTGGCGGGGTACAGTCCATGGGGTCGCACATGCACGCAATGTGATATCACCATACAGATTTGGGAAAGATGGCATCACCAGCTCCTAGGAGCCAACTCCAGCACAGTGTGCAAAATGTTACATCTGACAATCTGGTCAAAAGAAGACAACAGCCTAGACGATAGATGTCTTGCCAGGGAAATTGTTAAAAAGGTTTCAATGAGCTGTTCATTCATAGAATTCTAAAGGGAGGGAACTGAATTTAATGAGACATCAACACAATCTGTGGGAAGCAAAAGGCACTGAATTTTGATCACTCTAAGGAAGAGCTCTCTAACAAGGAACAGTTTGTTCTTCATCTCGGGATCTCAGTTTTCTTTAACCTGGAGAAGTTGAGGAAAAGCTGGAAGATCTCAAAGTAGATTTTGAGAATGAAATTGCTGCTCAGGTTCTCTATATAATTTGAGCCTGTGATGCTGCAACTGCAGTTAAACTTGAACATAATGAACCTTGTGATTTGATATTGTGGGATATATCTGAATTTACACTTTTTTCAGAAATTACAATATGATTACCTTTTTAAAATGACAGAATAAATATTTTATATTTTAAAATTTTCAACCAATGTAAATTTTGCTAATACTTTCAGGAAGCAATGTCATAATAAAATAACTCATACATTCCTTCTAACCCCTGTAGTCTATCTACTCAAGCTTGGAGATGTTGTTTCTTTCCTTTAGTATAGCCAAATATTTCTCAATTTCACATTTTTTTTCTAACAATTATTGTTAAATCTTTATATCAAACAAATCCTAACCTACCATTTAGGAGACTACTTGTAATTCAATCTCCTAACCCTTCAACAAATGTGAAGTGCGAGAGTTTTAACTTTCTGTTGAGACTCTGTAAACAATCACTTCACAAAACCTACCTTTTTCTATTAAGGCTCACCAAGTACTAAGTCCTTTAGCCTTTGTGATGTTTTCAAGCACAGCAGTAAGCTGGTCCACTTGGTTCTTAAAGTGATCTAAAAATAATAATCCTTTTCTGAACCTTGTTGCTGTCCTGGCAGTCAACTCTAATCCCTCCATCCAATATTAGGACATGGTTCTACTTGAAACGCCATGTAATTGAAATTACAAGCTCTGTGTTCTTCCTGGAACTAAGCCAGAATACTTGAAATCAGCTAACAGCATGCATATATTGAGCTAGGACCTGTCAGGTTACAATATGGTATAAATTATGGTCATTGTTCCAGTTTACCCTGGGGTCCACTAGCATTAAACACAACGTGAATTTCCTAAAACATTGAGGTTTCCAATATGAGAGTTCCTTTCCAAATTCTTCTGTCTTCTCCAATGATAATGCTTTGTTTTCCTAATCTTTTACGCATGGTGCTTTCCAGCTAGTACATGCTCAAACAATTTTAGAACAAAATATAATATAGAATCCGTAGGCTTTAGAATAAAAGAGAATGTCTCTTGAATCCAGTTCTAACATGTACTAACTATGCAACTATGGATAAATGAACCTTTTAGAGTTTCTATTTTTTAATCTTGAAAATGGAGGATAATTAGTCCTGCTTAGCTGAGATACTATGAAAATAGAGACAGTGTCTGTAAAGCCCCTGTGTTAGTAGCTGAGTCATGTCTAACTCTTTGCGACCCCATGGACTGTAGCCCATCAGGCTCCTCTGTCCATGAGACTGTCTAGGCAAGAATACTGGAGTGGGTTGCCATTCCCTTCTCCAGGGGATCTTTCCAACTCAGGGAACATCTCTGAGATCTCCAGCTCTGCAGGCAGATTCTTGACCATCTGAGCCACAAAGGAAGCACATAGAGAGCCCTTAGACCACTGTCAGAATGGAGTGACACTGAATTAGTGAGCCATGATGAATAATGAGGACGAGTAATTGATTCTAAAAGAGATGATTTCCCTGGACATGCTGACTCTCCGGGTGCAGTGGACCAAAGCAAATCACTCTACTGTATTCATAAAGACTTCAGAATTTCCAGTTTGTGGATCATACAAAACTTCAGGTTTTTACCGTGGTAAAATAAACGTAACATTTATGATCTTGACCATTTTAAAGTGTATAAGTCAAGGAAATTAAGTACATTCACAATGTTGCACAACCATCAACACTGTGTAATTACAGAAAACTTTCATCTCTCCAAAAGAAACCCCAAACTATTAGACAATGACTTCCCTTTCTCCCCTCCTTTCAGCCCTTGGCAATCCCTAATCTACTTTCAGTCTCTATGAATTTGCCTACATGACCTTTTGTGTCTGGCTTCTTCCACTTAGCATAGTATTTTCAGTGTTCTTCCACATAGCACGTATCAGAAATTTACTGTTTATGGCTGAATAATATTCAGTACAAAATTCTATAACTACATTTTGTTTGTCCATTCATTAGTCGATGGGCACTGGGTTATTTTTACCTTTTGGCTATTGTGAATAGTGTTACCACAAACAGTCATAATGAGTTTTTCTCTGAGCATCCATTTTCAGTTATTTGGGGTATATACTTAGAAGTGGAATTGTTGGGCCATATAGTAATTATACGTTTCACAGCTTTAATTTTATGCCCTAAAAAATTGAAAATGAGGAATTTTTAAAGTTAAATATAAATGTACCACATGACCCAGCAATTCCATTCCTAGGAATCTCCTTTGAAAAATGAAAATATATAGTTACAGAAAGATCTGCACGTGAGTCTTCATAGCAGCATTGTTCATATTAGTTCAATATTGGAAACAACTAAAATGTCTATACATTCATGAATTAGTAAAATGTGGTAAATCCAGCAATGAAATATCACTATCTATCAATAAAAGAGTGGATTACTCATCATATTACAACATCGATGAACCTCAAAAATATTATGTGTAAAAGGCCAAACATAAAAGACCACATGCTATATAACTGCATTTATATTAAAAGTCCAGAACAGGCAAATCTATAGAGGTAGAAAATAGATTGGTGGTTGCCTGGGACTAGGAAAAGGAATAGAGATTAACTGTAAATACGGCATGAAGAATCTTATTGGGGTGATGATAATGTCTTAAAACTGGATTATGATAGTGGTAGTACAGCTTATTGTATTTGCCAGAAATGATTGAATTATATACTTGAAATAGGTGGATTTTATGATAGATAAATTATATCTTAGTAAACTAAAAACAATCACATAGAGGAAAAGGCAAGTTAAAGAGCTTGCTATTCCTCTTTGTCATCCATTGCTACTCTAGGGTCATAAATTCATCAACCTACTCAAAGATTACAAAGACTCCTAATTGGTGCCCTTGCCATTTCCTTTTATGTTTTTTTTTCTCTTGCTTGCCATTTCTATAATTGTTTTCCATTCAAATTTAACCCTATCAAGTAGCCACCAGGTTATTCCTTCAAATATTCCAAAATTAACTGAGCATGCCCAGAAGTGACTAGTGACCTGTATTACCCTCAACCATGATGTCCACAACTCAATAACAAATCATTCACTACAACACAGTAGGTTTTTATGGCTCTTGCACTAATACCACTTATTCTAAACTCCACAACTTCCTTACACATGTCTTTCTTATCGGGTGATAATGATAGAAATTCTATTTTCTAGTATTTTATTATTGGTAAAAAATATCTTGTTGATAATCATACAGTTCATATTGTGGAAATCTCTGAACTCATATCAAACACAGTTAAAATTATTTGGTTGATGATTTTACAAGCCATACTGCCACCTATATGCTAAAATTCTAAAGGACATTCAGAACAAGCCTAAAGAAATTCTAATTCTGTGTGATTTGGGGCAACTTATCCTCTCTAGGTTTCTTTTCAAATTTTTAAACTGAAGGTGACAATAGTACTTACTTCCAGGATTGTTGGAATAATGTAAGAGTGTTTTATAAGCTGAAATGCATATATGAATGTTAGTTATTGATATTTGAAACCCAACCACAGAGATGTGTAAAGACAAAGTTTGCCTTGTTACAGTCTCCTTTACTGACTGCGTGAAAACACATCAAAAGTTGACTATTTATTTGACATTTGCACATCATAGCTGAGCAAAGACTGAAAAACCACAGATAAAATGAGTATGTTATGCTTGAATTTCCAATATACAAAAGATGATTTATTAAGTTCCTTTGCTTTCCTTTTATGTCAACAGCTGTATGAAAAAAACCACTCGCCTAAGAAATAAAAAACATCAGTCTTCACTTGTCTAGCAGAAAACCAGTCAACAGAAGAATGAGGAGGTTTCCCTACATGTTAAAGAGGTGATGTTGAATGGAAGTTCATGAACTAATTTCATTCTGTAGAATCCGCCTTCCAGGACAAAATTTCAATAATTAAGCAGTCTCACAAAAAGAGAGATTAGTAGAAATTTGATATTTTACAAACTTGGATTAGGAGTAATAAAGCTAAAATTTAATGTTTTCTTAAAAGTGACAGTGATAAGATTGGCATGCTTCCGTCAAGTATAAAACACGTCCTCATGAAATTTTGAACTATTTTTATTTATTAATGACATATTGCACTTATGGGATTTTATTTCTTCTCTCTCTCAAGTTGAGGAGTAATTCTAAGATGCAGTCAAATATTTAATTAAATCTATATGGACTGAAAGACTAAACTGATATTCTTGTAAGTGATTTAAAGAATGAGAAATTATAACTGTGGCCTCATATCTAATTTAATCAGTCTTGAAAAAGTGTAATATCTTTTTGCTTAATATAACTGAATGTGGTTGTATTTGTTACTTGAGCAAATCAAACATGATTTTCTAGACCCTGTGCTCAGTCGTGTCCAGCTCTTTGTGGCTCCTGGACTGCAGCCCATCAGGCTCCTCTGCCTGTGGGATTCTACTGGAGCAGGGTCCCGTTTCCTACTCCAGGGGATCTTCCTGACCAAGAGATTGAACCAGCATCTCTAGTGTCTCCTGAACTGGCAGGCAGATTCTTTATCACTACTGCCACCTAGGAAGCCCTTTAGGACCTTGTGTGTGTTAACTGTTCAGTCATGTCCGACTCTTTGTGACCCCATGGACTGTTGCCCGCCAGGTTCGTCTATCCATGGAACTCTCCAGGCAACAATAATAGAGTGAGTTGTCATTCCCTTCTCCAGGGGATCTTTCAGACCCAGGGATCAAACCTGGGTCTCCTTCACTGCAGGCAGATTCATAATGGTCTGAGCCCCCAGGACCTTAAAGGCACTCAAAATCTCTTATAAATTTCCTTGTAAGAAAAACAGCTTTTATAATTTTTTCAATCTTTGAGCTCTGAAAGTGTTTAAGAAAAAGGACAAAACATTTACATGATGCAAAAGGGACAGAGAGCTATATGTTAAAGTTAATGCTCTATAAGAATATCAATACAAATTTCTGAATAATCCGAATAGTAATTTTCAAAGCTCATTTATAGCAGGGCAATTATTTTTGAAACAAATCTTAAACCTAAATCTTAAGTATGGGAGAGATAACACTGGAGTCACTCTAGTTGAAGGGGACCAGAGCCCAGAATGGGTCTCCCTACAGCATAGTACATGCTCTCCAGCCTCCAAAAACAGGTGGAAAAGTGACTAAATGAATTCTAGTAGTGTCACAGAGTCTTCTGTCTTAGGTTGTTCAAATTGCTTTAACAAAATATCACAGATTGGATGGCTTCTACATAACAGAAATTTATTTCTTACAGCTTTGGAGGCAAGTAAGTCCAAGATCAAGGTGCCTACAGAGTCTTTTTTAGAAAGGCACTAATCCCATTCAAGAGAACTCCATCCTCATGACCTAATTACCTCCCAAAGGCCCCATCTCAAAATAGCATCATATTGGGGGTTAGAGGAACAGGTTTCAACATATGAATTTTGAGGGGACACAAACATTTAGTCCACAGCAGGTTCCCATCACATTTCCACTGTTGGTTGTCATTTTTTTACCTTTAGTATGGGGCTTCCCTAGTGGCTTAGATGGTAAAGAATCTGCCCACAAGGCGGGACACCTGGGTTCAATCCCTGGGTTGGGAAGATACTCTGGGAAAGGGAATGGCAATCTACTCCAATAATCATGTCTGGAGAATCCCATAGACAGAGAAGCCTGATGGGTTACAGTCCATGGGATGGCAAAGAGTCAAACATGACTGAGTGACTAACACTCAAATCAACTCAACTCAATCTTTAGTAAGACTTAAAAAAATGAAGATAAACTTACGTCACAAAGTAGCTCAAAGAAAGTGAAAGTGTTAGTTTGCTCAGTTGTGTCCACCTCTTTGGGCCTCATGGACTATAGCCCACCAGGGTCCTCTTGTCCATAGAATTCCCTGGGCAAGAATACTGGAGTGGGTGGCCATTCCCTTCTCCAAGGGATATTCTCCACCCAGGGATAGAACTTGGGTCTCCTGCATTGCAGGCAGACTCTTTACCATCTGAACCAAGTTAGTGTCAGGTAAAGCTAAAGCACACTTCACATGGTTGTTAACAAGTTCATGTGTCTGACACACAGTTAGGCCAAAAAACTGAAACATCTGAGTTTGGAGCAGAGAATGGTTTACTGCCGGGCCACGCAATGAGACAGGTGGCTCATGCTCTAAAAAGCCCTCGCTCCCTGAAGGGTTTCAGCAAAGCATTTTTTAAAAGACAGGTGAGAGAGAGGGAGGGTCAAAGGGTATGCAATCAGCTTGTGCACAATTCTCTGACAGTCAGGTAAATTCATTCCAATCCCAAAGAAAGGCAATGTCAAAGAATGTTCAAACTACCACTCAGTTGCTCTCATCTCACAGGCTAGCCAAGTAATGCTCAAAATTCTCCAAGCCAGGCTTCAATAATATATCAACCGTGAACTTCCAGATGTTCAAGCTGAATTTAGAAAAGCCAGAAAACCAGAGATCAAATTGCCAATATCTGTTGGATCAATAAAAAAGCAAGAGAGTTCCAGAAAAACATCTACTTCTGCTTTACTGACTATGCCAAAACTTTGACTGCGTGGATCATAACAAACTATGGAAAATTCTTAAAGAAATGGGAATGCCAGACCACCTTATCTGCCTCCTGAGAAATCTGTATGCAGGTCAAAATACAACAGCCTGGTACTGCTGGAACAACAGACTAGTTCCAAATCGGGAAAGGAGCACATCAAGGCTGTATATGGTTACCCTGCTTATTTAAATTAAATGCAGAGTACATCATAAGAAATGCTGGGCTGGATAAAGCACAAGCTGGAATCAAGACTGCTGGGAGAAATGCCAATAACCTCAGATATGCAGATGACACCACCATTATGGCAGAAAGTGAAGAAGAACTAAAGAGCCTCTTGATGAAAGTGAAAGATGAGCGTGAAAAAGTTGGCTTAAAACTCAACTTCAGAAAAATGAAGACTCTGGCTTCTGGTCCCATCACTTCATGGCAAACAGATGGGGAAACAGTGGAAACAGTGACAGACTCTATTTTGGGGGGCTCCCAAATCACTGCAGATGGTGAATGCAGCCATGAAATTAAAAGATGCTTGCTCCTTGGAAGAAAAGCTATGACCAATCTAGACAGCATATTAAAAAGCAGAGACATTTCTTTGCCAACAAAGGTAAGTCTAGCCAAGGCTATGGTTTTTCCAGTAGTCATGTATGGATGTGAAATT
The DNA here is from genome assembly GCF_001704415.2 of Capra hircus. Classification (NCBI taxonomy): domain Eukaryota; kingdom Metazoa; phylum Chordata; class Mammalia; order Artiodactyla; family Bovidae; genus Capra; species Capra hircus. The sequence continues at coordinate 49,448,623 of NC_030821.1, forward strand.
TGGACTGTGAAGAAAGCTGAGCACCAAAGAATTGATGCTTTTGAACTGTGATGTTGGAGAAGACTCTGGAGAGTCCCTTGGACTACAAGGAGATTCAACCAGTCACTCCTAAAGGAAATCAGTCCTGAATATTCATTGGAAGGACTGATGCTGAATTTGAAGCTCCAATACTTTCGCTACCTGATGCCAAGAACTAACTCATTAGAAAAGCCCCTAATGCTAGGAAAGATTGAAGGCAGGAAGAGAAGGGGACGACAGAGGATGAGATGGTTAGATGGCATCACCAACTCGATGGACATGGGTTTGGTGATGGTCAGGGAAGACCTGGTGTGCTGCAGTCTATGGGTCACAAGGAGTTGGACACAACTCAGTAACTGAACTGAACTGAGGTACCAGGGTGTTGTCATAGAGGTTAACACTACCAGTCCTTAGGCTCCAGAAGGCCTGGGGCTGTGTGTTCATGGTCATCAAGTAGTTAACATCTTCCATTTGGTGGGGTAAGGCAGGCAGTTTAACATCTGGAAAACAACTCAGGAAGTGTGCATCACATACTATTATCTAAGTAATTTAGGGATATCGGGGAGGGCCTGTCCCTGGAAGGCCCCATATTTTCCTTTTTGGTTACCTGGTTACATCCAGGGTACCCACTCTTAAGGAGATACAGTTTCAGAGAAAAGAGTTGTTATCCAGTCTTGTTTCCCTTTGGAGAAGGCAATGGCACCACACTCCAGTACTCTTGCCTGGAAAATCCCACGGAAGGAGCAGCCTGGTAGGCTGCAGTCCATGGGGTCGCTAAGAGTCGGACACGACTGAGTGACTTCACTTTGACTTTTCACTTTCATGCATTGGAGAAGGAAATGGCAACCCACTCCAGTGTTCTTGCCTGGAGAATCTCAGGGATGGCAGAGCCTGGTGGGCTGCCATCTATGGGGTCACACAGAGTCGGACACGACTGAAGCGACTTAGCAACTTAGCAGCTTGTTTCCCTTTCCATACATTTATCAATATCTACCACAGTGCATCTCAAGCCGGAAAGCCTGGCCCCTAGATTTTATAGTTCACTATCATCCACATGGGGCTTCCCTGGTGGCTCAATAATAAAGAATCCATCTGCCAATGCAGGAGACATGGGTTCTATCCCATGGTCGGAAATATCCCCTAAAGAAGGAAATGGCAACCCACTCCAGTATTCTTGTCTGGGAAATCCCATGGACAGAGGAGCCTACCATTCATGGGGTCACAAAAGAGTTGGACATGACTTAGCGACCAGACAACAAAAACAAAAATTGTTTTTCACTGCTGTGTTAGTTTCTACTACACAACATGAATCAGCTATAAGTATACATATATCCCCTCCCTTTTGAGCTTCCCTCCCATCTCCACTCCCCATTCAGGTCATCACAGAGCGCTGAGCTGAGCTCCGTGTGCTATGCAGCAGCTTCCCACTAGCTAGCTCTTTCATACATGGTAGCTATATGTCAATGCTACTCTCTCAATTCATCCCACCATCTCCTTCCCCCACCCCATGTCCACGAGTCTTTCTCTACATCTGAGTCTAAAATTCCTTTCTTGAAGAACAGATTCTACATGAATATTTCTTAACTTTTGCAGTCTCCAAGAATAATGTCTGCTAATTTTTTTTTTATCATTTTTCAAATTATATTTTTCTTGACTTCAGTTGAGGTCTGTCTCCTTAGGCAACAAGACGTTTATATTAATATTAATATTCTTCTTTGATGGAGTGATCCTTTTAGAAATTCCCTTTTAGGACACATCTGCTTTCTTACTATTGGAATGCAAATGCTTTCTTAATAAACGTTTTAAAAAATCAGTGAAACTTAAAGGAAATGATGAGTTTCCAAAATTCCTACTTAAATAAAATAAGTTCAGGCATCTGATTCACAATTCTTAAGAAACACGAATAATTTTTTTACAGTTGGGACATCATAAAGAGTTACTTATAAATTACTCATCTTCCTTTTTCCCAAGAAGCTCATGTTATTTTGAATCAAATGTCCCAATGTACTGAACAAAATAACTGGAAGTGAAGATTTCAATTATGTCTCTAATTTAGAACATTCATGTGAAAATTGTTTAAGCCTTGTTTCAGAAATGCTGCAAAAATCACTAGATGAAATGCTTTTTATATAAGCAAACTAAATAATCTCCAGAGACTGGTGAGTAGGTTCCTGTATTCTAGTAAATGATATACCAAGCTTCCTTTGAAAAACCAAATGCTAAACCTATATTTTAAAAAAAAAATCATAGAAGTCACATGCTGTGATCAAGACCAGCTAGGTACTGTATGATGGTTACATTCCTTGATTTTGCAAAGTAAGAGTGAAAGAAAGGGCTTTCTCTATATTGTTAATAAAGCATGTAATAACTAAAACAAAAAGAGTAGGCATGGCAACAGAAGCTAACACTCCAAATACAGATGATACAGTGGTTAAGGGAGCAGACCCTGGACTTGGGCCACCTAGGGCGGGTGCACTCTTGGGTCCTTTGCTTACAAATGGAAGTATGGAAAGTTATCACATCTCCCTAACTCTCAGTTTCCCCATCTATAAGCTGGATAATCATTTCATTTCAGTCACTCAGTCATGCCCAACTCTTTGCAACCCCATGGACTGTAGCATGCCAGGCTTCCCTGTCCATCACCAACTCCAAGAGCTTGCTCAAACTCATGTTCATTGAGCTAGTGATGCCATTTAACCATCTCATCCTCTGTTGACCTCTTCTCCTCCTGCCTTCAATCTTTCCCAGCATTAGGGGCTTTTTCAATGAGTCAGTTCTTTGCATCCAGGTGGCCAAAGTACTGGAGCTTCAGCTTCAGCATCAGTCCTTCCAATGAATATTCAGGACTGGCTTCCTTTCGGACTGACTGGTTGAATCTCCTTTCAGTCCAAGGGACTCTCAAGAGTCTCCTCCAACATTACAGGTCAAAAGCATCAATTCTTCAGCACTCAGCTTTCTTTATGGTCCAACTCTCACATCCATACATGACTATTAGAAAAAAAGCTTTGACTAGACAGACCTTTGTCGGCAAAGGAATGTCTCTGCTTTTTAATATGCTGTCTAGATTGGTCATAGCTTTTCTTCCAAGGAGCAAGCATCTTTTAATTTCATGGCTGCAGTCACCATCTGCAGTGATTTGGGAGCCCAAGAAAATAAAGTCTGTCACTGTTTCCATTGTTTCCACGTCTACATGCCATGAAGTGATGGGACCGGATGCCATGATCTTAGCTTTTTGAATGTTGAGTTTCTAGTCAGTTTTTTCACTCTCCTCTTTTACTTTCATCAAGAGTCTCTTTATTTCCCCTTCACTTTCTGCCATAAGGGTGGTATCATCTGCATCTGAGGTTACTCATATTTCTCCCAGCAATCTTGATTCCATCTTGTGCTTCATCCAGTTTGGCATTTCTCATGATGTACTATGCATGTAAGTTAAATAAGCAAGGTGACAGTATAGAACCTTGACTTACTCCTTTCCCGATTTGGAACCAGTTCATTGATCCATGTCCAGTTCTAACTGTTGCTTCTTGACCTGCATACAGATTTCTCAGGAGGCAAGTAAGGCGGTCTGGTATTCCCATCTCTTTAAGAATTTTCCACAGTTCGTTGTGATACACACAGTCAAAGGCTTTAGCGTGGTCAAAGAAGCAGAAGTAGTTTATCTGGAATTTTCTTGCCTTTTTGATGGTTCAACAGATGTTGGCAATTTTATCTCTAGTTCTTCTGACTTTTCTAAATTCAGCTTAAACATCTGGAAGTTCTTAGTTCACATACTGTTGAAGCCTGGCTTGGAGAATTTTGAGCATTACTTTGCTAGCGTGTGAGATGAGTGCAATTGTGTGGAAGTTTGAACATTCTTTTGCATTGCCTTTCTTTGGGATTGGAATGAAAACTGACTGTTTCTAATCCTGTGGCCACTGCTGTGTTTTCCAAGTTTGCTGGCATATTCAGTATAGCACTTTCACAGAATCATCTTTTAGAAATTTGAAACAGCTCAGCTGGAATTCCATCACCTCCACTAGCTTTGTTTGTGGTGATGCTTCCTAAGGCACAGTTGACTTCCCATTCCAGGATGCCTGGATCTAGGTGAGTGATCACACCATGGTGATTATCTAGGTCATGATGATCTTTTTTGTATAGGTCTGTATATTCTTGCCATCTCTCTTTAATATCTTCTGTTTCTGTTAGGTCCATACGATTTCTGTCCTTTATTGTGCCCATCTTTGCATGAAATGTTCCCTTGTTATCTCTAATTTTCTTGAAGAGATCTCTAGTCTTTCCCATTTTATTGTTTTCCTGTATTTCTTTGCACTGATCACTGAGGAAGACTTTCTTATCTCTTCTTGCTATTCACTGAAACCCTGAATTCAGATGGATATATCTTTTCTTTTCTCCTTTGTCTTTCCCTTCTCTTCAGACAACCATTTTGCCTTTTTTGCGTTTCTTCTTCTTGGGGATGGTTTTGATCACAGCCTCCTGCACAATGTTATGATCCTCCAGCCATAGTTCTTGAGGCACTCTGTCAGACCTAATCCTTTGAATCTGTTTGTCACTTCTACTGTATAATCATAAGGGATTGGACTTAGGTCATGCCTAATAATTAAGACCTAACGGCAAACAATAAGGAATAATGTGTATAAGTTATCTGGCAAAAAATTAGTATAATTTTTATTATAAGTATAAAAATAAGTATTAATTATGACATTATTATACCTTATTCAGATGAAAAGAAAAATTCAGAATAAGAAAAGGATGGGTTCTCAAAAATAAATGACACTACACATTTTATTTGAGAATACATTCTCAAATTCCTGCCTCGCAATAACCACCAAAATAAATTCAAAACTGATTACAGAATTTAAGAGGATGTAGACAACTGTTAGGTAAATATCTCATATTGGGAAGGGGAGAATATGTGTAAAAAATGGAAGAAATCAGAAAGAGAAAAGCATAGCTTCAGTGTAATTAAAAAAAACTATCATGAACAACATAAAGCAAAACAAAAATGACTAATTACATCTATAAAACCGAACAAGTCATTATGCATAATGAATACTGATAAGTCAACAGAAAAACAAACACCCCAAAATAAATATAACTGATGGCAAGAAAAAAGTTCATAAAAATAGAAATACATGTTTAATAAGTTTATGTAAAATTTATTCATTTGTAATCAAATTTACTAATAAACAAAGAAACCCAACTTGAAGACTAAAAATAATCCACATTACATTTACCAGTAAGATAGATTTTCTGTACAATTTTTGTTTATTCACTTAAACATTTTAAGAGAACATTTAATTCTAGTAAAGGTTTAGGAGAGTCCTGGTTAAAGGGAAAAATGAACTTTTTCTGGAATGTATCAAGGACTTAAGAATAGTTTATACTCTTTGATCTTTTGAGGAATCCAGTCTAAGGAAAACTGATGATGATTTTGTGCAGTTATCTCCAAAACATTACTTCTAAGCCCCAAATCTCAATGTTTCCCATATTTTTTCACATAAAAACAAACACAGAAAATAACATTTGTACAACACACAGCAGGACATGGAATTGCCTATTTGCACTGGAATATGACTCAGAGGATTTAATGGGAAAGCTGGAATGCCTGGATACCAACACACCTGTCCCCAATTCATGACCATCCAATTCATAACCATTAGCCTAGGACAAACTCTGAAATACAGTTTGACACTAAAATTAAAGTCTTAAACTTTAAAAATGTAAGAGGCTATTTCATCTAATAGATACTAAAACAGATAAGGCTTCAAAAATATATGGGTATTAGAACAAGGCATTAAAACAATTTTAGTCAGATTATTATCATATGTAAAGAATAGAATCAAAGATGCTAATGGGCTATTTTTCAAAGTTTAAGTTATGATATGACATATTTACAGATATATACATATGCATATGCTCAGCCGGTAAAGCACCCGCCTACAATGCAGGAGACCGGGATTCAGTCCCTGGGTTGGGAGATCTCCTGGAGAAGGAAATGGCAACCCACTCCAGTATTCTTGCCTGGAAAATCCCATGGACGGAGGAGCCTGGTAGACTACAGTCCATGGGGTTGCAAAGAGTCGGACACGACTGAGCGATTTCACTTTCACTTTCACATATGCATAAAAATATTGGAAAAACAAAACAAAATGTGAAAATTCATCTATCTTGTAGTTTTTCCAATTTTAAATTACATTCTTTACTGAATTTTCCCAAAAATTTTATAATAAATACTATTATATTTATAATTTGAAAGCAAACAAATTTGAAATAAAACTTTAACATAGGTAATAGGAAGTTAAACTGAATTGCAGTTTTGAAATATTTTGCAAATCTAATATTGATATAGATATTAATCTTTTATTAACATCTGGAAATCTCTCTAAAAATCTGTGATGCATGGAAAAGAGAAAAAAAGAGTTCAATATCTTAAAGGATGATATTCAGTATGACCCAACAGTCAACATCCTTTCAAGCATAGCTCTTAAAATAATCTTTCTCTAATGCTCTTCTAATATACATTATAGTTCAATGTAATAGCAGGAATATATTATATTTTTTTTCCATTTGAGTCAGCAAACTCCTGAGACTCTGACTTTATATGTGGCTACTTCTTATAATAGGTAAAAAAAAAAAAAATCTTGATTAAATTAATGTGGTTGAGAGGGCAAAGAAGCCCACAAATATTTAAGCACCTCTAGGAAAGCACTTTTGTATCCAGTCATTTTTATGTAATGGATGCAGTTTTTATAGCCAAAGAAGAAGACGAATATGTAAGGAAAAACCTTTTTATGAGGATCTTAATGTTTTTCCATCCTCACTAAGGGACTGAATATTAACTTCATGTGCTTCACACACAAAGACACCATTTCGACATGCACCCTGCACATTTCATAATCGGAATATGAAGTTTTTACCTCACTATACAAACTGCCATATTGCTTTTCCTCTGCTTCAGTATATTTATATACCGACCAAATGAAATTTGCAGGGGCTGGAAATCATTTTAATAGAGAATTAGCAATCACTTGAAAATACTGAAAATGTCAAAATATATTTTCCTTTTTGCCCATCCTATTTATAAGAATTAATGTACCATAACCTCCTTATCCATTAGTCTGCAGATGGACATCTAGGTTGTTTCCATGTCCTAGTTATTATAAACAGCTGGTGCTCTGGAACAACCCAGAAGGATGGGGTGGGGAGGGAGGTGGGAGGGGGCTTCAGGATTAGGGGGAAACATGTGCGCCTGAGGCTGAACTGTGTCAATGTGTGGCTGGGGTCACCAAAGTGATTGTCCAAATAAATAAATTAATTTTTTAAAAAAGAATTAATGGAGTCATTGTGAGTTGGATCTCAAGTCTTTAGTAGCATGTTGTCATACATCTTCCTGAGGATTGTTTTCTTAGAAATTAATTGTACTTGTTTTACATGAGTACATATTAGGTCATTCTTCTTTCCCCAACTATCTTAAAAATAAAATGCAGAATTTAACTGACCCCAAGAAATAATTTCATAATTTTACTAATGGAGAAATAGTGAAACTATGTAGAGAAAGTGATTAATTATAAAACTATAATCAATGTTTTACCACTCATTATATCATACTGTATCATCTAAGGTCATTTTTTCCAGGAAAAATGTGACATTTAGAAGCTACATTTTAAAAAAATCATAGAAGTTTTTAAAAATAATATTTGTATAGGTTTGGGCAAATATTTCCACCCTCAGTGTGTTAGAAATCAACAGACCTAAAAATGTCAAAAGGAAAAATCTCAGTAGATGCCAAAATTTGGTTAGATAACTTGTCTCCTATAGTACTTGGTTTTAAGCAGTTTATTGGCATCCTAAATCTGTGAATGACGAAAGCTATGGAAAAATTCTATAGGGTAGAGGGAAAATGAAACCGTAAAAACCTTTAGGGTGGAACAAAATGCATACTAATTTCTATTCATTAGCAGACAATTCACTACTCCAATTACCTGCCAGCAGTTTGTAAATATTGTTTTTCAAGAAACAAAATCCACCATAATTTATTATTTCTATTGGTGATATGATCATGAATATTAATCTTTCCTTCTTTACTTTGCAAGAGTGCAAGTTAAAATATATTTAATTTTAATTCTATAAATGCTGTGTTCCCACTTTTCACACGCTAGCCATACAGTGCAAAAAAAAATTGGAGCTTGTTCATTAACCTATACATTCAACATTTTGTTCACTGGTCAGCTATTTAAGTCAATTTACATAAATCACAAACTCTCTAAAATATGTGTAACAATTTACTCATCATAAAATTATACTTGGGTATGAAAAAGAATTTTGAAGATGTCTTATTAAAAACATTTGAAATGTCAAGTTGTGAAGATGATGAAACAGACATAATTTTCATTAGGGAAGGGCTGTTTGTAGGGAGGAACACCATTAATAAGAAAAAAGGTGGAAAGTAGGAGTACCAAAATTCATAGTTAAAGAAATTGTCTGCTGCTGCTGCTGCTGCTGCTGCTGCTAAGTCGCTTCAGTCATGTCCGACTCTGAGCGACCCCACAGACGGCAGCCCACTAGGCTCCCCCGTTCCTGGGATTCTCCAGGCAAGAACACTGGAGTGGGTTGCCATTGTCTTCTCCAAAAGAAACTGTCTAGTAGTCCACTAAAAATTTATACCCATATCTTATACTAGAAAGCTATGGGAACAATTGTTTTTATGCTTGTCAAGTCTAAGTGATAATTTTGTAATTTTATATCTTATTTTTACTAGAGTTTAGTTGATTTACAATATTATATTAGTTTCAGGAGTACAACACAGTGATTTAATATTTCATAAGTTGTATTCCATTTAAAGTTATGATAAAATATTGACTATATTCCCTGTTCCCTGTGCTGTACCATATATCCTACACCTTATTTATTTTATACATAGGTAATTTTATATCTTTAAAATGTATAGATCTCTTTATGGTATGCTTTATGAGAGAAGAGGTAACGATCTGGGAGAGAAGAAACAGTGTAAAAGGAATGACTCTCCAAGGGGACCTATGTTATTTGGCTTCATGCAGGTTTCTAGAGAAATACAAAGCATTTGCGCAACCTACATATTGTAAAAGTCATATGTGGATGCCTCATCTCGCAATGCAGGGGACATGGGTTCAATCTCTGGTCAGGGAAGTCAGATCCCATATGCTGTGGGGAAATGAAGCCCATGTGCCAGGCCATGTGCCATAACTGAAGAGTACGTGTGCACAATGAAAGAACCCACATGATGCAATGAAGATTCTACATGCCACAACTAAGACCCAATGCAGCCAAATAAACAAATAGAGTTTTTTTAAGTAGTATGATTTCAGTGAACTGCAAATTTTTCCTTGTCTCAGCAGTAAGTGATCACTGAGTGTAGTGGAATTCTTCTTTTTTTTTTTTTTTAACACAATTCCAAGAGCACCCAAGATTTGTTATAAGAAGATTCAACTGTACTTATTAACAATCCGACAGGGACTAGAAATACAAGTGGAACTCTTTGCTGAACTATCTACTTCACTGGCTGAATAAAACTTTTAAATATTAGCAAAATCAGCTCACCTTCTGTACAATAAAAATAAATTCCCTTAGAAACAATGTCTTTCCTATCAAAGCTCTTTTCTGAATTTGCACATCAGCTGTATGCATTACTGGAGACATGCACATAAATGCTTCTTTATCTTCATGTTTTCCAATTACAATTGTTATCAAAAGAATATTGTATCTAACCCAAATTTACTCTTTTTTTAAGTTCATATTCATGGAATCTTGAGAAAATAAGATATGTGTGGAAAATTCCAACTTCAGACAATCAGGTCCACACCTTGCTACTTGAGAATGGAAATAGAGTCATTGAAGAGTGGGGGGGGGGGAGTCATTATTTGTCCCTAGAACATCAATTTAAAAAATGGTTCATTTACTAATCCAGAAAGCACACTTAATATCGTCAAGTCAAACCTAAAGGTAATCAAAGTTCACCTCTAATCCAACTAAGTATACATCTACTTTATTAAGATGATTCTGTAATCACTTGAGTCTAACTTCTGCATCAAGTTTGCCAAAGAAATATTTTCTCCTACATGTATTATTTTCCTCTTTGTTTTCCTTTGAGTACTCTCTGAATTTTAAGATTCCCTTCTTGTCAGGCTGCTCTGGTTTCTCATACTCCTTCACCTGGTCAAGGATCCAAATTAGATTAGTCTTTTATGCTCCAAATTTAGTGATCCTTTGCTCTCATAGAAATTTACTTAAGATTTAGTTCCTCAAATCACTTTTTCACCTTCAATCTAATGAATAATCCTATTTTTGATATTGGCTATTGATAGTGGGGGCTTCCTTGGTAGCTTAGATGGTAAAGAATCTGCCTGCAATGCGGGAGATCTGGGTTCAATCCTTGGGTTGGGAAGATCCCCTGGAGAAGCAAATGGCTACTCACTTTAGTATCCTTGTCTGGGAAATCCCACGGACAGAGGAGCCTGGCGGGCTACAGTCCATGGAGTTGCGAAGAGTCGGACACCACTGAGCAATTAACACTTTCAGTGTTCTAATTTTATTCTTTCTACATTACATGTGCTGTTTAATAGTGGCTCCTGTGCCTCAAAAACTGTATGGACCCTAAAAGTTCTGTGAGAGTCTGGGCACTGGGAAATTTGAGTGTATCACAGTAGGGATGTCAAACCTAAGTGATAAGTCACAGGACTTGCAAAATTCAGAGAGGATATTAAATACGTGAAAATGCTTAACAGTAAGAAAGTGCTATACAAATAGGTGATATTATTATTACTACCAAAATTCTACTTAGTTTTACCTATCTCCTCAAACAGATAAGACTCTTCAGTAGGAAAATATACTAAAAATATAACTTTCAGTAACTCCTAGGAATTTTAGGAAACCTTTCTCTACAGGAGCCTTTCTATTAATTATTCTTCTACTTTAAGAAATGATGAATGACTAGTTATATAAAGTCTAATAAAGAGTAAGCTTATGAAGGGCTGGTCAGTGTTGACCAATTAATGCAATAAATAAGGCATTTACAAAGGAACAAGGAAAACAATCAGTAAAATACTAAATGCCAAATGTCTGTCTTAATTATCTCTTCATCTTCCTATTATGCTCACATGCTTGTTTAATATTTTCAAAACAAAATAGAATTTTGAAGACAAATGACAGGAACTATAGAAGGGATATATGTAAACACATAGCTGAATCACTTTGTTGTACAGCAGAAACTATGAAACATGGTAAAGCAACTATACCCTAATAAAAATTAAGTTTATAAAAAAAGATTGCAGGAGTGAACTTGCAAAGATGAGGTTGAAAAGATAAGATTTGAATAAAGTAAATGTTTCCAAGGAAACCTCAAAAGGGGGAGGAAGCAACTATATGAACTGTGAAATTTAAAACTCATTGATAATAAGTCTTCATGGATCACTTGATTTTAAAAATTTATGTACTCCATTTTATGAACAAAAAGATCAACAAAAAGGTATCTGCTGCTTTGTATTTTCTTCCTAAGGCTTCGTTTTTCATTGTTTCCATTTTAATGAACAGATTTATTTGACAAATCCAGCTTTAATCTTCACAAGATGTTGATATGTGGAGACATTCCAGAACACAGAAGGAGGGGGAGAGGGAAATTCCATAAGAATGATCTGCTTATTTGGGGAGGATAAAAATGTAAATCTAAATGTTGCTTTTACCTCACTCAAATATTCACAACATATTTTAAACACAGGTTAAGCCACTGGGGGAAAAAGTTTCCAAGAGTCTGTTACCCACTTATTAATATCCAATACCCAACATGGAAAGTTAGCAAATAGAGACAGCATGTGTTGAAACAAGTCTAAATGGTTTTCAACATTTGTGGCATGTTTATATTTTTGCAGGAAATGACTCAAAATTTTCTTTGAAGTATTTTGTATTTCTTACAGTAATAAAGGAGGAAAAAGTTCTGTTTTGTTTCAATTCTCCATCAATATTTAGATAAAGCCACAATTTTCTTCTTGTTTACCAAAAATACAATTGTAAGAAATATTATTTAGGGAATTTCCATCTTTAATGTAACAATTTTTTAATCCATGTTTTTTATAATAAAAGCAACTACCATCTAGAAAATATATTCGAGGTCCTACTGTTAATTTATTCACTTATTGTGTATATTTCACACATTTCTCCCCCAAATTAGATGGTTAAGTTTACATTTGACTTTAAATGGAATTACAAATTTTTAAAAAATTCAAAATCAAGTGAATGTGTTAAACTGACTTAGAACACATTTCTGCATTTAAAAAACACTATGTGAGCACTGTGAAAAGAAGCCAAAACTTTCTGAATCTCAGTGTGAAATCACTCATAAGTTTAACCAAAAAACTATTAGTTTTTCTTCTTTGGAGTATTAGGTACTATTAAATAAGCCAAATACTATGGACAGGATAAATCTTGATATTAGAAAATTATTAGAAATAGAATCTAACTGTATCCTTTGAGAGATGAGAAAGGCGGTGCTGGAATTCACAGATGAGAAGACAAATCTTTGCAAAAAGTGATAAATGACAGACTATCCCAAACTCAGTGATGACATGCTTTTATCATCATGAGATTATGAAAACATGCTGAAGTTTATAAATGTCAGAAAGTCCCTTTTAAAAAGTTAACACAGACCTGGATTAGAATCCAAGTATAATATTTGTATCAATATATACTCCATTATAGTCTCTGATGTGGGAACATTATTTGAAACCTTTGGTTTAGTTCTGGCATGACCCACACTTTATAGGGGACTTGGCAAACAAGAATGTGTTCAGAGAAAGCACCCAGAAGAACTGAAAACTACACAATATAAGAAACGGTTAAAAGAACAGATTGTTTTGGGGTGGGAAAAAAGTCTCAGTTGGGACATGCCAACAGCTTTTACTATCTAGAGATGAGTTCAGCAGAAGAACTGGACTCAGGCTGTTACTCCATGAGTAGAATGAAGACCAATGGTTATAAGTGATGGTGAGAAATGTAAGAAAATGTCTAACAAATAGAAATAATCTGTTTCTAAAAGAAACAGGAGGGCACTAGAAATACCAAGAATGTGCAGTAGAAGGGAAACTGACTAGTGCTCAACTCCTGACCTCACTGCTCCTTTCAGCTTTGAAATCTTGGTCCAGTTACTAAACTTCTCTTTCTGTTTCCTTACCTATGAAATGGATGTTCTTGTATTGGATAAAAGTGGTGTAGCAGGTCAGAATCCTGAGATAAGGGGGAGGAAATCTTGAACTGGGGATTTCCCTGGTGACTCAGATGGTAAAGCACCTGACTGCAATGCAGGAGATCTAGGTTTGTTTTCTGGGCCGGGAATATCCCCTGGAGAAGGGAATGGCAACCCACTTCAGTATTCTCGCCTGGAGAATTCCATGGGCAGAGGAGCCTGGCAAGCTACAGTCCATGGGATTCCAAAGAGTCAGACATGACTGAGCGACTAACACTCTCGAACTAGATGGGCGCCATAAATCTTGAACTAGATGGCCACCATGGTGCTTTCTAAGGTTCTACTATTTCATAATAAGTGAAGATATGATATTTTTCATCTCATGGTAAGAAATTATTGCCTAATAATTTTATTTAATCAACACATAGCTACTATGTTGTATAATAGTGCCTAGTATATATAGGCGCTCCTCTAAGAATACAGAAGAGAAAAATGCCCAAAAGCTTTGTCGAGATAGACCGTAAACCATGTGGGAGGCAGCAGACAATAAATGAAACAAGTAAATCATACAGTGTAAGAGAAGGTGATAAGTACTAAATACAATAACAGAGAAATTAGAGATTTTGAACAAGGTCTGGGAAGCTTCCATGAAAAGCCAACATATGAAAAAAGATACATTAATTTCATCAAAAGTTTTACAATAATTTTATTATGAAATCCATTGAAAAATGTGGTACCCTCAACCAAGTCTTGTGACCCAAATAATGTTCCGAATAATGTAATCTCATCAGAGAATGTTATGGACTGAACTGTGTCCCTCCCACAATTCAACGTTAAAGTTCTAAGGTTTACTTCTTCAGAATGTGACTCTATTTGTGAGGTGATTAAGCCAGATGAGATCACTGAAATGGGTCCTGACCCAAAATGACTGGTGTATTTATGAGAAAAGGGGATTAAGACACAGCCATGTACAGAGGGAAGACCATGTGAAAACATAGGGAGAAGGCACTGTCTGCAAGCTAAGGAGAGAGGCCTCAGAAGAAACCAACGTTGCTCACACCTGGATCTCAGACTTCCGCCTCCAGAATTGTGAGACAATACATTTCTGTTGGTTAAGCTACCCAGTCTATGGTGCTTTGTTACAGCACCTCTAACAAACCAACACAGAGAATACTGTGGAATTCTCCAGGCAAGAATATTGGAGCAGGCTGCCATTTCCTTCTCCAGGGGATCTTCCCAACCCAGGGATCAAAAACGCATCTTCTTCTGTCTCCTGCATTGGCAGGCAGGTTCTATACCAGATGAGTCACCAGGGAAGCCATTGTAGTATATTAACCCAGTCTAAATACTAAGTTTAGGATAATTCAAGATTGCAAAGCCATTTTTACAGCAACTCAGACTTCTTTAAAAACTTTATATTTAGACTATATATGTAGATCTCAGTTTTTCTATGTCTATCCTTGTAAAGATCCTCTTCCTTGGAAGAAAGGCTATGACAAACCTAGACAGCATTTAAAAAGCAGAGCCATCATTTTGCCAACAAAAGTTCAGATAGTCAAAGCTATGGTTTTTCCAGTAGTTATGTACAGATAAGAAAGTTGGACTATAAAAAGGCTGAGCACCAAAGAACTGATGCTTTCAAATTGTGGTGCTGGATAAGACTCTTGAGAGTCCCTTGGACTGCAAGGAGATCAAACCAGTCAATCCTAAAGGAAATCAACCCTGAATATTCACTCAAAGGACTGATGCTTAAGCTGAAGCTTCAATACTTTGGCCACCTGATGTGAAGAGCCGACTCATTGGAAAAGACCCTGATGCTGGGGAAGATTCAGGGCAGGAAGAGAAGGAGGTGATAGAGGATGAGATGGTTGGATGGAATCATCAACTCACTGGACATGAGTGTGAGAAAACTTTAGGAGATAGTAAAGGACAGGGAGGCTGGGTATGCTGCAGTCCATGGGATCACAAACAGTCAGACTCGACTTAGTAACCGAACAACAACAACAAACCTTGTACCATTAAATTGCACTGAAAATCTTGAACCTAATGGTTACCTGAGAGTAACCATGGGAGAAAAGTGGAGAAATAACTCCAGGAAAAAATGAAGAGACGGAGCCACAGCAAAAACAACACCCAGATGTGGATATGACTGGTGATGGAAGTAAACTCTGATGCTGTAAAGAGCAGTACTGCATAGGAATCTGAAATGTTAGGTCCATGAGTCAAGGTAAATTAGAAGTGGTTAAACAAGAGATGGCAAGAGTGTACATCGACATTTTAGGAATCAGTGAACTAAAATGGACTAGAGTAGGCAAATTTAATTCAGATGACCATTATATCTACTAATGTGGGCAAGAATCCCTTAGAAGAAATGGAGTAGCCCTCATAGTCAACAAAAGAGTCCAAAATGCAGCACCTGGGTACTGCTCAAAAATGACATAATGATCTCTTTTCATTTCCAAGGCAAACCATACAATATAACAGTAATCGAAGTCTATGCCCTGACCAGTAATGCTGAAGAAGCTGAAGTTGAATGGTTCTATGAAGACCTACAAGACCTTATAGAATTAACACCCAAAAAAGATGTCCTTTTCTTCATAGGGGACTGTAATGCAAAAGTAGGAAGTTGAGACCTGGAATGACAGGCAAATTTGGCCTTGGAATACAAAATGAAGCAGGGTAAACGCTAACAGAGTTTTGCCAAGAGAACGCACTGGTCACAGCAAACACCCTCTTCCAACAACACAAGATATGGACATCACTGGATGGCCAATACTGAAATTAGATTGATTATATTCTTTGCAGCCAAAGATGGAGACGCTCTATACAGTCAGCAAAAACAAGACCAGGAGCTGACTGTGGCTCAGATCACGAACTCCTTATTGCCAAATTCACACATAAATTGAAGAAAGTAGGAAAAACCACTAGACCATTCAGGTATGACCTAAATCAAATCTCTTATGATTATACAGTAGAAGTGACCAACAGATTCAAGGAATTAGATCTGATAGACAGACTGCATGAAGAACTATGGACAGAAGATCATGACATTGTACAGGAGGCAGTGATCAACACCACCCCCAAGAAAAAGAAATGCATAAAGACAAAATGGTTGTCTGAGGAGGTTTTACAAATAGCTGAGAAAAGAAAAGAAGCTTAAGGCAAAGGAGAAAAGGAAAGATACACCCATTTATATGCAGAGTTCCAAAGAATAGCAAGGAGAGATAAGAAAGCCTTCCTCAGTGATCAATGCAAAGAAATAGAGGAAAACAACAGAATGGGAAAGACTAGAGATCTCTTCAAAAAAATTAGAGATACCAAGGGAACATTTCATGCAAAGATGAGCACAGTAAAGGACGAACATGGTATGGACCTAACAGAAGCAGAAGATAGTAAGAAGAGGTGGAAAGAATACACAGAAGAACTACAAAAAAGATCTTCATGACTGAGATAACCACGATGTTGCGATCATTCACCTAGAGCCAGACATTCTCAAATGCGAAGTCAAGTGGGCCTTAGGAGTCATCACGACAAACAAAGCTAGTGCAGGTGATTAAATTCCAGTTGAGTTATTTCAAATTCTAAAAGATGATGCTGTGAAAGTGCTGCACTCAATATGCCAGCAAATTTGGAAAAACTCAACAGTGGCCACAGGACTGGAAAAGATCAGTTTTCATTCCAATTCCAAAGAAAGGCAATTCAAAAGAATGCTAAAACTACCACACAGTTGCCCTCATTTCACACGCTAGCAAAGTAATGCTCAAAATTCTCCAAGCCAGGCTGGAACAGTACATGAACCATAAACTTTCAGATGTTCAAGCTGGATTTATAAAAAGCAGAAGAACTAGAGATCAAATCGCCAATATCCGTTGAATCACAGAAAAAGCAAGAGAATTAAAAAAAAAACCTTCTGCTTTATTGATTATACATTAGTTTTAGAGATAAAATTAAGTCAATGAAAATACTTACAGGTCCTGTTAATTTAGATGCTTTCTCAAATTCTTCACCCTCTTCCATTGGTGCTTCTTCAGTCCCAGGTAAAGAATCTATTTTCATAAAAAGAATGAACAAGTTAGAAAAAAAAGAATAAGTTGGAGTCACATATTGCTTAATATATGAACTTATCTACGTTTATATATAATTTTTATACATAAATCATAAACTCTCAGATATATAAACTAATCATGAAAAGGATATGAAAGTAACTGAACAGGATGTTGAAAAATCATAGTATTTGAGATTTAAAATAGTGTGTAGAGTGCTTTTTATTTAGCGTACAATGTATGCAAACCTTTAGCATTTCTAATTTGCAAGCTTGCATGCTCAGTTGCTTCAGTCATGTCCAATTTTTTGCAACCCTATGGACTGTAGCCTGCCAGGTTCCTCTGTCCATGGGATTCTCCATGCAAGAACACTGGAGTGGATTGCCATGTGCACCTCCAGGGGATCTTCCCAACTCAGAGTCTGAACCCATGTCTCTTTCATCACCTGAACTGGCAGGCAGGTTCTTTACCACTATCACTACCTGGGAGAAGAGTACTTATTATTAAATGATGATTAGTATTCCATTTTAATGTATCAAGGAACAAGTTGATATTATTTGCTTGACTAGATTGATGAGTGGGTATGTAATGACTTTCAAATATGTGAATAAAAAGATGGTAAACTTTTCCATATGTATGCTAAATTAAATTAATTATAACAACGAAGATTTCTACAGGCTCTAGAGAATTCTTCAATAGAGATAGATACATAGAGCATCTAGAAATAGCTTGTGCTTTAATATCTTCCATTCAAATAAAAAAATCAGTTATAAGGAGGCTATTTTAAATCACCAGAAGCTTTAAACATTGATTGATTATTAATATTTTAAAGAGCCATATACATCCTTAAAGAAGGCCTTCCTTCACATTCACACACACAAGTGGAGAAAGATTTTTTTTGTTTCATAAAATGTGTGCTCTGAGAAGAAAATCAGAGTCTTAAATCCTCTGAGTCCTTAATGGCCAGTCAAGACCAGAGAGACAATGGAAAGCTTAGCACAAATCTATAATCACAATTTTTAAATCATGGAGCTCTAGCTCCAATTCAGAATTTTATATTCAAGCAAAAAAATCAGGATAAATGCTGAGAATTGTACCACATTTAAAATATTAATCCATTAATGAAGGAAACTTGGCTCCCTATCTATTAAAACCCTGTCATAAATGTGACAATAGATAGATTCTTTACTTTAAAATGCATAAATTAGCATAATTTAAGTCCCCCAAGACTGAATTATATTCTGCTGAACTGTGATCAAATATTACTGTAATTTTAGTATTCACTCAGTATTTTTTCCATTTTATTATATGTTGAAATTGTTATTTGTGTGGAATATTGACAATAATATTAAAATGTCCTACCCTACATCATAAAGCAAATTATTACATTTACAGAAGAAAACTCACTCTCGTGGATTTGCTAGGATTTTTATAGTTGGAAATACTATATGCCAGGCTTTTTACTAAGAGCTGTTGAAACAAGTTGAGCAACAATTCCAGAAAAATAAACGACCTAATAAAAAAAAATGGGCCAAAGAACTAAACAGACATTTCTCCAAAGAAGACATACAGATGGCTAACAAACACATGAAAAGATGCTCAACATCACTCATTATCAGAGAAATGCAAATCAAAACCACAATGAGATACCATCTCACGCCAAATCAGAATGGCTGCTATCAAAAAGTCTACAAACAACATGCTGGAGAGGGTGTGGAGAAAAGCGAACCCTCTTACACTGTTGGTGGGAATGCAAACTAGTACAGCCACTATGGAGAACAGTGTGGAGATTCCTTAAAAAACTGGAAAGAGAACTGCCATAGTACCCAGCAATCCCACTGCTGGGCATACACACTGAGGAAACCAGAACTGAAAGAGACACGTGTACCCCAATGTTCATCGCAGCACTGTTTACAATAGCCAGGACATGGAAGCAACCTAGATGTCCATCAGCAGATGAATGGATAAGAAAGCTGTGGTATATATACATAATGGGGTATTACTCAGCCATTAAAAAGAATACATTTGAATCAGTTCTAATGAGGTGGATGAAACTGGAGCCTATTATACAGAGTGAAATAAGCCAGAAAGAAAAATACCAATACAGTATACTAATGCATATATATGGAATTTAGAAAGATGGTAAAGATGATCCTAAATGCGAGACAGCAAAAGAGACACAGATGTAAAGAAGAGACTTTTGGACTCTGTGGGAGAAGGTGAGGGTGGGATGATTTGAGAGAATAGCATTGAAACATGTATATTATCATATGTGAAATAGATCACCAGTCCAGGTTCGATGCATGAGACAGCGTGCTCAGGGCTGATGCATTGGGATGACCCTGAGGGATGGGATGGGGAGGGAGGTGGGAGGGGGGTTCAGGATGGGGAACACATGTACACCCATGGCTGATTCATGTCCATGTATGGCAAAAACCACTACAATATTGTAAAGTAATTAGCCTCCAATTAAAACAAATAAATTAATTTTTAAAAAAAGAATATGAAGATTTGTTAAAACAACAACAACAAAAAAAACCATGGAACAACTCAATAATGGACAAATAGTTCAATGGGCATAACAGAATTTTTAGGTCCAAACCCATAAGAGCTTAGTTTTTGATAAAACAGTACCACAAATTTATGTTGAAAGAACAGACAATATAGAGATGGTGATGACTCACTCTACAAAGAAAAATAAAATATGATTTCTATTTAACCTCAAATACAATGACAGACTCAAAATGAATCAGAGAAATAAATGTGGAAGATAAGATTATCAAGTTAACAGAAGACAATGTAAAGGAAAAATTTTTGTTATTTAGAGGTAAAACCTAAATAGATTAGGAACAACAGAGGGTGTATGCCACCACCATTCTCATTCACCATTGCTTATAAGGTTTCACTGTATACAAAAAGAAATAAAACGATCAGTATAAAATTTTGAAAAGAAAAAAAAACAGTTTGAGCAAGATAATCTCCTATGGCTCTCTCTCTTGGAGTTTACTTGAACACCTTCACACAATATGGATTTCTAAAAAAATAACAATTAACATTTGTAAAAGGCTTGGCAATGGTTTTCCATTTTGTTCTGTTCTTGTTTTAGTTCAGTTCTTCCTGGTTATTGGTGCAATTTAGTGAGATCTACAGTGTGGTGAGGTGTGAAGTGTGCCAGAATATTTGAAAATTTACATACCCATCATATTTATATATCTGACCATATTTACATATCCAACCATATTTATAGTTGCTAAGTAGAAAGGATCCTTCTAAATAGCCCAAATCTAGTAGCACGCCACTCCAGTACTCTTGCCTGGAAAATCCCATGGATGGAGGAGCCTGGTGGGCTACAGTCCATAGAGTCGCTAAGAGTCAGACACAACTGAATGACTTCACTTTGACTTTTCACTTTCATGCACTGGAGAAGGAAATGGCAACCTACTTCAGTGTTCTTGCCTGGAGAATCCCAGGGATGGAGGAGCCTGGTGGGCTGCTGTCTATGGGGTCGCACAGAGTTGGACATGATTTAGTGATAGAAGAGCAGCATAATAAGCTACTTGGAACAATAAATATTGTGAAAACAGGATGGACCTAGAGACTGTCATACAGAGTGAAGTAAGTCAGAAACAGAAAAACAAACTTTGTATATTAACACATACACATAGGATCTAGAAAAACACTTTAGCTGATCTTATTTGTGAAGCAGAAATAGAGACAAAGACGTAGAGAACAAATGTATGGACACCTGTGCATGTTAAGGGTGGCACGGGATGAATTGGGAGATTGTATTGACATATATACACTATTGATACTATGTATAAAATAGATAACTAATGAGAACCTACTGTATAGAACAGGGAACTCTACTCAACGTTCTGTGGTGATCTAAATGAGAAGGAAATCCAAAAAAAGAGGGGAAATATGTATAGATACATATAACTGATTCATTCTGCTGTACAGCAGAAACTAACACAACATTAAAAACCAACTATACTCTAATTTTAAAAAAAAAACACCTTAGTGTTTAATGCTTGGAGAGGAGCACTTCATTTTTAAAGGGCTCTGAGTACACTGCTTATTATCAACTATTGGCGGGCACATACATGTAACTATGTTGCTCTGTCGATTCCAGAGCAATTTTTTCTAAGTATTAATTTAAATGATTTTCAAAATACAAGCTATGAATTGTTTGAGCTTTCCTGAATCACATGGAAAGAAAAATGATGTCTATTCCAGAGCATTATTTCTAACTATTAATATAAATGATTTTCAAAATACAAGCTATGAATTTTTTGAGCTTTTTTGAAATCACATGGAAAGCAAAATGAGTCTCTAAATTTGTCAAATGTTAGTTTATTTCCTCATTTGAGAGAAGAAACTGAAGAACAGAAAGATAAAGTAATTTTGTCAAAATCTAACAGTCTCTGGCACCACTTGTACTTGAAACTTAGCCCCTGTGGTCGATGGGGACTGCCGGTAAGAACCTAGAGATTTGTAGGGTTTGTCAATGATGTTTAACTTCATTTAATGACTTCCTGTCATTATTTATACTTTTGCTGTTTGTGTCACAACAGGTTTTTTTAAAGCACAAACTTACACCTGCTCATAGAAATATTTGTTTATTGAGCCAAGTTCAATGTGGATGCATAGTTGACATAAAAATCACATTAGCACTTTGGATCTAGCGAGCTGAATAACTTAAGTAGAAAAGAATGTACTGAACCAGACGGCATATTTTGGAATTTGTTGATTAGGTCTCTAACATCTGAATGTGAAGAATGCAGGATATAAGAAGTTCAAGGAAGGAGCTTAAGCTTAATGAATACCTTTTTTCCCCAGTGAATGCAAGTAACTATAATCAACATATCACTGATTTCCTTGCTTAATTTTCTAAAAAAATTTAAGTCCCAACAATACTCAGTTATAATGTAAATGTGACTGTTGAAGGATATATTATCTGTAGATCAGCGGATTGGAGTAGTTTTGATAGAATTCAAAAGTATGTGTGTGTGTATGTGTGTGTGTGTGTGTTGATAGAATTCAAAAGTGTGTGTGTGTGTGTGTGTGTGCTCAGTCGCTCAGTCAGCCAGTTCTTTGCAACCTTTGGACTGTGGCCCACCAGGCTCCTCTGTTCATGGAATTTTCCAGGCAAGAATATTGAAGTGGGTTGCCATTTCCTTCTCCATATCTATATATACATGTGTGTATATATATATAATGGGCCAGTAGTTAATACCTGTTTTGCATCTAGTTTTATATTGAGCATGGTAGAGAACACAAGAAACTCTCAAGAAGCATATAATACAATTGATGAGAGAACAAACACACAAGAAGTAATTCAAGAACAATTAGGGGCTGGAAACAAGAAAACATTTAAGTTTTGCTGTTGTCGTGTCCTGGCTATTGTAGATAGTGTTGCAATGAACATTGGGGTGCATGTGTCTTTTTGAATTATGATTTTCTCTGGGTATATGCCCACTAGTGGGATTGCTGGGTCATATGGTGCTTCTATTTTTAGTTTTATAAGGAAGCTCCACTCTGTTCTCCATAGTGATTGTATCAATTTGCATTCCCACCAACAGTACAAGAGTATTCCCTTTTCTTCACATTCTCTCCAGAATTTATTGTTTATTTTTTGTAGATTTTTTTGTACAATTTATTTTAGATTTTTGATGATGGCGATTCTGACTGGTATGAGAAGATACCTCACTGTAATTTTGATTTGCATTTCTCTAATAATTAGTGATGCTGAACATCTTTTCATGTGTCTGTTTGTCAACTGTATGTCTTCTACAATCACAATATGGAAGCAACCTAAATGTCCATCGACAGAGGAATGGATAAAGTCGTGAAATATATATATATATATATATATATATATATATATATAATATACAATAGACTATTACTCAGTTATAAAAGGAACAAAATTGGGTCATTTCTTAAGACATGGATGGACATAGAGACTGCCATACAGAGTGAAGTAAGTCAGAAAAACATATATTAATGCATATATGTGGAATCTGAAAAAACTGGTATAGATGATTTTATTTACAAAGCAGAAATAGAGACATAGATGTAAAGAACAAAGGTATGGATAACCGGGGGAAAGGGGGATGGGATGAATTACGAGAATGGGATTGACATATATACACTATTAAAAAAAGAAAAAAGAAGAAAACATTGCTTGTGGACTGGACTTCAGAGAGACTTGACATCATCTTAGCACATAGAATCTGAATAGGCAGATGAAAAGAGACAGAAATTTCTATGAGTCAAAGAAGAATGGCTTAAGTAAATGGACACTTGTAAGAAGAGCAAAGAGGAGAAACCAGGTTGACTCTAAAAACTAATGGAGTGTCCGCTAATGGCCAACTCGGGGCCCCTAAGTTGCTAGTGACACAGTGCACACCTTTCACTGTCAAGTATTAATGTCTGTCATGAGACGGTTTCATCTTATCAGCACTAGGAAAGAGCTGAGTGTGTAGAAACTATTACCTTCTTTTTAGTATTGTGCTACACTGGCCCTGGTTTATGTTCCTATGATACCTTATTTTTTAACATTGATTTATATGTTTTTAATATGTGACATATAAAAAGTATATTTAAAATATACATGCAAAATAATATATATGTTACAAAGCACAATGATAAAATAAACACCCCAAATCCACCACCTGACTTAAGAATTAGAACATTTCTAATAACCTTCATATACCTATGAATTCCTTCCTAATCCCATCTCTTTTCTTCCCCTACCCCCGAGAATAGTCACCATTTCAAGTTTTTCATTCCCTTCTTTCAGTATAATTGTACCACTTAAAGTATGTTTTCCTAAAGAGCATACTACTTAGATTTATTAGTTTTCAGCCTTAGAAAAATGACATTCTATGACTGCTTTTGTTCAATCAATATTATGTTTTTTTATAGACAAATTTTATTTTATTGAGATATGTATTTTTACAAGTCCTTTTTTTAAACAAATATGATGCTTTTAAGATTCATTCAGTTGTGAGTTGCAACCTACTCACACAAGATTGGAAGGCCCAAATGCCACTTCAAATGGGTGGCTTAAAGTCAGTGTTTATATTATATTTATATCATGGAAACCAGCAATCTCTACAAACCAGGGCTTTTCATTTTCAGACAGTTGTTAACATTTACCAGCATACCACTTATATCATCCATCCTGAGTGCAGCTGACATGCATTCAGTTTCCCACAGTATAACAATTCCACAGTTTATCCATTTTCCGGTCCACCATCATACTAACAAATTTGCTTACATTTCATGGCACATGAGACTTGCTTTCTAACATATTTATCCAGAAGTGAAGTCTCTGGGCTTCACTCAGATTTTAGGATAATGGAAAACTATTTCCAAAATTGTTTACGCCCCAGCTGTTGTATGATTTTCTTTTTGTCTCTGTCTTCACCAGCACTTGATTTTGTCAGATTTCTCAGTGTCACATAAAAAGTCATAAAACAGCATCTCTCAAGGGCCTTACTTTTCCTTGGCTACTAGAGTAAAACACTTTTCATATGCTCATTGGCCATTTGTGTTTCCTCTTCTGTGAAATATCTATGGCTTTTTTTTCTATTGGTTTGCTGATTCTTTGTTTATTAAATTATAGATATACTTTACATTTTTTGAATATTAATCTTTGATCAGTGACAAATATAGTTTCCTATTTTGTAGCATATCAACCTCTTTTTTTCGTGCCATTTTTTGATGAATAAGAATTCTTAACACTCTATAATTGAGCTTTTTTAATGTTTAGGAATTTTTGCATCTTGTTTAAGATGTCCTTCTCTAGCCAGGTGTAAGGAAAATGTTTTCCCATGGTTTCTCTTCTAATTATTACAATTGAATGCATGGACTGCTTCCTGCTAGAACAAGGAATGATGAAACAGTAATATACCTTAGATGCCACTGTAGTGGCATTACATGTACTTATATATTCAGCAAACATCTTGAAGTGCCCTGGCATGAACTTAATATGCTAAGCCAGGGAGCTTGAATTTTGTTCTATAGAAAATAGAATAAACAATAAACAAATTTTATTTTTAATTTAAATAAATAAATAAAATTTATGTTTAGAAATATAATGAACCGAATGGGGTGAGACTGTACAAGGAAAGTCTATTTATAGAGCTCTTACACTAGATGGAGAAGGGCAAAGGCATAGACTAGGCAGTCTTGGGGGAAGCGAGACTGGCCTGGTAACAATGACATGATCTGAGTTCAATTTAATATAGGGCTGAGAGAGGTGAAAGTAAATCAAGTCTGACATTGACATTTCTGCCCAGAAGACTGAAAGGATCCTCAAAATGAGAATGGTAGTAGGTGATGTAAGTTCCAAAACCAAGTTGGAATTAGTGACAAACTCTGAGAGTAGAAAATGTAGTCACCCTGTACCTTAAACAAGCACAGGAATTAAGAGGCTGCTTCTCACACTTCTTTTTCTCCTTTGCCCTTAGCTTCCTGACACACAAAACCTGCAGGAGTGGTGGGCAGAGGACTGACAGCTATGGTGATTTGGTGTAAGAAAAAAAGATGCTTGGTTTAGTTTTCTTTTTAAAGACATCTTTAAGTGACACTGAAATCACAATATATCTTGTTGGATTTAAAACTCACCCAAAGACTCTGGGACTATTTCATCTGGAGATTGAAGTATTTGCGAAGTCTCTTCTGTCCCTTCTGCCAGGTTGTCTCCTTGAAGCCTAAATGATGAAAAACAGTTATTGAAATCTCCAGTAATGCTGACTTGTGAAATGTGAGCTATGTGTTATCGGGAAAATGACTATGAACTTCTAAATTCTAAAACCAGGCATGCTTCTTCCAAGTAGAAAAAAAGCTTTACTGAAATCCTTGTCATATAGTGTTTTTGCTTTTCTGACCTTTAAGGAAAAGGCTTTCATCTTTTCTCCTGTATCCATGGGAAGATTAGTCTAGGTAGAATCTGCTTTTCTTCTTAGTCTGACTGAGGAAGGTTTATAAGTAAATGTTTTCATGGACACTGCAATGGGGAAGTGAGCGGAAGAAAAGCAAGCATCCGACATAGCGTGCTCACCTGACTTCTGGGTCCAGGGGCCTGAGAAGGTTTCCATGGTTACACAGAGGTTCATCAAATACAGTTTTCCAAATCAATAAAATCTGAGCTTAAAGACCTGCAGGTCAAAATCTGTTTCATCAGGGGGCATGAAGATTCAATACGTGGATGGCCCAGGGTTCTCAAAGACACTGGGTCTTCAGGAGAGGAAGATTGCATGGGGACTTTCATGACAATAGATTTCTGATCTTCTATATCCTCACCTCTGTAGTGAGGTTAGTCTGGGCTTAGTTATACTGTGAAAGCACTCTATCAAAAGAGGTAAGGCTCATCAATAAATGTGGGAACTCTGACCTAAGTAAGCAGAATAAGCTCTGCTAACATTGGAGGACAGTGTATCAAATAATCCAGAGGTTGGAGGTTTCTGCCAGTGCCCTTACTTTTTTCTTGCATTTCCTGATGCTGAGTACCCTCATAGAGTATTAATGAAAACATGACATATACTATTAATATTTTTAAAAATGGAAACTCAAATACAATCCATAACTGTATCAGAATTTTTCATAGTTAAAATCTTCAACTCTTATATCTTTATTTGTATATATCAGACTAGAATCCAATAATGTATATGCATGACTCTCTTTCCTTTTGAATAAGTATAAATATTGTACATTATATTTTTATTGTTACAATAATAAATTTTAAACATTTGTGTATGTATTATACATTTATTGCTGTTGGTGGTGGTTAGTGGCTCAGTCATGTCTGACTCTTTTGCGATCCCATAGACTATAGCCCTTGAGGCTCCTCTGTCCATGGAATTCTCTAGGCAAGAATACTAGAGTGGGTTGCCATTCCCTTCTCCAGGGCATCTTCCCAACCCAGGGATGGGGACCGAACCCACGTCTCCTGCATTGGCAGGTGAATTCTTTACCATTGAGCCACCTGAAAAGCCGCATGATACATTTATATTTACATATTATCTTCTATACACAAAGTTACTATATTATATAAGCTAGTTAAATAATTCTCAAGAGTCATTTGCTGGTAGTCATATAAAACTTTTCAGTCAAAAATCTTACACTTCTAATTAAGTTTTAATTTTTACTCTAAATAAAAAGCATCATTTAAGTGACTGATTTAGCTACATACTTCTCAAATCTTCCCAGCTCTTTCTTTTTATTTTGTTTACTTCTAATAATTGGGGTAAATATTTTACTCATCGGCAACATCAAATATTCTTTCTTCATCAAAATTATCAAAGAGAGAATGTATGTAGGTATACAAGACATTGAAGTGTGTAAATAAAGATTACTATTAAAAATTGACAACCAGTTCCAACACCTTTGGGTATTTACCATTAGGTTAAAAACCTAAATGAGGACTCCCCTCTCAGTCCAGTGGTTATGAAGGCACACTTCCAACACAGAGGACATGGGTTCAATCCCTGGTTGGGAAACTAAGATGGTATACCTAAATGGAAAATAAATCTCCAATAAAGGTAGAATGAAACAAGAAATCAAACCTAAGTTGCAATTTTTTTTTATTCATTGCAAGCTTCAATAAAAACAAATACTTGTTTAGTATTTATCAGTATGCTCAATAATAACCCAAATGTTTTGGCAATGTAAAGAAATAGGAACTGTCCTTGATTTCATGGAGTTCTCAATTTAGCTGAGTTGAAAAGAAAAATGGCCAGGATAATCACCAACAAATTGGGTGGCCTTGAAGTTGCCTCATCGTTGTCCAAACTGTGCCCTCCAGACACCTTTGGAGTTGAATTCACCGTGACTTGGCATCAACCCATTGAAGAATGCCTCTGAGCCCCGCTATCCTTGAGTGGTCTGCCAATGTTTCCCAAGCTGAAATCCACACAGCACTACTTCTGTAAGAGCTTAATAGGTGCTATGCAAACAAGGGTTGTGTGGGCAAGTCCAGGAAATACAGTTGCAATAAAAGTTAAATCACTTTTTTTTACATTACAAGAGTTGTACTCATACCCTCAAACATTTTCTCTTTGCTTTCTGAAACTCTCCTTCCATATTAAGCACTCTTCTATATTCTCAGCCTCTAAACACAATGTTTCTTGCTCCTCCTGTCATAAGGAAAGCCATTTTCTCATCTAAGAATAGGACATCCCTTTTTCCTCTAAGAATATTATAGTACCTCCTCTTCAAAGGAGGCTGTGTAGCCCCTCAACCTCAGCTAACAGAGGAGTATAAAGATTAACCTGTTTTCTCTCTGCCTGGGAAGACTTTGATCAGGCTCAAAATTTTCTTCTTCAACTCAAGTGTCACTATTATCTTAAATGAAATTTATGTTCATGCATATGTACTGACTAATTTCAAAGTCCCTCAATCTCAAATCTGGAGTCTTTCTTTCCATTTCACCTTCCCCAACTCAAGGACAGATAATTCAATTGCTTTGTCAGAAATCTTAAAATCTAGTGTTCTGTTCTCTGATAACAAACTCACTTCCTTTAGGTGATTTCATAGACTCATCTTTCTTATTTATTTAGTTTTGACTGCACTGGGTCTTTGCTGCAGGGGGTAGGCTTTCTCTAATTGCTGCTCACAGGCTTAGTTGCTCCACAGCATGTGGGACCTTAGTTTCCTGACCAGGGATTGAACCTGCGTCCCCCACGTTGAACGATAGATTCTTAACCACTGAGCCACCAGGGAAGTTCCTCAACTTCCTCTTCAATCAAATACATATCTTCATCTTCTCTCAGTTCTCTCTGGGTTTTGCTCCTCTCCTGATTTCCTTCCTGCCCTACTCAGATGGGACCTATTGTCCCCTCAATCCCCATGCACCCACATCTTTTAGTCATTACTGCCAACCAGACCCTAATCCTGTATTAACCTGTCATTTTCGTTTACATAGGAGCTGAAAACTACTGGTAAGTATTATGACACTCTAGGACTGATGAGTACAAACAAATCAACAGTTCTCAACTTTAAACTTCAGCTTGTTGGTAGTTTTTCTTCCATTCCTTTCAAAGTCTTCAAAAATATCACCTCTCTTTTGTGTCCAAAAAATTATGTAATCAAAAATAAAGACCTTCTACTCCCACTCACACAGCACCTGCAGAAGTATCTTTACCCTGACCTGTATTCACCACCTTCTGAATTCACAAAGGGTGACAGACCCTATTACCTGTCCAAGGCTTAGGTCATCCATGAGGCTGGTGATTTGGGTCCCATCATCTCATCTGCCTCTTGGATCTTCACTTATATTACTCACCACCACTCATTCTATTCATCTCTATGGCTCATTTCCCACAGCACAGAAATAAGCTCACTTCTCTTTCAACCTTAAAAAAACAAACAAAACAACATCCCTCCCATAATTATCTAAAACATCTACCTATTGCTTTTTCTAGCTCATTATTCTTTGAGTCAAACTCCTTAAAAATGCTTCCATTAATGCCTTTTTAAAAAAATCAAAGTATAACATAAGACATCCTACTAGTTTCGAGTAATTATATACATATATACACATAAATATATTTATCAGTCAGTCAGTCAGTTCAGTCACGTCTGACTCTTTGCAACCCCATGAACTACAGCATGCCAGGCCTCCCTGTCCATCACCAACTCCCAGAGTTTACTCAAACTCATGTCTGTTGAGTTGGTGATGACATCCAACCATCTCATCCTCTGTCGTCCCCTTCTCCTTCCACCTTCAATATTTCCCAGCATCAGGGTCTTTGCCAGTGAGTCACTGCTTCGCATCAGGTGGCCAAAGTATTGGAGTTTCAGCTTCAGCATGAGTCCTTCCAATGAACAGTAAGGACTGATTTCCTTTAGGATGGACTGGTTGGATCTCTTTGCAGTCCAAGGGGCTCCCAAGAATCTTCTCCAATACCACAGTTCAAAAGCATCGATTCTTCAGCACTCAGTTTCTTTACAGAAAGCTGAAATATGTATATATATATATATATACACACACACACACACACATATACATTCTGAAATGGTCACTAAGAGAAGTATAGTTACCATCTGCCTCCAAGCAAAGTTATTACAATATTATTGACCATATTCCTTACGCTCTATTTTGTATCCCCATGACTTACTTCTTTCATAACTGGATGTTGATATCTCTTAATCTCTTTCACTTATTTTGGCTGCCCCTCAACCTCCCTCCCCTCTAGCAACCAACAGTGTGATCTCTGCATCCATGAGTCTGTTTCTGTTTTATTTGTTCCTGTTTTGTTTTCTAGATTCTACGTATGAACATGTGAGTTGTCCCATATCTTGGCTATTATAAATTGCAAATAATGCTGCAATGAATATATGGGTGCAAATATCTTCCTGAGTTAGTGTTTTTGTTGCATTTCCAGAGAAATACTCAGAACCGGAATTGTTGGATCACATGTTAGTTCTATTTTTAATTTTTTGAGGAACCTCTGTGCTGTTTTGTATAGCAGTCACACCAACTTACATTCCTACCAACAGGGCATGAGGATTCCCTTTTCTCTGTATCCTTTCCAGAACCTGTTATTTTTTGTGTTTTTGATAATAGCTATTCTGACAACTGTGAGGTACTGTCTCATTGCAGTTTTGATTTCCATTTCCTTGATAACGAGTGATGTTGAGCATCTTTCCATGTGCCTGTTGGCCATCTACATGTTTTCTTTAAAAAAAAAAAAAAAAAGTTCTATTCAGGTTCTCTGCCTATTTTTTAATCCAGTTTTTTAAGTTTTTAAATTTTGAGTTGCACAAGCTCTTCACATATTTTAGATATTAACTCTCCACCAATGCCTCTACTTCCACAGTTTTAATTCACCCCTCAATCTATTTTAATTTGGTTTGTCCTGCTGCCATTCTGAGACGATTGGCTACACACTACAACTGCCCAATCTTCTACTTGCCACACACAGAGGAAAACTTCCTGATCTTGTTTTTACTTTCATTTCTACTTTGTGTGAACACTCTTTTCCCAGTCTGTACCATCTCCCTGAATCAGTTCACCCACTCTTATGGTTTAACTACATGTAAGGTGGTTTTTCAAAAATTTATCTTGAGTTTTCAGCCTGAGATTGGTATAACCAAATACTAATTGGACATTTTAATTGAACTAACCAGAAACATCTCAAAGCAAATTGTCCAAAGAAAACTTTTCTGCATCATTCTCTGCCTTGTATGACACATGGCTAATCAATCTCATTCATATTGATTACATTTCCTAAAGGAATTTCCTGAATCCAGCACTTCTTTATTCTAGTACTACAATCATGCTACTCATCTTGACTTGCTTGGATTATTACATAGTTTCTTTGATGTTATTTATACACAGAAACTGTCCTTCAAAAATTCATTTTCCATATGGCTACCAGAAAATTCCACACAAATCCTCATGCTTTATTATTTTCATGCTTTAAATATTTCGGTGCATGGGATTTTAACACGAATATTCTTAAGGGACCCATAAACAGGTTTCAGGGGAATCACTGTGATTCACAATAAGTGGAATAAAAAGTTTTTGGTGGATGTGCCCTTTTTGGACAGGGAGACAGTAACCTCAACCAGATGCTCAAAACTAATCTTCGACTCAAAAGACTTTAAGAACTACCATTTTTACTGGAGACTCTTGTGCAAAATGAGTAATGGTTTCCTTACCAAATCATTCAAATCTCTCTATTGCACGATCCCTACCTGTGTCTGCAACTTCACCTTCTTGGATATTTCACTGTGGATTTTATACTCCATAAACTCCAAACTGCTTTTACTTTTGTGCTGATATTTTATTAAGCCTCTCTGGCTTATAATTATCTCTGGCAGAATTTACATTGCTCTCATTTACTATTTGGCTTAATCCTAGGTTTTAATTACAGATTCTCCTTTTTTTTCAGAAGTTTTTCTTCCAGAAGTCTTAGTACCTATGCAAATCTTTACCACAGCTCTTACTTTACTATGTTTTGTTTGCTTTGATGTCTATCAACACACACCAAGTGTCTTAAAGGTGAGTTTTATTTTTCATATTTTTATGTCTCTAAAGCCTAGTTCGTATTGAGCTTGATACATTGCAAACTCTGAGAGAGATTTCTTAAGGTATTTTTTAGTGATGAGCTCACCTTGGAGAAAAGGAAAGGAAAAGGGGACCCAATCTATGTATAAGGAGTTTTCTACAGAATACCTGAGTATTTTTACATTCTCTTGAAAAGAGGTAAGAATTATCCTGCATTTCTTACCCTGGTTCACCCTAATACAGAATGTAAACCAGAGGCTTACGTGCAATCCAATTTATGGTCTGGGGTGGGGGCAGGAGTGAGGAGCACAGAGTGACACATAAAAGAGAAAGGTGTGTTATTGAGTCACACCCTTTACCAGTGGTTGCTGCTCAATCCCACAAGAATTCTAAAGATCCTTGCGAAACATGTCCACTAGAAGAATGAAAGCATAGAGCATTTATCCATAGGCTCCTGGTCAAGGGTGGTCCCTGATCATTGATCTCCCTGATCTTTTCAGTTGTGCATATATTAGTTTAGAATGATTCTCATTCGTCATCCCAGGGCAGGAAATGAGATGTAAAAAATACCAGTGAAACTGAGATGCTAAAGTTGCACATGCACAAAGCTGGCTCCAACAGTTAGAAGAAGCATATGTCAAAACAGTTGCTAATAAAATTTGGGGCATATTAAGTGAGGTACAAGCAGAGGTGACAAAGATAGCAAATGTGTTTGCGTTTCAAACAAATGAATCAGATCTCATTTTAACTGAACTGACCAATATGACTTGGCTAGGAAAAACCTCCAAGTTTATGAGTCAACAGTCACCTTCCATTGACTCAGTCTTAATGGTAAATAAGCCAATGAAAGATAGCATCCTCAGAGACTACTGTAGTGCATATCACAGCCTATCATAGTACCAGGCACATGTACGTGATCAATAGACATTGTTAAGTAAATGTTGCTGAAAAGTCCCTATGTCTTACCAGATAGACTTAAGGAAGATGGACCAGTCAAGAGGAAACATATGGAAGCTCACTCAGGAGACTGGTGGCTGTAGCAGTGATTCAAATTTTGCTTGCTTGGTAATGTTTTGAGATCCAGCTGATTCCAATGTCTTGCTTTGTAAGAAGAAACAAGGAAAAAAAAAATCCAGGGCCAAGTAGCTGTCTAGTCCTAGTCCAAAATGTTGGTTAAAACACACCACCACCAGCCATATGCATTTTGGGGGCAAAGTTTGAATAGTGTAAGCAGTGGGAGGATAGTGATGAGTGCTACTTCTTTTTTATACTTTTTTTTTTTAATCCAAAACACTCAATATTTTTCTTTTTTAAAACCCTCTGGTACCATCAGTTCAGTTGAACCATGTGATGTGATAAGACTCAAATAAGTGAATTCTTAATTTTTCACATTTGTCCTGGAAGACATTCAGTCATCTTTCTGTTTTTATGCCATCATGCTATGTATTCTATACTTCAATCTTCCCTTAATACTTTCTGGAAGAAAGCAGTATCTAACTAAAGAATAAAGAAAGAAAGAAAATAAAGTCGCTCAGTCATGTCCAACTCTTTGCCACACTGTGAACTGTAGCCTACCAGGCTCCTCCATCCATGGGATTCTCCAGGCAAGAGTACTGGAGTGTGTTGCCATTTCCTTCTCCAGGGAATCTTCTCAACCCAGGGATCGAACCCAGGTCTCCCGCATTGCACACAGACGCTTAACCCACGCTTAATTTTTTTTTTTTAACTAAATTGAATGCACTATGGCATGCATGAAATTAAATGCCAAGTTAACATTTCTAACTTAATCTACTTCAGAGGAGATGATGAATAGAATCTGGATTAATTCAGGAAATGTTAATGGAGTAGGTGGTACTTGCACTGGGCTTTGAAAATGCTGAAGTTTGATTAGGTGAAGAAAAAGAGGAAGGGTGTTTCAAGGAAAGAGTAGTGAAATAATACAGCACACTTACTTTGGAAAAAGAAGTCTCCCTTGAGGGGGGGAAAGATGAGAAAAAAAGAGAGAGAGAGAGAGAGAGAAAGGGAAAACCAAGTATAACAAAAATTAACAGCTTCCGTGAAAGTAGTGCATTGAAAGCAACAAACACATCTAGATTACAGAATGTATTCAGATGGGATCTTGCAAATTAAACAAAAAGATGTAGACTTAATGAAACAGGAAACTGCGAAAGTTTTAAATTATTGCCTAATATAATAAAAGCTGCACTAAGAATATAATATTCATCGGGTCCTCTTGGAAGGCCATTTGGGAAGCTTTTACAATAAACTAGAAATAGAAGATCAAAAGCACGGAATAAAGAGGAGGGTCTAGGCAGGTGCCTACAGTGGCCCAAGCACTGTTTCAGTTTGGGGGGTTGTGGGGCGGGAGCTGTGGACACAGTGAACCAAGTTTCCATCCTCATGAAGCTTTCATTTTAGATGTGCTAGTGGAGGTGCAGAGAGGCAGCTGGATAGAGGGGAGATGCTGAGCAGACTGAGTTGTGTACCAGGCTTGCCCTCCCCGGGCTCCAAAATCTCTACAGAGAACTTCAGACACGATTTAGCAACTGAACAAAAATGATGACTTAATTTAGTTATTTTGAAGGACATGATATTCTGTTTCACTAGAAAACAACAGTATATCATAAATGCCAATTGGATCCAGGGAACCATAAACAGTTCAGGTTTTAAGAAATTTTGAACCATTTTCTACAAAGGGGTAGAAGATTACTTTATCCTTGTCCTCCCAAGTCTTTCTTTAATTCTCAAAGTGTCTTTCATAACATTGGTCATAGAGTTATTTCTAAGTCTCTTTCTAAATGTTCATTTTCCATTTCAGGATTCCAGCATGTTTCTCCAGGATTATTTTTTGAAGGAAATTCTAACAGTTTAGGGGTGGGCTTCTCTTGTGGCTCAGGTGGTAAAGAATCAGCCTGCAATGTGGGAAACCTGGGTTTGATCCCTGGGTTGGGAAGATCCCCTGGAGAAGGGAAAGGCTACCTACTCCAGTATTCTGGCCTACACTTCCATGGAGTGTATAGTCAATGGAGTCACAAGCAGCTGGGCATGACTGAGCAACTTTCATTCACTCACTAACAATTTATTGTCACTTACTCAATTTCAAAGTCTTAAAAAAGGCAAATTGTCATCAACATTAAAAATTTATCAGGGATCTTCAGAGGCAAAGCCCTTCACTGAGTAATGAGACTGCAATCTGCTGTAAGACCTGGGTGTATTTTCAGGATCTCTCCAGTTACTTGCCAAGCTTCCTGAGGCTTCAAATACCAGGTCTGATATCCTCCACACCATCGGGGCTTAGCATACTAATTTACATTTGTGTGCCCCTCCTACCCCGGAGTAACTATCTGATGTAAACAGCATCTTATCTGAAATCACTAAAGACTTGTAAGAGTATGTTCTCTACTCTAGAAGAATGGCACTGCTGTCTGTAAAACGTTGCTGCCCTCCACCCAAGTCCCAGCTAAGCCTCAGTTCCTCAGGGAGTTCCCTGGATGTTCTTCCTCTCACTCTGCTTTCCAAACCCACTGACTCCATCTCTGGGTCTCCCTTACCCTTGGCCATTCCATTTGACCTTTGGTGGGTGGTCTGGCCCTCTGACACCATTTCTCAGGCCCCCCTACCTGCACTATCTGTGTGCCAGATACAGCTCTATCTTCTAGCACCTCTGATAAACAGTTCTACTCCAGGTTTGCCAACAGGAAGTTTCCAACAGTACCTAGATTTCACTCTTTATTTTAGTTGCTGTTCCTTGTTGTTTAGTTACTAAGTCATGTCCAACTCTTCGCAACCCTATGAACTGCAGGATGCCAGGTCTTCCTGTCCTTCACTGTCTGCCGGAGGCTGCTCAAACTCATGTCCACTGGTTCAATGATGCCATCCAACCATCTCATTCTCTGTTACCCCCTTCTCCTCCTGCCCTCAATCTTTCCAAGCATCAGAGTCTTTTCCAGTGAGTCAGCTCTTCGCATCAGGTGACCAAAGTATTGGAGCTTCAGCTTCAGTATCAGTCTTTCCAATGAATATTCAGGGTTGATTCCCTTGAGGATTCCTTGAGGACTGGTTTGATTTCCTTGAGGACTGGTTTGATCTCCTTGCTATCCAAGGGACTCTCAAGAGTCTCCCTCAGCACCACAGTCTCAGCCTTCTTTATGGTTCAGCTCTCACATCCATACATGACTACTGGAAAAACCATAGCTTTGACTATATGGACCTTTGTCAGCAAAGTGATGTCTCTGCTTTTTAATACGCTGCCTAGGTTTGTCATAGTTTTTCTTCCTAGAAGCAAGTATCTTTTAATTTCATGGCTGCAGTCATCATCCACAGTGATTTTGGAGCCCAAGAAAATAAAGTCTCTCACTGTTTCCACTTTTTCCCCATCTATTTGTCATGAAGTAATGGGACCAGATGCCATGATCTTCGTTTTTCGAATGTTGAGTTTTAAGTCAGCTTTTTCACTATCCTCCTTTATTTGAAGTCATGATCTTAGTTTTTCAAATGCTGAATTTTAAGCCAGCTTTTTTTCACTCTCCTTATTTTAGTATATTCTCTTAAAAATCTTCCTTCTAGCATTCGTCTGTAGGCACTCTATTTCTTTTCTCTTGCTGTTTATATCACGTGAGGTAACAATGCATCAAGACAAAGCGCCTTTCTCTTGACCCTGGAATGGAATAGAATAACACTCCCCTTCACCAGAGGGCTTTCTTTATATTCTGCTTTTTAAATTCTCTCCCTTGTTCACAAGAATCTCTGAACATAAACCTCTAAAACAAAATGATGGATGGTGACATGCTCTTTCCTCTCACATTTTCCTTTTAACTTCCTATCTCCTGAAAGTGAGATATGAGCCTGCAAACTATCGGTAACTCTCTAATCAAATTTATAGTTCTCTCACACAAGCCTGATTGCAGATGTGACGCTGCTGTTGGTGGCCTCTTCTTATCTAGGTTGCTAATTACACTCCTGGCACAAGTTTAAGAATTTTAAAACCAAATCTATGGAGGGCACACATGGAAAATAGATTTTTTTTTTTTCCAGTCTCTTCTGCTTTACCTCAACTCAGATATAAAAATGTCAACACAAAATTAGGTAGAGAAGATGACGCATGGAGCAGGACTGATCCTTACCACCCCTTGGGACCAACTAAACTGGATTTTCCAGGCAGATTGACCAGAATGTGGACCACTGACACACACCTTGGCCAGGTTATTACTCACACCATGGATGACCCAGGAGACATTCCAACTTTCCTGAAATTCCAGGCAGTCATGAAAAAGGATTACATTCAAATTGCCAGACTGCCCTGGGGCTAAGGAAACTCCAAGAGAAAACAGCCAACACAGAATGTCTGAGCTAAAAGCAGCTCTGGGCATTGGAATCCACAAGCTTCCTTCAACATGACCATTGGTCCGCATTTTAAACTGGATTCCCTGTCTCGAAAATGATCTGGCAAAGTGCGAGTATGCTTTCAGCCTGCCGTCATCCTTAGAGAGCACCCCTTTAAAAATCTATCCACATAGAAATAGGCAGTGGAGGTCCTTATTGGACAGGCAGAGTGGAGCAATGTTCTCAGCTTCTAGGGTGCACCAGACTCGCCTGGACTGCAGGAGTCCCAGGCCTCCAGGCCACAGACCTCCTCCGAGCTGACAGGTACCTCCTGTCAGATCAGTGGCAGACTTAGATTAGAAATAAAGTGCACAATAAATGTAATACACTTGAAATATCCTGAAACCATCTCCTGTCCCCCAACCCCTAGCTATGAAAAAATCATCTTCCACAAAACTGGTCCCTGGTGCCAAAAAGTTTGAGGACTGATGACCTGGAGGACTTCTTAAAACATAGATTGCTGAGTTTTACCCACAGATTCCTGAGTCCGGTCTGGAGGATGGTCTAGGAATTGTCTTTCTACCAAGTTCTCAGGTGATACTGATACTGTCAGGTAGGACACAGTGCCCCATAAGTGCCTCCTCTGTATATTAATAGCTCTGGTAGGGGATGGACCTCCCATTCATCCTCATTGTGTAGTAGTATTAGACGGTCTGGAATGCCAAAAATAGGTAAGACTCTACCAGAGAATGTTGGTATTTTTCTTTCTCCAACTAGCGACTTTTAGCTGAATAGTCAATTTTACTCCCAAGTATCCAGACCTGAGAGCTGTATCATAAAGAAGGCTGAGCACTGAAGAATTGATGCTTTCAAACTGTGTTTCTGGAGAAGACTCTTGAGCGTCCCTTGGACTGCAAGATCAAACCAGTCCATCCTAAAGGAAATCAACCCTGAATATTCATTGGAAGGACTGATGCTAAAGCTGAAGCTTCAATACTTTGGCCACCTGATGCGAAGAGCCAACTCACTATAAAGTCTCTTATGCTGGGAAAGATTGAGGGCAGGAGGAGAAGGGGGCGACAGAGGATGAGATGATTTAATGGATATTAGTTACAGAAAACTCCCACAGATAGTGGAAGTCTGGTATGCTGCAGTTCATGAGGTCGCAAAGAGTCAGAGCCCACCAGGCTCCTCTGTCCATGGCATTTTCCAGGCAAGGATACCGGAGTGGTTTGCTTTTTCCTTCTCCAAGGGATCTTCCCAACCAAGAGATCGAACCCAGGTCTCCTGTAACACAGGCACCATTTCATCTGATCGAAGTTAGAAATCTCACAGTAGATTGCACTTGAGCTTGGGGTGCTGCATCTGTAGCCTCCGTCAGAGCGCTGCTTAGCAAGTCTGCCTAGTAAGCAGCATCCAGCATAGAGCAGCTGTGGGAAGTCTTAAAGTGCTGATTTCTAACAGGTTGAAAAATGGGATTGTGTGGGGAGCCAAACCACCCTTTTGAAAAACTGCCAAAGCTTTTGTTCCCTCCTCAGCCATTCCTCCCTTTAATCAGAGACCGTTCCCTCATGGTCCTGAAATGGAAACCTGCCTCACATGCATATCTGATGGGAGACCACCCCCTCTTTTGGATGTGGCCCTGGGAACATGTTAGATCCCTGAGTTCTATATATAGTCAATCTCTCTCCCTCTCTGATGTGATCAGATTTTTCCATGCCACAGCCCGGGAAGTGACAGTATGTTGTGCTGCCTTAGTCAGATGGTTCATGTGCCTTTCTTTGCGATTTCCATTCCATAAGATTGGAAGTAATTGAAAGTAATTTGTGATAAGCAGCAGAAGTATGAGGCAGACTGAAATTCCCAAATTACCAGTAATATTACTTTGTACCAAAGAGCGGTAAGAGTTTAGCAGGGTTCTATACACCCACAGATGGCAACTGAGGGAATATTGCCAGTGATGCACACATCACAATATCTGCGAAATTGTTACTGGATGTGGAATTAGCATGAGGGAAGGAATCATGGGCAGCCTCCAAGCAATTCTTCTTGAGAAAGTTGTACATTTTTCTGAGGAGGAAATAAAGAAAGTTCCAGCAAAACCCAGCAAGTTCCATCTACTTAGGAGGGATCAGAGGTAGAGCAGGGGGATAAAGTATAGGAAAAGATCCCTTAGAAGGGATCCCTGAGAAGATCCCTTAGAAATCTGAAACCACTGTGTTCGGAGGTCGAAGTCTCAGCCAGGTGAGCTAGCTTGATTCATATTAAACAGAAAGGCTCCCAAAGCGGGTATTTTATGACCCTACTTCTTCTCCATAAGAGTAACATTCTCCATATTTCAATAGAACACGGTAGAATGTAAGATGTGTGAGTATAGCAACAAAATCTGGTCTCCTCTATGCCATGCTTTATTTATGTACCCATTCCTGTGGTCATGTGTGGATGTGAGAGTTGGACTGTGAAGAAGGCTGAGCGCCGAAGAATTGATGCTTTTGAACTGTGGTGTTGGAGAAGACTCTTGAGAGTCCCTTGGACTGCAAGGACATCCAACCAGTCCATTCTGAAGATCAGCCCTGGGTGTTCTTTGGAAGGAATGATGCTAAAGCTGAAACTCTGGTACTGTGGCCATCTGATGTGACGAGTTGACTCATTGGAAAAGACTCTGATGCTGGGAGGGATTGGGGGGCAGGAGGAGAAGGGGACGACAGAGGATGAGATGGCTGGATGGCATCACTGACTGGATGGACGTGAGTCTGAGTGAATTCCGGGAGTTGGTGATGGACAGGGTGGCCTGGCATGCTGCGATTCATGGGGTCGCAAAGAGTCGGACACGACTGAGCAACTGAACTGAACTGAAGTGGATAGGGCTTCTCTGGTGGCTCAGCAGTAAGGAAACTGCTGCCAATACAGGAGACTCAAGAGACGTGGGTTTGATCTTGGGTCAGGAAGATCCCCTGAAGTAGAAAATGGCAACACATTCCAGTATTCTTGCCTGGAAAATTTCACAGACAGAGGAGTCCAGGGGGTTACAGTCCAGGAATCGCAAAGAGTCAGACATGACTGAACACGCACCTTTACCTTTACCTAACAGGTGACAAACAGTTACCAATTGAATAAAGTTTCTGTTAGCACTATGCATAAGCTTGATATACTTCCTAGGTTTTAAGTTCGTTTTGAGGCAGGAAGCATAATTTAAGTTTGTTTTTCTCATAACCTTCTGTAATAAATACAACTCGAGTAATAAATGGTTTTCAAATGAGTCAATGTTAAAGTGCTTTGTTTATTAGGATTTGGAGAGCCTACACTGAAAGTTGCTGATAAGTAATTTGATGCCCTGGAAAACAAGATTGGCTGAGAAAATGTCAAGTATATGGAGTCCTTGCAGAGATTTTAATAGACAAGATAAAGACCTTCTTTCATTCTTGTAACTATGCTCTTAAAATTCAAGACAACACCAAATACAAATGTCTGCACCAGTAGAAAAGGCAATAAGGCATAAAGATTTTAGGATGATTCATCTTTTGGCTTAACAGTCTAAAAGAAGAAATACATTTGGTGACTTATCTCAGAATATAAACACTGCTTTGTTAAATTTTAACTACCTTAGTCTAGAATTTATTTTTTCTGATGTACACCTCAATTGATCTCTTAAAAGGATCACAGAATTTATTTATAGTGAAACTACTTTCTCTCTGACTTCTGCAAACTAAAACAGTTTGCACTGGTAACCAGAGTTAGCTTGTAAAGTAGATCTTCTCAAGGGGTCTTAACTATTTCTTTATCTAACTTATTGTTATTGTTATATAATTACCATATTTCAAGTCATAAGTTACTCTTTCCAAGATTTCATTTCTTTTTCTGACTTTTATATGGCATGATTTAGATGTTATGGGCTTCCCTGAGGGCTCAGATGGTAAAAAGTCTGCCTACAATGTGGGAGACCTGGGTTTGATCCCTGGGCTGGGAAGATCCCCTGGAGGAGGGCATGGCAACCCATGGACAGAGGAGTCTGGTAGGCTGCAGTCCATGGGGTCATAAAGAGTCAGAGACGACAGAGTGACTAAGAACAAAAAGCATTTAGATATTATAGAATTTCTGGTTTTAAGTAAGAAAATAGACTATTATATTAACATTCTGAAAAAAAAATGTTAATTTTAAAACTTAAATGCTCTTTCCTGAAAACACAGATTTACTGAAACATAATACACGATGGCATTGATACACAGTTATTTGCTTTTCTGTTTTAGGTAGTTCATATTCAGTTTTAAGCACTAATGTTTGCAACTGAAATAAATACATACTCTGTGAATTTTGATTCTTATTCTGAAATGTTAGTATTCTTTGATTTATGGCAATAATATATACAGTCTGATTTGATCTAAAATATTTATTTTATGCCAGTGAGACAAATTAACTGTTCAGTGATTAGGAAGATAACAGAAGACATACATAGAGATAAACTAAATGTATGTTTGATTTGGTTTATGTAGGCCATTTAGAAACTGTGATCCAATTATACGGGTAATTACCATAACAAGTAATTGAACATAATTACAATTTTAATTTTACTACAAAGGGTACCTGGGAGG